>NC_050456.1:24063974-24436513 GCF_903995425.1 Onychomys torridus | reverse complement strand
TCCACCCCACCCCCACCCCCACCCCACCCGCAGCAACTTCCCCAGTGAGCTGAAGCCATGCCCAGGCGTTTGCTGAAATAAGGAGATTTTAAAGTAGATACAAGTCGTCCTCTTGAAAAAAAATCAGAGCAAATGCTGGACTTGTCCGTGGTTTACAGTGCAGGATTTAAAAGCTGTTTCCGGGAAGGGACGGCTCTTTTCAGGGCTCAGAGTCTCTAGTCCTAACCTTGCCTGCCAGGAGCAGCTCTGCACATTCTAAATGGACACACACATACACACACACACACACACACACACACACACACAGACACACACACACACATGAATTCTGTCAGGAGTGCTGGCACACACCTATAATCCCTGCACTCAACACACACACACACACACACACACACACACACACACACACACATGAATTCTGTCAGGAGTGCTGGCACACACCTATAATCCCTGCACTCAACACACACACACACACACACAGACACACACACATGAATTCTGTCAGGAGTGCTGGCACACACCTATAATCCCTGCACTACACACACACACACACACACACACACACACACACACACACACACGGAAGCAGACACAGGAGTAGAAGTTAGAGTCTCCCCAAACAACCATTCACACCGTACTGTTGCTAAATAAAGAGGCTACTTCAGGACCTGTGTACTAACTTAGCCAAAAGATGTGGAAATGCATGTTGTTTGGTTTTCATAATCTTTTTATAATTACATTATATCATATATATGTATGAAACTGTCTAAAAAGATACCCAGATAGAAAATAAGCTTATAGAAAGGTGTCTGACACTTTTAGTTATCACAGAACTTTTGTATGATATTAGGAGGACCAGCCTTAATATTCTACATCCCAGGGGCTCAGGAGAGAGAACTAACGGCGAGGACTATTTTCAGGAAATAGAATCTCAGCACACCAAGCTCCATAGTCCATTTGTTTAATTCCTCTGGCATAACATCCTATATGCACAGCTTCAGTTCTGTTCTCGTGCCTAGCTCCTTTCTTGCCTGATTTCTCTCTATACTTATCTATTGCTCCCTCTAAGTTCTTAATTCTGCCTCACCTAGGGCCTTTTCAGCTTGTTCTTACCCAGCTAGTACTTCCCCATCTGGCTCTTCCTCATCTCCCATCTCATTCCTCTGGTCCTCTCTTCTAGTCCTTCAATCTGGTTCTTCCCCATCTCAGTTTGTTCCTCTCCAGGTCTTACCCATCTAGTTCTTCCATTCTCTTTTCTCTTCTCTCCCCTCTGCCCTGGAAGTCCCGGCATATAAAGGGAGGGTCCCTGCTAAATTGTGTAAAGCTATTACTTAATGTCCACCTGACCTAGGCGGTGTCCCCTTGTGGAATTTACCTTAAGTCAGGAGACTTGTATGTGGGCTGCTATCACTGTTAGTCCTTGAAAGTTGGGCAGCCACCTGGGTGGTGCTTCCTGTAGTCCTTGAAAGCGGCTGAGGGAGATATCTGATTCCAGAGAAAGCCTTTCCTGAGGCTGTTCTCCAAATTCCTGGAATGTGTATGTCCAGAGAGTGATCAGTCCACACTGTTAGCCCTTCTAGGGAAAAGTCAATTGGGAAAACTATGAAGGCACACATGATTTTCATAACAGGAGACAGCTGATACATAACAAGCCAAGTAACACCAAAAACTCCTCGGAATTTGGCTTCCTCTGGAGGAATTCCCTGATCCTTCCAGGTAGTGGCTTTGCCATAACCAGCTGAGTTCTTATGATATATTCCTGTGGCCCACAGCACAGAAGTACAAATTAAAGCTCCAGGTGATCCCACTACACACCTGAGAGAATGGTTAAAATGAATAGGTCCCTAGGTCATCCAGCTGTGAATAAGGCCTGGGGCACCTGCAATTCCTGCTGCTGGCTGGAAGGTTCCACTCTGCGGGAGGAGTTGGGAGGTTTCTCTATTCAACAAAACAAAGCTCCTACCAGACAGCAAAGCCAGTTCGCTCTTTTTCTTTTTTTCTTTCTTTTTAAGAATTCCCAGCACTCAGGAGGCAGAGGCAGGCGGATCTCTGTGAGTTCAAGGCCAGCCTGATCTATAGAGCGAGTTCCAGGACAGCCAAAGAGTTTGTAGTCTTTCTCTCAATGAAAAACAACAAACAAACAAAAAATTAAGACAAAATGCCAAAATAAAATGAAACAAGAAGCTCTCTCACACAGAAATAACAACAACAAAACAAAACACCTGGGAACTGGAGAGATGGCTCAGTGGTTAGGAGCACTGGCTCCTCTTCCAGAGGACCTGGGTTCTATGCCCAGCTTCCACAGACTACTCTGAACTGTCTATGACGCCAGTCCCAGGGGGATCTGATGCCCTCTTCTGGCCTCTCTTGGCAGTGCATACACATGGTGCACAGTCATGCATTCAGGCCAAACACCCAGACGAATGCAATAAAAACAAAGATTAAAACAAGAACCAAACAGGGAGTTTGTTTTGTGGTGACCAACTACTCCTGCCCTGGACTGTGGCTGACATACCCGTGACACTCCACTGGAGAAAACTGATTTTCCCTTTGCTAGCAGGTCTCAATCGCCAAGTTTCTTGGTTAGGGCTGGGACCGGGTGTCCACTTCCGCCTCTCAGTGCTGGGACTGTTTCATTTTATTTGTGTTTTGGTTTTTAGAGACAGGGTTTCTCTGTGTAGCCCTGGCTGTCCAAGAACTCACTCTGTAAACTAGGCTAGCCTCATACTCAGAGATCTGCCTGCCTCTGCCTCTGAGTGCTGGGATTAAACCAGCATCAGCTTTCATAATTTTGAATTATTATACATGATAGGCCAGTGCCTTATCTGTGCGTTATATCCCTAGTCCCCTTTTCATTTATTCCTTTGGTACAGGGTCTCACTAGTCCAGGCTGGCCTCGAACTCAATAGTAGCCGAAGCAGGTCTTCAACTTGATCCTCCTGTATTGGGCCTCTTGGGTAGCTGGAATTACAAGCCCATGCCACCAGGCCTGGCTGTGATAATGTTTTAAAAATTGGAAAACGCACATCAATACTCATTTTTTTTTCTTCCTTTAACAAACAGGAGACAACTGAACACCCAATATACATCAGAGCAAGCCAACCTGACCTCAAAGGGAGGTGCAGGCTGCTGCAGCCCACCACTTCCTCTGGACCCTCCTGAGTGTGAGACCTGCCTGGTCAGTAGGTGCTGGCTGATGACAACCTCCAAGGCTTTGATCTCCATTACAATGTAGGATCTGAAGCGAAGGAAGCAAGCAGAGCACTGAGGCTTTGACGGTTTATTTTTATCTCAGTGCAAATGGAAGTCCTGACAGCTGCCTTTCTGTGGGAAAAGATCCATCCCTGAGGGTGGGGTGGGGTTTCCAGGGTCTGACTGAGCGGATGCTAGCCGCCACAGACGTCTGGGTTAGGGGCAGAATGCACATTTGCATTCACACTGTCCCAGCAGGGCCGGCCATAGAGCATGCCTGCCATGCTCGCCTCTTAGGCCTCCTGCTCCTCTGTCCTCCATCCTAGCTGTGCTGGGGATGGGTTGTCTCATTCAGGAGTTTCAACAATTTAGGACTCATCGGCCAATTGGCACAAGCCAGCCTGTCCATAGTTTGGGGGAGAGGGGAAGGGAGCAGAGAAGGGAATGGTTGGAGCACCTGATTGAACTTGTCACAAATCTCCACGAAGGTGGGAAGAGTCAGGAAGGTTCATCTGCCTCCACAATGCCCCTTCCCTATGGAGGCGCTCAGTCCACAAGTCCCAGGGCGTCACAGGACAACACCTCGTCATCTCCCGAGGCTGCATCCTGGCCTAAAACACTAAGTTGCTACAAGGTATAACTTATTGTTTTTGCATTCTGCATTAAAAAGAAAGAAAAGAGATTAAGGTGTAGCTCAGTGGTAAAGTCTGTGTTTATCATCTTTGCAAGGGACCCTGGAGTCAGTTCCCAGTACTGTACACACACAGTGCCAGGGCCGGGCTGCTTGGTGTACAATTGCAATTCTAGCACCCTGGAGGCCAAGGCAAGAGGATTAAAGTCCAGCTAGAGCCCTATGGTGAGACCTCATCTCAAAAAACAAAAACAAAACAAACAAAAAAAAAAAAACAGGTTATATAAAGCACTAACATTTTAAAAATGGTTAAGCCTAGATAAAATGTTTGACGAGAGAAAACTGAAGAATGGGAAGTTCTGCAAGTTCTCTCCGTGCTGAAAAGCCAGAGACTTTCATTATCTAACATCTCCCTTTTGTACGTCCACATGCAAAGCTGCTTATGACTCTGATACTCTTTCCCCCAAGTTGTAATGTTTGTTGACTGCAGCTTTATTGAGCTGTAGGTGATGGGGAGAATACCTGTCGGCTCACTTTATTCAACACCGTCTCCCTGGGCTGCAGGTAAACAAAGGTAGGTCCTTGGGAATTCCCAGGGAGGGGCAAGTCATCCAGGCTCAACACCTCCCAGATTTTCAAAGGGTTTGGCCACAACCCAGAAAGGCCTGGGCCTGACTGCTAGCTACCACTAGGTGTCACACTAAACAGTACAGAGGTAGATCCCAAGGCCTGAGGTAGTGGGGACAGGGACTCACAAAGGCATAAACACACATACTCCTTCATTTTCACCTTGCAGCCCCAAATCATCCTCTGATATAACTTTTATGGGGAGGCGGGCTTTGAGTTCACACTGTGGTAAAAAATTTTTTTACAAAGTTTAATTTAGGATAATGTTGTTTAAAATAGTGTATTACAATTTAAGGATATACTGTTTAAAATTAAACATTAAAATAGGATACATTGTTTAAAATCTTTATTATTTAAAACAAAATTTGTGTCTGAATGTTTTGCCTGCTTGTATGTGTGTGCACCACATTCTTTGCCTGGTGCCCAGAGAAGGTGTTGGATCCCCTGGAACTGGAGTTACAGGCTACTGTGAGCCACCATGTGGGTGCCGGGACTCAAACTCACATCCTCCAGAAGAGCAGCCAGTGAATGCTCTTAGCTAAGCCAAGCCATCGCTCCAGCCCCTGCTATGCAATTCTTTTGCTTTGAGGTTTTTTTGAGACAGGGATTCTCTGTGTATCTCTGGCTGTTCTGGAATTCACTCTGTAGACCAGGCTGGGCTCAAATCTGGAGATCTGCCTGCCATTTTCTCCCAAGCACTGCCACAACCATTGACACCACCTGGCTCCTGCTGTGCATTCTTAAAGAACTAATCCCAAGATGAAAAAACACATACCCTCTACTTTATATCCCAGGTGGAAGAGAAAAAAAATTTTGTGGGGGTGAGGCTGGTAGGGAGGTAAGGGCTTTTTGAGGCTAGGTCTTATGTTGCCCACATTGACCTCAAACACAGCTAAATACTTTGAGCATATTCCAAATTATACTATATTTGGTCTCATTTTTTGCAAGGTGTTTCCAAGTGTTAATGTGACATCTACTTTAGCCAAATGATTACTATATTGTGGTAGAATTAGGCAAACTGTCATTGGGTGCCTGGGTACATTTCTAGGTATTTTCTCTTTCTTTTCAGGAAAATAGGAACAATACCTAGCTTACAATATTACTTCTGAGAATTGACAGTGTGATACATAAAGGGCTGGGGTTCCTCCAAAAATTTGTACTGTGATATTTCCAAAAGTCCATGCTCATACTTCCAAAGCAGAGTGGGGCATGTATCTGTAGACAAATGATACAATTTTGAAGCCACAAAGTACCTCAAATATGCCAGGATGGTCCACAGCTGCAATTCCAGCCCTCGGGGGAGCCCCCACCCCGAAGTCTTACGATGCAAGGGTAACCTGGACAACACAGGGAGTTTTAGACCAACATGGGGCTACAACGTAGACCTTGCCTCAAATCACCTCACCAACACAAATCCAATCCGACTATTATAAAAGCAAGCATACCACCAAAAAATAAATAAAAAGGTAAGTGGCTTCTCCAACTAATGTATTTCATGAAAGACAGAGCCTGGAATTGAGCTCTCCTACTTATAATCAGGCTCACTTTGCCTCAGTAATTGTATATGTGCAGATCAAGCTGGCAGGGCTGATGAAGAGAATTCCCTGGGGAAGTTTTTTGTTTGTTTGTTTGTTTTTGTTGTTGTTGTTGTTTTTGGTTTTTCGAGACAGGGTTTCTCTGTGTAGCTTTGCTCCTTTCCTGGAACTGGCTTTGAAGACCAGGCTGGCCTTGAACTCACAAAGATCCACTTGCCTCTGCCTCCGGAGTGCTGGGATTAAAGGCGTGCGCCACCAACGCCCACCTGGAAGTTTTTAATCTTAACATAGGATCCTTACTATCTGAGGGTGGTATGTTGTTGTTTTGTTTTGAGGAGTTTTTGTTTGTTTGTTTGTTTGTTTGTTTGTTTCTGAGACGGGGTTTCTCTGTGTAACAGTCCTGGCTGTCGTGGAACTTGCTCTGTAGCCCAGGCTGGCCTCGGACTCCCAAGTGCTGGGATTAAAGGTGTGCGTCACCATGCCCGGTTTATCTGGAGGTTTTGTGTTTTGTTTTGTTTTGTTTTGCTTTCCTGGATTTTACATATTTTCCTCAGTGTCCTCATATCCGTATAGTGGAGGAGGGAATGAAGTTCTGAAGAGAGAAGAGAGCTGGTATATGGCTCACCAAGAAAAAGATCATTCAAAGCTCACCAGAAGGCCTCTTGGGTCTATTTCTGACAAACTCTGATCCTTACTTTTCCTGAGCTAATTCTAGAAGTCGATGGTGAATTGCAGGCTGGTAGGTGGGGAAGTGGGTGGAGGCCGCTATTCTATTCCTGCAGGTGGAACTAGAGGATCAGAGGCCCAAATCCCTTTCCCTGGGGAGTAGCTACCCACAATGCTGCGTTCCCTAGGGAGCAAGGAAGCTGGACCATACAGCCAGCAGAGTTCAGATGTGGTCAGTGCGAGCGCTGATGCCTTGCAGCTACTTCCTTAGCTATATTTAAGGGCTAGCCTTGGCTAAAGGACTAAACCAGTTGTTCCGCTAGGCACTCACAATAAGCTCAGGCTCCATTCTCTGCAACACAAGACCTCAACAGTTGCTGTTGCTAGGAAGCTGCAACTTCTAATACAAAGACGGACACCTTGCTCTACTTAAAAAAAAAAAAAATGTGGTTCCTATTTAGCACTTTTCCCCATACAGAGACAGAGTTTGCCCTCCCCCAGGCGACCAGATTATCGACCCCTAGGAAACAGTCTAGGGGTTCTCCAATTGCTTGGGTGTTCTTAATGTCAAAGCTTCCCAGCTTCATAGGGGTGGCGGTGAGGGACAGCCAAATGTCTCTGCAACGCCAAGAGCCTGGAAATAGGCGAAACACGGACAGCCTAGAACCACTCATCCGTCTTTCCTCGAAGAAATTTAGGAGAAGCGAATCCCTGCTCAGCCAGCCAGCATTTCCACTCTTGGGTTTTCAAAAGATCAACAACCGGAAAGGACCTGCAAATTGGCAAAAGAAAAAAAAAAAAGCTAAGAGGAACCGCCCAGCAGGTCTGCGTCCTTGGGAATCTCAGCGGCTCAGGACCCCACATCGAATCCACGGTGGGAAACCCCAGGGAAAGAAGGGTTCTTGCAGAGCGCTGGGGTGACTGAGTGCAGGCTGCAGGGAAGTACCTAGAGGGAGGGGGCCTGGTCGGGAGGACTTTCCAGCCACTCAGGGCGCATCAAAAAGTTCCCTGTCCATGACCCCAGTGGCTCATCGCGGGGAGTTTCTCCGATGAACCCCGGCCCTCGGGTTTAGGCTTCTCAGTCGAGGACGAGCCAGTTCTTTTTCTAGTCTGACTGGCTTGGAAATTCCCCGCGCCTGACCCCGCCCCTGAGAAATCCCCTGCCAGCGTTTATAGGGCGCCGCGGCGGCGCTGCCGAGCGCACAGCAGTCGGAACTCGCCGCCCCGCCGCCCGCAGCCCGCCGCCCGCCGCTCGCAACCAGCCCCGCACCAGCCCCGCACCAGCCCCGCGCAGCCATGTTTCAGCCAGCCGGGCACGGCCAGGACTGGGCCATGGAGGGCCCGCGGGACGGCCTCAAGAAGGAGCGGCTGATGGACGATCGCCACGACAGCGGCCTGGACTCCATGAAGGACGAGGAGTACGAGCAGATGGTGAAGGAGCTGCAGGAGATCCGCCTGCAGCCCGAGGTGGTGCCGCTGGCCGCCGAGCCCTGGAAGCAGCAGCTCACCGAGGACGGAGACTCGTAAGTGGCGGCGGCGGCGGCGGCGGCGGCGGGCACGGGCGGCGGGGTCGCGCGGGGGTGGAGTGGGCAATGGGGGGGGGTGGTGGGTGTGCAGCGGCGCGCTCGGGCTTCTGCACGGCAGATGCACGGCGGGGCTAGCGGGGTGCGCGCGCCTGGGACGCCCACCCCACCCCCCTCCGCTGCACCCCCTGCTCCGGGACCCGGCGGAGCCGAGCGCAGGGCCCGGGGATGGGGGGGGGGGGGGGGGGGGAGTGCGCCAGCGGGGACGCCGAGCCCCGGCCCTGGCAGAGTTGTCCGCGCAGCCGCGGGGCGCCGAGCGGCCGCGAGGGGAAGTACAGGACGTTCCGGGTGGCGGAGGGCGGGCCGGTCTGGCGGGCGCCCGCCCGGAGGGGGTGGGGCCCGGAAAGTCCCTGGGCGCCTGCCAGGAACACTCAGCTCATAATAACCTCGCGGAAAACACCGAGGCCGCGGCCTCCAGAAACCCCGGCCTTGCGCAATCCCCCGCAGCCCGCGCCTCTCCACCCGGGGGAAAGGGGGGGCCCCCACGCAGTGCGCTCACCACCCCTTGGGGGGTTTCCCTGTGTCATCCCTCAGGTTCCTGCACTTGGCCATCATCCATGAAGAGAAGACTCTGACCATGGAAGTGATTCGGCAGGTGAAGGGCGACCTGGCCTTCCTCAACTTCCAGAACAACCTGCAGCAGGTGCGCGCTTGCCCCAGCGGCTGCCCTCTTTGACCTGGTGGTGGAGTGGCCTGTGGTTCAGTCGCCCCCCAGAGCGTTTCTAAATTAATGGTCCCTGAGCCCTTATCTGCCCTGGCCTTCGACATTCAAATCAGCCTACGTCTTAGAGCTTGAAGAAAATCCCATGGGTTTGCTGAGGTCTTTTATGACCCACCTGGGGCCTCGTGTTTGCCCGATCTCCCGTAGCCATCAGGGAGGAACAGAATCCACAACCAGGAGGTGTCTGGGGTTCAGGAAACTCAAGACTGTGGGTTTGCTCCGTGGCTTATCCCCTCTGTGTTTCCTCTTCCGTTTGTAGACTCCGCTTCACTTGGCTGTGATCACCAACCAGCCAGGAATTGCTGAGGCACTTTTGGAAGCTGGCTGTGATCCTGAGCTCCGAGACTTTCGAGGAAATACCCCTCTGCATCTTGCCTGTGAGCAGGGCTGCCTGGCCAGTGTAGGAGTCCTGACGAAGATTTGCACACCCCAGCATCTCCATTCCATCCTGCAGGCCACCAACTACAATGGTAGGTCTGCCAGCCCATCCAACGACTCGGAGAAGGGAGCAGTGGGCCCACTTGAGTCTAGGCTAGAGCTTAAACTCCAACATATGAAAAGTTCAGATAATATGGGCTTTTCAAAAATCCCTCCTGGATGCCTATATAATGTTCAGTCAGCACCCAGATTCTGAGCTCTTAAAAACTGAAGATATTTGCCCCACGGTGGTGGCGCACGCCTTTAACCCCAGCACTTGGGAGGCAGAGGCAGGCAGATCTCTGTGAGTTCAAGGCCAGCCTGGTCTCCAAAGTGAGTTCCAGGAATGGCGCAAAGCTACACAGAGAAACCCTGTCTTCAAAAAACCAAAAAACAAAACAAAACAAAACAAAACTGAGGATATTCCGTGGGTGTCCCATAAGAAAATAGGGCATGAGTTGTGTGAAGATTGGAACAAGTAGTTATACTTCTTGTCATTCCTCTAGGCCACACGTGTCTACACCTAGCCTCCATCCATGGCTACCTGGGCATCGTGGAGCATTTGGTGTCTTTGGGTGCTGATGTCAATGCTCAGGTGAGTACATCTCCCTTCCGGATGGAGCCCGTCAGGTTCCTCCTCAGTTCTCCTAGACTTGTTCTTACTACAAGCAGACTTCCAGATGGAGCTGTAAGCATGTCTCCTTGCTTTTGGTTTCAGGAGCCCTGCAATGGCCGGACAGCCCTCCACCTTGCAGTGGACCTGCAGAATCCGGACCTGGTTTCGCTCTTGTTGAAGTGTGGGGCTGATGTCAACAGAGTCACCTACCAAGGTTACTCCCCCTATCAGCTTACCTGGGGCCGCCCAAGCACCCGGATACAGCAGCAGCTGGGCCAGCTGACCCTGGAAACTCTGCAGCTGCTCCCTGACAGTGAGGATGAGGAGAGCTATGACACAGAGCCAGAGTTCACGGAGGACGAGGTGAATGTTCGCTGCTCCCAGAATGGCCCCTTCTCCCTCACCACTCTCCTGCTCCCAGAGCTAGTCTTTATTATAGGGATCTCAGTGTAATTATTTAACTTCCCAAACTCAGCTTGCAAAACCAGTATCCCAAGAACGTGTCTCTCTGATTTGTTTTAATAGCTTACCCTTTGGGGCACTTGGGGGAAGGTGAGAAGGGCTTCTGGAACTTGAACCCAGGCCTTAACACGTGATAATAGGCACGTGTTTTAAAGAGAGACTCAATAAAGGAAAACTCCTGGAGGATTCGTTATATTTGGGTTAAGGAGGAAAGATTCCAAGAATATGAATTATTTGCAGAAGCAGACCATCCCATCATCCCAGTGTCTTGGCAAAGTTCTAGAAATTTAATATGCCCTTTTCCTCTCTTGTTTTAGCTGCCCTATGATGACTGTGTGTTCGGGGGCCAACGTCTGACATTATGAGTGGAAAGTGTCAAAAAAAAAAAACACGGACTTGTATATTTGTACAAAACAAAAGAGTTTTATTTTTCTAAAAAGAAAGAAAAGAAAAAAAAAGGAAGAAAGGGTATACTTAGAACCACACTGCACACGGCCTCTCCCCGAGCATCTCACTGTGGTGACTCAGTCTTCATTTTGTTATTTCTGTGAAAATTGGGGGAACAGATTGTTGGAATTCGAAGAAAATGTCTTCTAAAGCTCGTGTTTGTGGGATTTGGGGAGGTGGTTTTCCAGACTCTAATGAAAGGACCACGCTTTATTTATTGCGTCTTTGATTGAACCAACCATAGATTCTAGTAGCTGGCCCCAGTGTGTCCTCACACGTAAGAACCAGGCGTTCAGTGGTATGTGCTTAAGTCACTCCCGACCGAGGTGTGTTACCCTCCTGTAAATGTTGTATATGCTGTATTTTGTTGGTAATTATTTTGGTACTTCTAAGATGTATATTTATTAAACAGATTTTTACGGAAAGCATCATCCTGCTCATTTGCTGTTCTGAGAGTAGCTTGTTCCTGGGGATTGGGGGGCGGGGGCTGAGAGCTGGGGCGGGGGGGTAGGTGGAGTAGGAGGTGGGGTAGGGGTGCACAGCCAGCTAAGGCAGCATAAGAGCAGCTCCTCACTTTTAAGCCCGGCCTCCCCGCAAAGCTTTGCAGCAGCCCCCTCCAACCCCTGTGTGGGCGGAAGGCTGCTGCTATGGTGACAGGAAATGCCAGCCTTGGCCTGGGGCACCAGCAAGCTACCTGGCCTGTCACTGAAGGCTCTGTTATCATTTTCCCCTTGATGAAAGCGGTTCCCGGACCCTACTATCCCTCTGGAACTTAGTTTGGACGAGAGGAATCTTCTGACTTCATTTGCTGTCGCTGGAGAGTTCTCAAGCACAGACACAGGCTCAGAAGTGGTGCTGTCCTGCCGTCTAGTAGACAGTCACCTCTGAGACTTCTTATTTATTGACTGGGCTCTTGTAGGCATTGCACAAGACTGGAAAACAGACAGTGCTGGGCATCTAGTTCTGAAAAAGAAAAAAAAAATACAGCTATTGTACAACATCCTGTGTTTCACTGGGGAAGCAAGAGCCAGAGAACAGCTTGTGTGAGGACACCCTGAGGAGAGGAAGCTGGCTCACTTACCTAATACCTTCTTGTTTTCAGGCTGTTAACCATAAGGCCATGCATGCATCTGTTGCGTTACTAACTGTGGTCAGGGATAGTAAGCTTGAAGAAATCGTTTCATCAACATCAGAGAGTACTGATTCTACTGAATGATTCTGCCAAAGCTGACTTCACAATAAGTCAGTACCTTGTGAAAACTGCATGTAGATGCTTGGTAGTTTTTTTCTCCCTGGAATACATCTCTTGTTTTGTTAGAAAGGAGTGAGATGACAGTGTATCAACTGCAGAATGATAGGTAAATAAAATGAATGTGCAGGGTTGGGGATTTAGCTCAGTAGAGCACTTTGTCTAGCAAGCGCAAGGCCCTGGGTTCAATCCTCAGCTCAAAAAAAAATGTGTTTCAGCTCATAGATGAGAAGATATTGTTACTCCGCTTCATTTTCCCATTCTGGATCCACATAGGATATCAAAAAAGTATGGTGGTCATCTTCCTCTTGGACCGAAGGGGAGCCAGCACTCAATGTTTCTTTCATACATAAAAAGCTCTGTTGGAAACTGGGCCACGCTAGCCATGTCCCCTCCCAATCCTGCCTTCCCTAGTCCATCCGGATCTAAGCACTGTGAGGGTCCCTGTGTTCTCCGCCAGGTGCCCTAGGATCTACCCCAGAGCACCTGAACATAGGCGTTCAGTGCTGACCACAGGAATGGTGATTTAGGCTCATTCAACTAAGTAAGAAATGTGAGGTCCAGGAGAGAACCCTTATGTCCTAAAGAGCAAAGGGTAGAAACTCACTTTTGATTTTGGAATGATGCCCTTAGCTCTTCCACTTAGCTTTTTCAGCCAGGATTGCTAGTGCACCCCTATAATCCCAGCCCTTGAGAGGCTGAGACAGAAGCAAGAGCATGTCACATAAAACCAAGGCACACCTCTGCAGGCTCACATTTGTTCTCTGTGGAAGCTTAGAGAAACAGAAGAAAAGAGGCCTGCCTCTCCTTGCAGAGGCCAGCTCTTGACTAGGGGGTCTCATCCTCTTCAGAGTCTCATGAGCCCATCTCTCTGGCCTTCAAGGCATCATCTGTCAGCCTGAGTTTCATGTCCCGCACAAATCCTGAGGTAGCTCGGCCCAGTGAAGGACTAAAGTTCATCCTCACCCCTTATTCTCTGTCTCCATCACGCCTGTTGGTTGGATGGCTAGAGAAAATTTTAGGACAGAAATAATTTATATGAAGTCTTCAATTTGCTTCAAACAGAACAGTTTGGACAGAAAGCCCTCCTTCGTGCCCTGATTTCCAAAGTTTTGTGAAGACAGGTCAAGATAAAAGAGCCTGGAAAAGGGAAATAAAGTCATGTGAGCAACTTGTGTGAATCTTACTCATTCATCCTGCCTATTCCTCAAGCTGCTGTTGGACACACTGCCTTGACAGGGCAGGTGAACCAGTTTTTGTCCATCAGGAAAAGTTTTTCTATAAAGGAGGAAAGAAACTCAAGTCTGAGGCATCTAACTCTGGAAATGCTGGAGGATGGGTGCGGGGGATGGCTTCATTGAAACGTCTCATCTCCTGGAAGTGAGTAAGTGATGACAGCCAGAACCGAGCAAGGAGGGACATTCTTCCTCCGTCTCCAAGCCCCACCGCTTCACTAACCCGCCCAGGGTAAAGTTTTGTTTGACTAGAAAGGTCAGATTTCTCCAGCCTTGTTAAGGAACCCACCCAGAGGAGCATTCCCCAGCCTCTGATCCCTGTACAAAAATATCCAGGTTGTTTCCACATTTTAAGTGAGGGGACATTACAGAAACTGAAACTTGCTTTTCTGTGTGTTTCCCTCCGAAGAAGTGGGACTCTCGGTCTCATTCATTCATTTGCGTTATGAAGAATTATTCTCCAGGCCGCCTAGAGGCACCCAGAGGAGCTGGCCAAGGCCTCTGTCTCAGAGCCCCTTGCTTAGAAAGAGAGCCAGAGCTCTGGGCAGGGCCACCCAAGGGAATCAGGAGCTTCTGCCCCAGTTAGCTGTCTATCGACATTAGCACCCTGTTGACGGGCAAAAAAAAGCAAGCTGGGTTTAGAGCAAAAAAAAATCCAGGCTGGGATGAAGTCGGCCATGCACAGCTTGTTTCCCATTCATCTTTATGTCTGTGGGTGACAGCAGATTCCAGAGACAAGCCTAGAGGATGTCTGCAACCTGTCTCAATTAATGCTTGCCCAGGGCTTCTCAGACAGGGTGCATTTGAATTGCCTAGGCAGATTGTTGAAATTCAGGTTCTCATCCAAGTGCTTTGAGGCTGGTGTGAGGTTCTGCATTTCCAGACAGGATAACGGATCACATCTTAAAGAACTTGGCCTTAGCGGTTGTGCTGGCCAGTCTTATGTCACCTTGACATAAGCAGAGAGGAGAGAACCTCAATTGGAAAAATGCCGTCATAAGACCAGGCTGTAGGGAAGCCTGTAGGGCATTTTTTAAAATTAATGATTGATGGGGGAGGGCCCAGCCCATTGTGGGTGGTGCCATCCCTGGGCTGGTGGTCTTGGGTTCTGAAACAGCAGTTTTCAACCTTCCTAATGCTGTGACCCTTTAATACATTTCCTCGTGTTGTGACTTTTGTTGTTGTTGTTGTTGTTGTTGCTTTATAGCTGTAATTTCGCTATGATTATGAATTGTAATGGAATTTTTTTTTAGGTAGAGGGTTGCCAAAGGTTGAGAACTATTGTTCTCCCAGAAAGAAGCCTGAGCAAGGCACAAGGAGCAAGCCAGAAAGTAGCATCCCTTCCTGGCCTCTGCATCAGCTCCTGCCTCCGGGTTCTTGTCCTGTTTGAGCTCCTTGTCCCGGCCTCTTTCCATGATAATAAACTGCGATGTGGAAGTGAGGTGGGTATTGTGTTCCCTGAAATATTGTGTGTTCCCCGAAATAAACATATCTGGGGTCAGAGAACAGACAGCCACTAGAACAAAGCCAAAAATGGTGGCTAGAAAATGGGAAGAGGAAGCCATAGCAGAAGTTGGGCGGTGGTGGTACACACCTTTAATCCCAGCACTTGGGAGGCAGAGCCAGGTGGATCTCTGTGAGTTCAAGGCCACTTTAGAAACAGCTAAGCATGGTGAACACGCCTTTAATCCCAGGGAATGGGGGCAGAAAGAGAAAGGTATATAAGGCGTGAGGACCAGGAACTGGAAAAAAAAAGCATGGAGTGAGTAAAGCATTCGGCTGGTTAAGCATTCAGGTTTTGGAGCAGCACAGTTCAGCTGAGAGCCATTGGGAGGAGGATTCAGAAGCTTGCAGTCTGAGGAAACAAGACCAGCTGAGGAACTGGTGAGGTGAGAAAACTGTGGCTTGTTCTGCTTCTCTGATCTTCCAGCAATCACCCCAATAACTGGCCTCGGGTTTGACTTCATTAATAAGAACTCTTTAAGATTCTTGCCACATGGAAGTGTAAGCCAAATGAACCCTTTCCTCCCGAACTTGCTCTTTGGCCATGGTGTTTCATCGCAGCAATAGAAACCCTAACTAAGACAGTTGTACTCTGCTAGCACAGGTCACCACTACGAACCGGGACAGGCACCTCTGCAGCTGCTCATACAGGAGCCAGCACAAGGCAGCTCAGCTGCATGCTTATAATCCTAGCATTGGGAGATGGTCACAGGAGCAGGAAAGAGCTCAAGGCAGCCTGAGTTACACAGCAAGTGCCAGGCCAGCCACTCCTGAGTGTTACAATCGCGCTCTCTTTCTTTCTTGTTTTTTTTTCTTTCTTTCTTTTTGGTTTTTTTTTTTTTTTTTTTTTTTTTTTTTTTTTTTTTTTTTTTAAGACAGGGTTCCTCTGTAGCTCTGGCTGTCCTGGGTCTCACTCTGTAGCCCAGGCTGGCCTCGAACTCACGGAGATCTGCCACCTCTGCCTCCTGAGTGTGGGGATTAGAAGTGTGCACCACCACCGCCCAGCATGAGTCTTAGGATTTCAAGCTTGGGCTGCCATGCCCAGTAACTTTTAAAAGTAGTTGTAAAGGTCATTTAAAAAGAAAAAGAATTTTAAGAAGCAGGGTGCGGAGCTAGTGAGGTGACTCAGTGTGTAAAGCACTTGCTACAGAGGTCTAATGACCCAGATTTGAGCCCTGAACCCACGCAAAGAACCAACACTACAAGTATGTCTCTGACCTCCGCACACAACCGTGCATGCAGGCGCCCCACACCCCCATCACGTACATACACGCTCACGTGATAATAATAATGTTTAAAAAACAGCACAGTGGCTACTTTAATCCCTGCACTCCAGAGGCAGAGGCAGGTGGGTCTCTGAAAGTTCAAGGTCAGCCTGGTCTACACAGAGAAACCCTAGTCTAGACCAGTGAAGGCTACATAATGTGCCCCTCCTCAACACTGTACACAATAATAACAAATAAAATAAAATCTAATTTAAAAACTTAACTATATTTTTGTTTTGAACCCTAATGGATTGAGATCTTAGGAGGCCACGGCAAATGGAGCAATCACATGGAGCTCAGATATGGACCCAAATCGTCATTCACTGTCTCTGAAATTTTAGCCTTGAATTTTAATGGCACTAAATAAAGGAAGTGAGGCTTTTGTCTCCTTCCAGGAGTTTCCAGTCCTGTGGTCTGACTGAGGCTCAGGTCCACCCGAAGCCACCACATGAAACAATCTGGTCAGACTTTAAAATCTTCATGGCACTTTACTACCCATCTCCAGGCATGCACAGAGACAAGTGTGACAGGGAAGTGTGACAGAGACAAGTGTGACAAACAGAGACAAGTGTGACAAAGAAAAGTGTGACAAACAGAGACAAGTGTGACAGACAGAGACAAGTCAACTCTGTGAGGACCAGGGACGTCGTCGTCTTTCAGGAGAGAGGTGGGGGGATGGTTCAGGTTTAAGTCGCTTCCTTTTCCGCTTGTGTTTGGAGACGGGGTCTCACTGTGCAGCCCTGGCTGGCGTGGAGCCACTAGAAGACCAGGCTGGTCTCAAACTCACAGAGATCCGCCGGCCTCTGCCTCCTGAGTGCTGGGACTAAAAGCAAGTGCCACCAGGCCCGTTTCAAGTTCCTTGATAATGTTTTCCTGTGGATGCCTTTTTCCCCTCTGTCACTGGGGACCTCTTCTCACCACCCCTGCATCATGGCAGCCTCTGTGTCTGGTCAAGCTCCCAGCAGCCCCTCCGGAAGACCTTAAAAAAACAACAAATTTTTAATTTCGTGTGTGTCTCTGTCTCTGTCTCTCTGTGTGTCTGTGTATCTCTGTCTCTGTTTTCTGTCTGTGTCTGTGTGTCTGTGTATGTCTCTGTCTCTGTGTGTGTATGTCTCTGTCTCTGTGTCTGTCTGTTTCTCTGTGTCTCTGTGAGTGTCTGTCTGTGTGTCTGTGTGTTTCTGTATCTGTGTGTACATGTCTCTGTCTCTGTTTCTGTGTGTGTGTGTGTGTGTGTGTGTGTGTGTATGGTGCCCGTGGTGGTCAGAGGTGTAGGACCCCTGTGGATCTAGGGTTAAAGGCAATTATGAGCTGCCGACATGGATGCTGAGAACTGAACTCAGGCCTCCTCAAGGCAGCTTGTACCCTTAACTACTGAGTCATCTCTCCCTTCCCTAAAGACCTTTCCGTCTACATACATTCAATTGTTCTCATCCTAAAAACCAAGTCACCAGAGGAGAGACCTAAGCTGTGAGTCTTCAGTGTGCAAGGAAAATGCAAGTGGAGAGTTTCCTCTCTTCTTCGGCCAGGGAAGAAGACCACCATGACTAGCCATGAAAGCCTCTGAGGGCCCGAGCGGAGCAGTATTTCACAGCCAGTCAAGTGTCATGAGGGGCTCCATGTATACGGCTGCCTGCTCATGTCCCCATAACATCACGTGAAGGACCCTGGCCATCCCAGCCCTGGAAGTTTCCTGGCCTGGCTTTCTTCAGGGCTCAGCTAGGGTCACGGTGCAATCATAAAAGCTCCCAGGAGGAGTGCTTCAGCCGGTCTGCTCAGGGAATAGAGATGTTGGCAGGCTTGTGTCATAGATCCGGAGCCTTTGCTCTGGGGGTTGGGGGGAGCTCCCTACTGGGCCACAGGAGGGAGGGGAGAGGGCCGGTCTCCCTGAGAGCTACTGTTTGATTTCCAAGGAGAGGGACTTTCAAAAGCAGGGCCATTGTTGGGTTTAGGGCAAGACACAGCAGCTCCATGTTGGAGGAAAGAGTAAGGCCAGGGCTTTGCAGGTCACAGGTGTGACATGTTCGCTGACGCTTCCTTTTAAAGAGTCGATGGGTCTTTTGGGAAATTCCTGTAATGAATAATCTGTTCTTTGCCTGGGCAAGAGTCTCCTGGAATAGTAAAGTTATTGTGATGCAGATAATGGAAAAATAAGGTCATGTTCACATAGACAATGAGCTGGGGGCCGAAGAAGGCAGCCTCGTCTAACCAGCCACGAAGCCTGAGCAATAGGGCACACAAGACAAGTGTGAAAAAGATCAGACATTCAGGACAGGACATATAAGCCATGGGTGGGTTGGGGGGGGGGGGCAGGGAATGTTGGCCAGGACAGGGAAGACGGAGGAGGGGTCAGAAAACGTATTTCGCCTCTTTTAGAATCTCACCCGCGACTGAGGAGTCGTAGCCCTAACCCACCCCTTGCGTTAATTCACACCGTAACACACACTGCAAAGCAGCAGGAGATCAGACGGGAGAACAAGACAAGCCGTAGGTGTCCTCTATTAAAGACTAACTACTCCAGAAATCCTGAGTGCATCAGTGAGAAACCTGAGTTCAGAGCGGGGGCTGGTGTCTTGTCTAAGGGAAGCAGCAGCTATGTGGAATGCTGGTTCCCAACCCTACAGCTTCCGTCTGGGGCTCTCTTCCCAGCCAGGGTGAGCCTCCTCTTCCTGCTGAGGACCGTCAGAGCTCAATGGCTGCCACTTCTACCGCCGCTCGCTGCTCATCTAAGTAGCTGGGGCTGTCGCCCAAACCTGTGCCACCCCGACAGGCTCCAGCTGCTCTTCCATCATCAAAACTCCCTTACTGAGGAAGCTGGGTCGCTGCCTCACAGTGACGGAAAAAGAAGTGATAGTTGGTTGTCTTGTGTCATGGGCTGGCCTTAACTCACTATGTAACTGAGGAGGACCTTGAACTTCTGAATTCTGGCTCTCCGGCCTCCTCCTCTTTAATGCTGGGATTATAGTGATGAACATCCATGCCTCGTTTATGTGGGCCTGGAGGTATAAGCCAGGGCTTCACGCACACTGGGCAAGTACTCTGCCAACAGAGCAATGCCCTCAGCCCAAAGATAGTACGTAGGAAAACCACACCACTTATCTGGTGAAGACTGTTGGGGCTGCTTACAGCCAAATACCACAGAGAGATAAACAACCAAAATCTATTTCTTCCAGTTAGGAAGGCTCAAGTTGAAGATCAAGGAGCTGGCAGGCTGGGTGTACAGTAGGGACCTGCTTTCTGTTCATATATGGCATTTCCCCCTCTGGGTCCTTCTTTATAAAGCATTAATCCCATGACATAATCCCCTACCCAAAGCTCACTTCCTGGTCCCATCATTTTGGGGCTTATACTGGCTGGTTTTGTGTGTCAACTTGACACAAGCTAGAGTCTTCAGAGGAAGGAGCCTCAGCTGAGGAAATGCCTCCTTGAGATCCATCTGTAAGGCATTTTCTCATTTAGTGAGCAATGGGGGAGAACCCTGGGGTGGGTGGTGCCATCCCTGGCTGGGTGGTCCTGGGTTCTATAAGAGAGCAGGCTGAGCAAGCCATGAAGAGCAAGCCAGTAAGCAGCACCCCTCCATGGCCTCAGCATCAGCTCCTGCCTCCAGGTTCCTGCCCTGCTTGAGTTCCTGTCCTGACTTCCTTCAGTGGTGAACAGCAATGTGGAAGTACAAGCCGAATAAACCCTTTCCTCCCCAACTCACTTCGTGGTCATGGTGTTTCATCACAGCAATAGAAATCCTAACTAAGACAGAGGGGTGTGACCATCCAGCCCATTGCAGAAGCTATAGGTCAGTCCTGACACACTGGGTGTTAGTGTGAGGGAGGCCTCCTGGCTGCAGCCCAGCTCTGCCCCTGCTCAGGGACTACCTCAAGAGGAGTGGTGCGTGCGTGTGCATGTGTGTGTGTGTGTGTGTGTGTGTGTATACACGCATATTTTGCCCTGTGCATGCGAGGCAAGCTCTGTACCTCTGAGCCATATCTCCACCTTCCCTGAGACTTTTGAAAGCAGGAACTCAGCATCAAGGAGAAAAGCCACCTCTTCAGAGCTTCAGGACAACCCTAGTGAGGTCATCTGTGATTAAGTTTAGACTGTGTTTCCACAGACCCACCAGAGTGGGGTGAGGCCCCTCAGACACACCCTTGGTGCTGCCAAGACTGAGTGGCCTCCAAGGCAGCAACTGACTCATGGGAGATTCACCCTGACCTGGACCCAAGCCCTGAGTGACCTAGTGTCCCAGTATCCCAGCCACGCTGATTCCCCGCTGGCAGAGTTACTGTGAAACCCAAACATCACTCTTGGTGTCAACAAAACTCTGGAAGGACTGACACATAGTAGGTGTTCAGCAAATGGCAGCCATCAGTGCTGTGACGAGCACGTGACAGTCATTTCCCAAGCCAACCCTCCTCTCTCTACTCTAAGCTGCCCAAGACCAGAGGAGCCAGATCCCCAGGACACATTGGGGCCTCCAGCCTTTCCCCTTGACTCCAGATGACCCTGTTCCAACAGAGGGAGAGAAGGGCTTCTCCCAGCTTCTCCATGTCGCTACCACTCCAACTGGGCCCACAGGAGCTGCCATGAGGCTTACCAGAGATAGGAAACCGAGGGTCTTTTTTTTATTTTGGTTTTTCGAGACAGGGTTTCTCTGTGTAGCTTTGCACCTTTCCTGGAACTCACTTGGTAGACCAGGCTGGCCTCGAACTCAAGAGATCTGCCTGGCTCTGGGATTAAAGGCTAACGCCACCACTGCCCGGCTAGGAAACTGAGGGTCTTACTGGGCCCATGTCAGGGGGACTTCTGTCCTCTGGCAGCAGTGGACCAGGCCACAGGTTACTAGAACATTGATGTCTGGGGAAAAGCACAACCTGAGTGGTGGACACTCGTCCAGGTGGTAGGTGTTGCTCAGGAAGGCTCACAGGCCCCAGTCCCCTCCCCTTAGTAATGCAAAAAGGGAATTCTTCTCCTCTAAGATTTTTTTCTTTTTTCTTTTTCTTTCTTTCTTTCTTTCTTTCTTTCTTTCTTTCTTTCTTTCTTTCTTTCTTTTATTCATGATGTGTGTGTCTATCTATGTGAGTATATATGCAACATGGGTATGCAGGTGCCTTGGGGGGACAAGAAGATGGATGGTATCACCCTGGGCAGTGGTGGTGCACACCTTTAATCCCAGCAATCAGGAGACAGAGACAGGCAGATCTGTGAGTTGGAGACCAGCCTGGTCTAGAGTCCCAGGACAGCCAAGGATACACAGAGAAACCCTGTCTCAAAAAAACAAAGAAACAAAAGAGAGAGAGAGAGAGAGAGAGAGAGAGAGAGAGAGAGAGAGGGAGAGAGGGAAGCTAGGTCTCCTGGAGCTGCACTCAGGCAGTTGTGAGCCGCCTAAGGTAGATAACTGGACTCTAAACTCTGGGGGAGCAATAAACATTTAAATGCTGAGCCAACTCCTCAGTCCTGGAAAGGGAATTTTATTATGGAGAGCTTCCTTTCCTTTCCCACTTTTGGGGAGGCAGAGAGAGTTCATCCCTGTCACAGCACTAAAGGTGTATGAGGACTGAGGGGAAAGGCATCTGTGAGCTATAAACACACTCGGGGAACACTATGAAGGGGGAAGTGTGTTGCCAAGTAATTTGCACAATCTAACTCTACCTGACACTCTAATGTTCTACTACCCAAACTTGGGTCATAGCAAAAGAAACTGATTGTGGGTGGTTTAGGCAGACTGGACATTTGTAGAAAGAATGCTGGGGCGGGTGGGGGGTGGGGGTGCGGGGGGGGGGGGGAGGTTTGGAGAGTAGAGGGAAGATAAGCTCACAGTGAGGGCTGGCATCCAGCCCCTCTTGACTGGCCTTGTCTACCCTGTGTCTCCATGGATTCCATGCAACCCATTGATTGAAGGTTCCAGGAAAGGGTAGTAGGGCGGGAGCTCCAGGCAGGCCACACAAGCAGGCTGGGGCCAGTGAGCCACAGGCGTTTCTTTAGCCTTCAAACACAGAAAAGGGCAGATGACAGACTTAAGTGACCCAGGTCTTAAGATTTCAAGAACAGTTGTCTTTGGGGAGTGTATTCTAGTTTTTGGTTGTTGTTACTGTTGTTTTCATTATAGAAAGCTTGACATGCACACCAGTGTGGACAGAACACTAAAATAGCCCATTTAGAACTTCAGTTTTGAGCTTACGAGCAATTTTGTTTCATTCATACTTGGATATGCCTCCTTCCCAGGTTTTAAACTGCCAAACTAGCCAGAATATCACCAAAAGCCAACCCTAAATATTTTACCACTTCACCCCAGAAGCTAAGTGTTACACACAAGTTTTTTAAATTGTTCTTTGCTTTTTGAAACATAGTTTCAAGTAGGTCAGGCCTTGAACTAGATAGCTGCCGAGTTTGGCCTTGAACACAGGATCAGCCTGACTCCAACTCCCCAAGGCTGGGATTATGGGTAGGAGACCCAAGGCCTGGCTGTTAGTTTGCTTGTTTCTTTGAGACTGTCTCGTGTAGCCCAAAAGAGTCTCAAGATGACCGAGGATGACCTTGAACTCTTGATTCTCTTGCCTCTAGCTCTTAACTGCTGGGATGTTAAGAATAAACCACCATATCTGCCTGCTAAGGATTATATTAACTTTTGCTGGGAGGTAGAGAGTAACTGGAGACAGAACCCAGGGCCTTAAACACACTAAGCACACACTACCCCTCAGTTACATCCTCATACATAATAGAATTTTTACACTAATTAAAACAAATCAGAGAGATGTAACTCTACTAATGGCTTCCCCCTCCATCCATAAAAATAATGACGCTCTCTTTACTTTTAGTTTTTAACTTCTTTTTTTTTTTTTTTTTAGATTTATTTTTGTTTTATGTGAGTGGGTGTTTTGCCTGCATGTATATCTGTGTACTACATGCATGACTGATGCTCTCGAAGGCCAGAGAGGACATTGGATCCCCTGGAACTGGAGCTACAGATGGTTGTGAGCCACCATGTGGGTGCTGGGAATTGAACCTGGTCCCTCTGCAAGAACAGCAAGTGCTCCTAACCACTGAGCCGCTTCTCCAGCCCCGTCCTCATTTTATTAGGATGGGTCTTTCTACGCAGTCCAGTGTGATCCCGAATCCAAGAACCTCTTGCCTCAGCTGCCTGAGTGTTCTGATCCCAAGATTCGCTTTCCGTTTGTTCTCACAAACAGCAATGCACAGTTGAGCGTGACTCACAGACCCAGTCCTTAGGAAAGGAGAGCCAAAGGTATACAGGACAAGATCTAAGTCTTAGTGGGAATTGCTTGTGTCCAAGTAACCTGGTCCTGGAGTGATGACTTCGGGAAGGACGTTAGAGGTGGCAGTGTGAATCAGAAGGCTTAGAAGGACTTCAGGAGTCAGCCAGATCCCCCAGCTCTGGTCCCGGAGGACGCCGTGCCTGTGTTCTCCGAGCAAGAGACTTCCTCTGGGGTCCTGCCGCTCAGCAGGACAGTGTGACTGTACTGCCAAAGTGCAGGGATGGCAAGAGGGTTGGAGATTCGAACCCAACCTCAGTCCAGTAGTTCAACCCCCTATACCTCCAGCCCCACACATTTGCAGCATTCCCTCCCAGGGAGAGGATTCAGATAGATCTAATTATATCCCAACAACTAGGGCATGCTTAACTCCCAAAAGCTCTGGACTAAACCCTGGCTGAGTCTAGACAGACCAAGGGCAATGGTCAGAAGGAAGGACACCTTGGAAGACAGACAGACAGCTCCATGGGTGACCACCTCAAATCGGCCTGTGCTTGCACATGCTCAGCTGGAGAAGAAAATTCAGCGCCAGAACTGGTCAGAGAGTGAGTGGTTCCGGGCTGGACTGTGTACACAGTGGAGGACAGGTGGCCTGCGCAGTGATTCACAGAGGCTGGTCCTACAGAGCACAGAATCCCAGACTTCGTACCAGGCCCGGCCTGTGTGTAGAGTTGCGGCCATGTAGAAGTCTTGTGTGCACCTCCCTACCGGCAGCAACGTCTTCAGTTTTTGAGGCTCCCTGGTACAAGCCCACCTGCCCCACCTAACTCCAGGGACTGTCATCCCATGGGAGGGACAGAGAAAGGGGCGTCCGAATGACTCCTCTACTGACCAGACCGTATGACCCAAGCTTTCCACAGAGGATGGCCGTGGCCCCAGCGAGGGTCAGGACTGCCCCAATCAAGTTCCTAGAGTGAGATGCAGACCCAGAGACTCAAACTTGACCCCAAACTCTTACCAGGCTTTGGACAAGAAGAAAGGAACAGGGCCTCCCATGAGGAGAAAACAGCGATGCGGTCCCTTGGAGCCCCTCACGGAGATCATGGGCTTCTCCAGTCAGATTACAGAGGACTGGCTTGTGACAGGAGGTCGTGGACATCTAGATGGGGCCTGTGCACAGCAGGAGCCACACTGGCTTTTTTTTTTTTTTAAGATGTATTTTTATTGCTTTAAGTTACACGTACACTTTTGTGTCTGTGCCAGGAATGTGCGCGTGAGCTCAGGTCAGGTCCCCTGAAGCCAGAATCACATTGTTGTGAGGCAATCGGTGTGGGGGCTGGGGACGGGTCCTCTCCAGAGCAGCAGAAGCTTTAGCTACTGAGCCATCTCTCCAACCCCAGACTGAGCTCACGCTTGGTTTTTTGTTTGTTTGTTTGTTTTGTTGTTTTTGTTTTTGAGAGTGTCACTAAGTAGCCTGTCTGGCTTTGAAACCAAGATCTTCCTGCCTAGTCCTTCTGAGCACTGGGATTGTGGGTGTTTATGAAAAAAATCCAGGTTACACTAGGCATTTTTTTTTTTTTTCCAGCGCTGAGGACTGAATCCAGGGCCTTGTGCTTGCTAGGCAGGCGCTCTACCACTGAGCTAAATCCCCAAACCCTACACTAGGTTTTTGAACAGTAAAATCACTGGATTTTAAAGAAGTGTTCTCTGGGCTAGAGAGACGGCTCAGTGGTTCCGAGTATATACTGCTCTTGCTGAAGGCCTGAGTTTGGTTCTTATTACCCGGGTCAGGTAGCTCATAACTGCCTATAACTCCATCTGGGCCTCCAGCCTTTGCGAGCACCAGCACTCAGGTTCATATATACCCACCCCATGTGTGCATAATTAAAAATAAAATAAATCTTCGAAGAAAAAATGTCGCCGGGCACTGGTGGCACACCCCTTAGTCCCAGCACCCAGGAGGCAAAGGTAGGTGGGTTTCTGGGAGTTCGAGGCCACCTGGTCTACAAATCAAGTTCCAGGACAGCCAGAGCTGTTATACAGAGAAACCTTGTCTCAAAAAACAAAAAACAGGCTGGGCGGTGGTGGCGTATGCCTTTAACCCCAGCACTTGGGAGGCAGAGGCAGGCAGATCTCTGTGAATTTAAGGCCAGCCTGGGCTACCAAGTGAGTTCCAGGAAAGGCGCACAGCTACACAGAGAAACCCTGTCTCAAAAAACAAAAAAAAACAAAGAAACAAGAAAGAGAGAGAGAGAGAGAGAGAGAGAGAGAGAGAGAGAGAGAGAGGAAGGAAGGAAGGAAGGAAGGAAGGAAGGAAAAGGAAGAAAGAAAGAAAGAAAAAGTGTCTGTGATACTTGAAGGAGTTAAGGGTGCAGAGGAAGCCAGGCTAGGAAGCTGCTGCCATCACCCATGAGAGAGAAAGTTTGTAGGGTGAAATACAAAACTCAATGAGAAGGACAAACTACAGGATAACAGCATTTGTCAGCTACGTGGTAGATACCAGCCTGATGCTCGCCTCGTGAGCAGTAACCAGAACCAGCTAATTAATCACCAAGGAATTTAATGGAAGTCCACAGAGCTGGAGACCTCACAGGATGGATGAGAGACAGCTTGGAAGGGCTCCGGCGACCAGAGGTGACTGTGGCCAGGCTGCCCACAGGGCAGTGGTGCCTGCTGCACCTGTTTCTGTAGATGACCTTTAGCCATGGTGTCCTCAGCTCACTCACCTAGGAGCCAAATCCCAAGGCATCCAGTTGGCCTGTAGATACCACAGTCCAGTTCCTACCAGCTGGGGCAAGAGTCAGGAGAGGTGGGGACTTGACCTCTTCTGCTGTCCTGGAGGGAAATGGTAGAGGAGATCCCCCACCACACAAAGGAGGCCAGATGCTCTTGGCATTGGGATGTGGTGACCCAACAAGGGCAGCCAGCTTCTACCCGGCCTTTGTCTCCATCCTTGATGAAACTTCTCAGCACTGTATCCCTCCCAAAACTTCTCTCTCTGAAAGACTACCACCCACTAGGGCCTCTCCAGGTCTCTGTCTTCCAACATTTGATTCGCCTGTGGACAGTGAGGATGGTGACTCATCCTAGCCCAGCAAAGTACTGATATATCTTTTAGGTCATTCCCTTCATGCAGTCCTGGAGCAAGACTGCCATCACCCCCAAGGTGAAGCTGAAGGTCCTTTGTTGGGGAGTGAAGGCAGGGGGTGGGGCTGGGACATGAGGGGAAGGAGTGAGGCCTTTCACGAACCTGTAGGCAGCTTGCCACAGTCTCTCTGCCAACCTGACTTGCTTCTGTCCCAAAGGCTACTGTCCTCCCACCCATCCTCCCCCTTTCCCTGTGCTCAGCTGGGGTGGGCGGACTCTTTGGCCCGCAGATACTCTGGCCTCCCTCCATGGCTTCAACACTCCTCCAGAATCCCACTATGTTTGTACATCTCCACCAAGACATTTTCTTTTCCTCCTGGAAATATCACATTTGCAAAGCGAGGAGTCCCTTTTAATAACTCCCAGAGTTCCTTTCCTTCCCTCCGAGCTCTGATTTGGTGTGCAGCCTTCCAGGTCACCTGGTTACTTAGGATACATGTTCAGGACGTGGTCCTGGCTTGTGGAAGTCTTGGTTTTGTTCTCATGGTACGCTAGGCACCATTCTGGGCCATCATTTCTTCCTTCTGTATCTTTCTGTCTTCAGTTGGCACACTGCATTGTGACTACCTCCCACTCCTTTGGTCTACCCCATTCGAGGGCCTTTTACGTTTGTGCCTTTTACTCTCAGTGTTCCCAGGGAGGTGTTTGAAAATAGTTTTAAATAAATATGCATGTAGTGGTCATGGTGGCGCACGCCTTTAATCTCAGCACTTGGAAGGCAAAGGCAGGAAGATCTCTGAGAGTTTGAAGGCAGCCTGGTCTACACAGAGAGCTCCAGGCAAGTCAGGGCTAAATAGTACAGCCCTGTCTCAAATAAAAAATAATAATAATAATTGTAATGATAGTATTTAACTTGATTGAAATGTTCAATCATAAAACTATGCCTCAAGCATAGCTTTCTGTTTTCTAAACAGGGTATGTTCTGTCCACAAAGACAACTTTTGAGATGTTCCTCAGGGGATTTCTATAGTTTTCATGTTAGTTCAACACAGGAGCCAACGGTCTCTGTGGAGAGAGCCTTTCCCTCTCTGGGGAAGAGCAATTTATTCACTCAGCTCAGTGTGACCTAACATGATTTGAATCAAATCTGCCCATCTTTTCCTATATGACTATTTCTTTTAAATTTAGAAAGTCCTCTCATGTGATATTTTATTTGTGCTGAAATGTGGTGATATTTTATTTGTATACTAATAAATAAAGCTTGCCTGGAGATCAGAGGAAAAAGCCAGCCATTATAAGTAAACACAAAAGTCAGGCAAAATTAGCACACATCTTTAATCCTATCCCTTGGGAGGCAGAGATGTGTCTGGATCTCTGTGAGTTCAAGGCCACACTGGGAACAGAGCCAGGCATGGTGGCACACGCCTTACATTCCAACCTAGTTAACCATGGAGGTCTGGAGGTCTGTACAGACAGACAGGAAGTGATAGAGCTGGGCAGGAAGAGGAAGTGATAAAGCTGGACAGAGAGAGCAAATCAGATGGCAGAACAGCAAGGCATACAGGTGTGGATAGGCAGGAAGTATCTTGCTTTTTGGAAGCTGCGGAGTTGGTGAGGTGAGGTTAGCTGTGGCTTTTCCTATTCCTCTGATCTCTCAGGTTTTCACCCCTATATCTGGCTCCATGTTTTCTATTAATAAGACCATTTAGAAATTCATCTACAATCTCACCTCCAGTGATTGTATTGCTTACTTTCTTTCATAGAAGAAGAGGAAGAAGAAGGACAAGGAGAAGAAGAGGAAGAAGAAGGACAAGGAGAAGAAGAGGAAGAGGAAGCCTTCACAGCAGCAGTTATGGTTTTGAAAACTTCAGCTGTTTGGAATTGGTTTTGTTAGAAGTAGATCTAAAATTTGAAATTCGCTTCAAGAGCTGTCTGTGTTCTTGGGCCTTCTTCAGTGGCTTGGCATTCAAGAAAGGAACCTCCGGGGTTGGGGATTTAGCTCAGTGGTAGAGCGCTTGCCTAGCAAGCGCAAGGCCCTGGGTTTGATCCTCAGCTCCACAAAAGAAGAAAGAAAAAAAAAAAAGGAACCTCCAATAAGCCTGGTGCTAGAGGTGTACACCTTTAGTCTCAGCACTTGGGAGGCAGAGGCAGGTGGATCTCTGAGTTTGAGGCCAGCCTGGGCTACAGAACAAGTTCCAGAACAGCCAGGGCTACACAGAGAAACCCTGTCTCAAAAAAAACAACAACAACAAAAAAAGCAAAAATCACAACAACAAAAAAAATCTACAAAAGCAATCAAGAAGCAAAACAAAAATCATAGAAAAAGAAAGGAATGCCAAATAAAAGGCTTGCAGGGACTGGAGAGATGGCTCAGTGGTCAAAGTGGCTGCTACAGAAGCAAGAAGCCCTGCATTCAGATCTCCAGCACCCCTACACAAGCTGGGCCAGCCAGCACACACCTGTAACCCCAGTGAAGGTTGGCGGAGACAGATTATATCACCATGACCAACCAGTACCTGCATCTCTTTTCTGAGAGGTGTTCAAGCTATGTATGGTGTTGCATCCCAGCACTGAAGAGTCGGGAACAGAAAGATGCAGAGTCCAGGGCTAGCCTGAGCTACATAGCAAGAACAATGAAAACTGAAGGGGCTTGGTGGCACACGCTTTTAATCTGGGCACTCCGGAGGCAAAGAAGAGAAGATTGATGCAAATTCAAGGCCAGCCCCGGCTACATAGAATGCTCCAGATCAGCCAGTGTTGATCTTATCAAAGGAATGTGAAACAGACAACTAATGTAAAGACAATCAGAGTGAGCATCAGAAGGTACCTCTGGCTGAATTGTTTCCCCTGAATATTTAAAGTCTATTAATCTCAGTAAATGTCTACTGAGTAGCACAGTGGTGTTTGCATCAGGTATGGCTGGAGCTCTGCTGGGGAGGAAGTGTGTGTACAGCTCCTTAAACTGATTCAGACCTTCAGAAGGCTGCTTTGTGTCTTGTATCCATCACGCCTTTTCAAGCATCTCTCACATAATGTCTTTTTTTTCCCTTTCTTTCTTCACAAGGAGAAAAAGTGTTGGTCATGACACACCCGCTGTCCTCAGTCAAGTCCAGCAGAGACCACCCAAGCCTTGTTTAGAGACAGGTGTTGGGTAGATGGCGGCTCACTTATCAGCAAGCACTTCCTTTCCTGTCTGTGGGCCAGGGGTGCACAGAACAAACCTTATCCTCTCACAAAGTTAAAACTGTGACATCAAGTTTGCCCTCAAATATTTGCACTGGGAGAGGTCAAGCTACTAATGGTCTCCTGGAATAACAAAGTCGTGGTGGACTATCAGCAGGCTGTCCAAGCAGATGTTTTGCCCAGAGTCCATACCCTTTTGTTGGTCCCTGCGGTGCCTACACCAGTCGTGGCCGAATGGTTGGCTTTAAGGCCTGATACAATAACAACCATGCCTTCAGGAAGCCTGGCTAGCCAGCTACCATGTGGAGATGCTCTAGAATGAGACAGTTCTTGGAGAACAGCGGTGCCTGGCTGAGTGCCCTGCTCAACACAGCCACCAGAATAACAGGTGTGGCAGAGGAATCCTTCCTGCCCACCCTCAGGGTCCTGTGGAGCAATAAACAAAAGTTGTGGCAAGCTTCACGAGGTGGAAGTAGTTACACAATTGTGGACAACAGAAACACACGGTTTGTACACGAACTACCTACCATAGTGTGGGAAAAAACAAAGAAAATGTACAGAGTGAACAAATGAAGCCTATGCCTGTAGAACAGACAGAATAGACGCCATTTTAAAGCATGCACTTGGGAGGGCTGGGGAGATGGCTCAGTGGTTAAGAGCACTGACTGCTCTTCTAGAGGACCTGGGTTCAATTCCAGCACCCACATGGCCGTTCACAACTGTTTGTAACTCCAGTTCCAGGGGAGCTGGCACCTTCACACAGATGTACATGCAGGCAACACACCAATGCACATGAAATAAATAAAATTTTTAAAAAATAGAAAGTATGTACTTGGGCGGTAGATGCAGGTAGATTTTGGGAGTTCGGCATCAGCCTGATCTGCAAAGCAAGTTCCAGGACAGCTAGGGCTACACAAGAAACCCTGTCTTGAAAAACAAAACAAAAAAGAAAGTATGTACCAGGCATGATGATTCATGTATGTAACTGCGGCAGCTGGAATGCTAAGGCAGGGGGATTACAGTGAGTTCAAGGATGCATAGGCCACATAATAAGACCCTGGTTCAGGCTTGAGGGACACAAAAACAAAATTATAAAAAGTATTTATTTTCTGGGGCAGAGTCCAAGGCTCATTGGGTAACTGTTTATCATGAGGGCCTGTCCACCTGAGTTCAGTCTCTGGAAAACAGGAAGAGAACCAGTGCTACAAAGTTGACCTGTGACCTCCGTGTATGCCGCAGCCCGTGCCCTCCCCCACACCGTAATAATAAAATATAAATTTTTGTTTATTTTTAGTTTTGTGTGTGTGTGTGTGTGTGTGGTGTGTGTTTTGAGACAGGGTCCCACTACGTAGCCCTGGCTGACCTAAAACTTCCTATGTAGACCAGGCCAGGCTGGCCTTGAACTCACAGAGATGATCCACCTGCCTCTGCCCTCTCTTGTGCAGGGATTAAAGACATGTGCCACCACACACAGCATACATCTTTTTAAGAAAAGAAAATTAATATGCTCATTAGGTGACTTCTTGGGTTGTTTGTCTCTGTTTTGGAGACAGGATCTCTTATAGCTCAGGCTGGCCTGAGTAAGTTGTGGGTGACCTTGAGTTCCTAATCTTTCTGTTGCTTCCAGCTCCACGTGCTGGGATTTCCGGTATGCTCCACACATCAGCTTCATTAGGCTCCTCTTTAGTACAGATTTTAAAAGAGCTCTGAGTAAGCCAAGTGATTGCTGCTGTCACTCACGACTCTCAGTTCCGGCGCCCGGGAGCTGGCAGATCTTGATTTCAAGACAGTCTTCAGTGATGGAGTGAGCTGCATCCTGGGCCACAGGACACCTTGTCTCACCAGGACTAATCAAAGCAGGGGCCGTTTCATACAAATCGGGTCTGAGTGGGGTATGAGGGCACATGCCTGTAATCCCAGCACTTGGGAAGTAGAGGCAGGAGTTTGAGGCCAGTGTGAGTTACATGAGCCTCTGTCTCCAAAGCCAAAAGGAAAAAAATAGTTCAGTGTGGCTCCTGTTCTCAGAATTTCCAGTCCTTGAGAAGTGTAGTGCCAGGCAGCTTGAGGCAAAAGCTGATGGTTCCTGGAACAGAGAGGTTTGAATTGCCATTGTAGAGCTGGCTGAAAGTGCGGCAACTTCCAGAGGCTCCTGACATCATCTTTCTATAGACTGGTGTTCGTGGGTGAGAAAGAAATTATACCAGCAAACAAAAGGTGTGTGTGTGTGTGTGTGTGTGTGTGTGTGTGTGTGTGTGTGTGTGTGTGAGTCTAGCCTCAGGGCGAAAAACATTATATATAATAATAAAAGAAAAATGCTGTCAGGGCCCCAGTGGCTGAGTTCCGTCCCAGCTCTGGAGCCTCTCTGGGACTCCGAGACCCAGTTGTGTGCCTTTAGCTCGGCTTCAGACCAAACCACACTGTGGTTGTCTTTGGCAAGTCTGGGACCATTGTACAAAGCTGGTATATCCTAAGATTGACAGAGCTTTGTGGGTTGAAATACACACTCTGTTAAACCTGGGCAAAATTAAGAAAATTACAGTGTGGGCGAGGAGGGCATGACATCTTCAGAAAGACTTAACATTTTAAAAAAATAAACAATTATCTTGACAAAACAAGCTATTTTAAGAACATAATAACATAGTGGTGTGTGCATGTAATCCCAACTCTTGGGAGGCTGAGGCAGGAAGACCTCTTGTGTAAGACCAGCCTGGGCTACATAGCAAGACTATGTCTCAAAACCAACAAGAATAAAACGACAACAAGACCAAAAGGAACAAAAAATCTATTTCTGCTCTTCCAAACTCTCTGCTACTTCCACCTCATGTTCATCTGCTTTAAAGCATTTGTAAAAGCAGATGGGGTGGGGGGCGGAGCTCGACTAGGGACACGTGGATCACACTGCGCATGTCCTACGCAGTAGGCAGGCGTATTTCAGTTAGCGATGCTGCTTCTGGTTCCCGAGGTGAAGGGCCAACTGCACATGCTGCTGTTCCAGAACACGCTGACCCCTGGGCCTGCCCTAGACATTACTCCTCACACAGAAGCCCTGCAAGTCGTAGTAGTTCCAGACCCAGCTGTCTGAAAAGGGGGCGGGGTGTTCCTGCCAGCCCCTAGTCTCTGAGAACGGAGCCTGGGCCTTCTGCAGAGGGTTCAGGAGCCCGGATCTTCTTTAATATACTTATTTAGGGCAAAGAGCACCGCGTTTGCGACACTTCTGGCTTCCTTTACAAATGAGGGCTGAGTCACGATTGTAAGTTATTCCTGTAATGAGCTTTCTAGATTTCCCAAGGCTCCCTTTATACCTCAGATTTCCTTGATGAAGACGTGAGCACAGAGAGGAACCTGGTGGCTCATTGCAATCAATGGGTCGGGAGACCCCAGCAGGGGCAGGTGGGGCTGCTGCAAGTACAGGAACCGTGAATCGGACCTGCCCTTCCTCTTTGCCCAGCATGGCTCACGAAATGGGAAGATGGCCCAGCTCCTCCCCCAGGAAAGGAGTGTCGGGCTGCACCGTGTCATTTGGCTTCCAAGCTGGCTCCATCAGCGGCTCTCTGAGTCCTAATTGGAACTCTTTGTCCCTGCTGCTCCGCGGCCAGGCCCCCATGACCTCAATTAGGAAAGGCGCTCTTCCCTTCTCGAGCTGGCCATGCTGTTTTGCTGACAGCTCTCCACTTTGCAGGCAGAGGCAGGGGCGGGACCGGGGCCAGGCTGCCCACAATGGCCTCACTGGACATCAGAGGGTGTGGTCTGGACAAGAGCTCACAGTTCAGGGTCAAGGAACGGTTGAAGTCCTCATTGTGAGGACAAAGGAAAACGATTTTCTTTGATCTTGGAATGCAGCTTGCCTGGATGGCCTTTGTGAGACCCTCTTCAGAGGACCCCCGAGGGCCCCAGAAATAGAAGGGCCACTGTAGAGTCACATCTTGGGAAGGACAATAGAACAGATTGTTCAGTGGTTGTCTCCTGACCTCACTATCTGCTGGTGGTGAGGCCTTGTGGACACATGTGGCTTTTCTGTGTTTCAGTTCAGTAGCTTTTAGATGGGGTGAGGTACCGTGGTCAGAGAAATAATCGCTGTCCCATGGCGAGTTCTTTCTGCAACTGCTGGGCTGGGGATATGGTTTGGGGGTAGAGGGCTTGTCTGACATGTGTGAGATCCTTGGTTTGACCTCTAGCCCTGCCAACAACTATTAACACTACCAGCAGGGTCCTGGGAAGGTTGAGAACAAAGGCAGCTGGTCCCTTAGAATCCAACAGCAGTACCCTCCCCATCCCTACCTAGACAAAGGTCCTGGCCCAGCTGGATGGCCCAAGGACACAGACTTTAGGTATCCCTGGCCTCTGTCCTAGAATGACTGGCCATCCAAATTCAATCAAGTTTCCCTGGGTTGGGCAGGAATGGGGAGAGAGAATGCTGCTTCCAGGCACCACACAGACAAGCGGGATACCGGCAGCTCCCTAGCAAGTCAGTGTCACCATTCAGAGCTCCTTCGAAAAATTCCGAGAGAGGTCTTCAGTGAGTGAGTGGTCAGTGCACGGGGGTCACCAAGGCTGCAGGAGGAGGAAGTACACTTGTTGGGGAGCTCCCTTCCCCAACTTTCAGCCTTTGGCCAGAGGTTCAGAAAAGCCACTCAGTAGGTAAATGTTAGGGACTGGGGATGCAGCTCGGTTGGCAGAGTATTTGCCTACTATGCATGATGCATGAAGCCCTGATTCCCAGCACTGTACCAGAAGATGTACACACTCCAGAGGTGGAGGCAGGAGGATCAGTTCAAGACTCACCTCAGAAGGACACCAAAAAAAAAAAAAAAAAAAAAAAGCAATATTAAGAGAGAGTTCCCCAAGAAAGCTCAAGAGGGCAATTTGGAGAAGGTACTGCTCCATGCGGCAAGTCCTAGACTGTGGGCAGCCTAGAACCTCATGCCCAGCTCCCAGCTCCCTCCCATGCTCTGAATCAAGGATATGCAGAGAGTCAGAAGCTCCCCAACTTCTGCTCTAGGTTGCAAAGTCCAGACTTCTTTGAGTTCCCGTCCCCACCCTGACCCCAGGGCCGTACATTTATGCACCTGGGAAAGAAGCCACATCGGGATTTGTCTGACTCACAATTACGGTAACAGGATGCATTTTGTGGGACTCTGGACAAGGAGGAAAAAAAAAAAAAAAGCAGGTGTGGACGGGTCTCTGAGTGTTTCCTGTCTCATGATGGCTATCAGTATCCATGTGCGTGTGCCACAGGCCAAAGAAAGACATTTCCTGCAGGGCCGCAGCTCCCGATCATTGGTGGAGCTGGTGAGGAGGAGGAGCTGAAGGAGGCGCGACCTCACAGCCCAGATGCTCAGGAAGGGTCCTTGTGCCCTGATGCCCACAGCCTGGCTCAGAGGAGGTCCGTATTGGCTCAGTCAAGGAGGCTCTACCCACGCAGGACTATGCTTGGCACACTGACATGTTTGAACCAGGAGTTTGTTACAAGTCTGTTTCTAGCTTTGTGCACACAGAACCAGATAGCAGGCCTCAGTTCTCTTAAGTCCACTCAGCTAGAATCTTCTGGGCCTTGGGACCCCTAGACAAGAACAGGATATTTGGGTCAGATGGGGTGAGGCCTGGAGGAGAGGAGAGGGCTAGAGACAGCGGTGTGTCATCCATCACTAGTGTGCCAGGCAGGAGTCAACCATTGCATGCCCACTGGTGGGCAAGCCCAGGGGTTGATGAAGGGGCCAGGCGGGGCCAGGGTGTGACAACGCCATGGAAGTTAATGTAGCACCCCAGACTTATGGCCGATGACTGTAACTCCCAGCATCTGGCTCCTAGAGGTGGCTTCAGGAACCTGAAACCAGTGTCAATAAAAGGTTCACTGAAGCCAAGCCGTGGTGGTGCACACCTTTAATCCCAGCACTCAGGAGGCAGAGCCAGGCGGATCTCTGTGAGTTCAAAGCCAGCCTGGTCTACAGAGAGAGATCCAGGACAGGAACCAAAAAATACACAGAGTAACCCTGTCTCGAAACAAACAAACAAAAAAAGGTTAACTGAGAACTGTATGCCACCTTTGGTGACCTGTAACTGCCCTTGGAAACCCCACCTGTAGTTGAGGAAATAAACCCTGGCCCCACTCTCTCTCCTCTGTCTACCTGTCTCCCTTCCCCCACAAAGGAAGATCCCTTTGGCTGCCCTCGAGGAGGAACAAGAGTGTGTCTCAGCTAACTTGTGTTGAAGTGGTTTTGTCGGTGCAGTTTAAAGAGAACTATAAAAATGATTGCATCTGGATGGCCTGAGAGCCAAAACTTATTCCCAAACGCTCCACTTCTTGCTGACTCTGCCTTCCCCTATAATTTGGGGCCTGGGTGGCGGTCCCCAGGCACATGCTCTCCTCCCCTGATGTCACCCAAAAGTCTGTGCACAGCCAAGCTCTCCATCCAGGAAAGCCCCTGGAGTGGGCTCAGCATGCAGGCTCTGAATCATGCATTCCACCCTGACGCAGTTCAGCAGCTCCTCCCCGTCCCTTCTTCAGGGCACTTTGTGGAAAGAATTCCGCTGAAGGAAAGCATCAGTGTTTACAAACTGCTTAAAGACGAGAACAAACATACTTCTCATTCCAAACATAAAATGGGAAACGGAGTTCTGCTTTTACAAAAATCAAACATGCCACTCACAGCTGAACCCGCCGAAAATGTGCATCTTTGCTTGTAAGCAGAATGAGGAAACTAGGCTGAGGCTAGCCCACGTCCAGAGCAGAGCTTTAGGGACCAGCCACTTCTTTAACTCCTCGTGGAGTTAAAACACAGGAAAGAATGTTACATTTTGTTACCTATGGTGGCTCACACCTGCAATCCCAGCACTGTGGGCTGAGGCAAGAGGATTGCTGCAAGTTCGAGGCCAGCCTGGGCTACATAGTGAGCAGAAAGAAGCCAGCCTGGGCTACAGTGTGAGACCCTGTCTCAACAGACAAACAACAGCAACAGAACAAAAGATGATAATTACTGGCTACTTCCTAGCTTTATGATCCTGCACAGATCCACACCTCTGAGTGTGTAAACTAGGAGTAATCGTGCTGTTTGTTTGTTTGTGAGTTTTGTTAGGATTAAGCAAGCCCATCACTAGAAAACACTTATGCCATGTGTGATACTCCACAAAGATCACATGTGAGCGCCACCTCATTTTCAGGTATTGTCACCTGCCAGGCCAGAGCGGGCATGACACTTTCCCTGAGGAGACTGTGGTGATGGAGATTAAGGCTGTGACCCTTCCTCAGTGGTGCTCAGGGCCAGCCAGCTGTCCAGCAAGCAAAGCCCGGTTCCTGATCTTTGTCCCTGGAGGAGAGATGTCCCCAGCACTCCCGAAGCCCTGCCTGCTCCCGTCCAGTACCAGGCACCCAGACTAGTCTGCTGGCACTTGGTGAGGGAAAGTGGCCCTGGGGTGAATCCTACGTAGGCATCCATCCTTAGCAAGTGCACCCTAACTCTCTGAGTCTCCCAGCTCCTTCTTGCACATTCAAAGTCACTTCTCTCCTCACAAGGGCTCAGTGGCAGAGCATTTGCTTAGCATACCCAAGGTCCCCCAGTTTGAGCCCCAGGACTGGGTGTCAGGGAGATCACACAATAACAAGCTGCAAGTCCTTCCTAGATGTAGCAGAATCCTCACTGCACTGTGACCCACATTATACTCCCCAGCATGTGGGGGAGTGGAATGGACTCTTAGAAGCTCCTGAGCTGATTGGAACCCTGGTCCAGCCTGCAGTGTCAGAACAGGACAAGGTCAGTTCTGATGAATCTGAATCACTAAGCACAGGGGGCAGAGGGGAGATGGCCTCCTGGAAGAGGTGGGTATCCCCTACAGGGCCCATAGGGAGGAGTGGGGGTGGCTCCCTTTGTAAACTCAAAGCTGTGGTAACAGGGTAGCTGAGGACCCTTTGAAGGGGAGATAAAAATAGAAATAAAAGCCAGCTGTCTATAATTCCTGCTCTTGGGAGGTATGCAGGAAGACCAGGAGCCTAAGGTTATCTTTATAGCTAGATAGTGAGTTTGAGCCTGGTTTGAGGAGATGTGAGACTCTGTCTCAAAGGGGAAAAAGAAGAAATAGGGTTCTCACTAGCCTACCCCAGCTGCAGAATGCATGTGTGAAAAGCCACTACGCAAGGAGGAAGCACAGCCATGTGGAGGACAAAGCCCCGGCATGGAGCCACAGTAGACACGCAACAAAGCACGCCAACCTGCAAAATGCTGCTCTCCTTCCACACTGTGTGTGTGTGTGTGTGTGTGTGTGTGTGTGTGTAGGGGGTGTGGAAAGAAGTTTTTCTCGGTGGTCAGACCCTGGAGCAGTGGTGTCTCAAGCTGGTGGTGGAGACAACCACAGCGAAGCCCTACCTCCCCTTCCAGCTAACATTTGCAGGAAGGACTGGGAGATGGATGTGGGAAACTAAAGGGGAAAACGCTTCACATTGAGCCTGGGGGTGCGTGCCAACCTGGAGTTTGCCCAGAGCGAGCTGAGAGCGAGGAACATGGAACCAGGACCTTTGTACATCCCACTCTCGTTTATTCTCACCCCCAACTTTGTCAATATTTTATTTTTTGTGTGTGGTGCTGGGAACGAGATTGAGCCAGGGCTTGTGCATGCAAAACTAGGACTTTATAGCCAAGGTACATCTGTTTCCCTACAACTTTGTGAGGTATGTACTCAAGACCGACGGGGAAACTGAGGCATGGAGTGTTTGCTTTATTTTTATTGTTGCTGTGTAGAGACAATGTATTGCTTTGTTGTCCAAGATGGTCCCAGGACCCTAGGTTCGAAGCAAGCCTCATCTTAGTCTCCCAAGCACTTACTAGGTTTGCTCCCTTGAGCTCAGTGGGAGTCCATGGAACTGCCCAGAATCACACAGCTCCCTAAGAGGGGTAAGATCTTTCCCTGCTGAGGCTATTTCAGTGAGCTTTGGCACTTGTGTGTTCTGGGTGAATGGCTGCCGATGGCCTGGGGGCTGGTGCTCAAGGAATTGTGTGGATCAAGGTTCCTTGGTGAATAAGCAGAGCCAAGACCCGTCACAAATGGGTCAAGGTATAGTCATTCACAAAGTCGGTGGGGGCCGCAAGCCTTGGATTCCAGAGTGGGTGGCTTTGCTTTCAGCCTTCCCAGCTGATGCCCCTGGAAAAGCCCCTGCCTCTCTCTGCCACGCGCCACACAGATCTGTGTAATTTCCTCTGTGGGTCGGTCCTCCACAGAGGGCTATGATGAGGCCATGACTCAAGCCTTGGCCTGACATCAACAAGCCACCAGCTGCCTGGCTTCCAGCTGGCTCAGAGGATGCAAGGTGGGAGTGGTGGCCCACTGTCTCTCCTAACTCCTACAACACTTCCAGATATGGGCCAGGCAGACATTCACTATGGCTCACTCTGGATCCAAAGCTCGTCAGGTTCTGTCCTATGACCTCAGCCAGTGTCCACACAAGAGAGCCCTGGTCCTCTCTAGGGTCAAGCTTCAAGTGCCTTCAGCAAGCTGTTAGAGCGGGGCCTGAGGTCTGCATTCCCAAGTAAGAACACGCTCCACTTTCCTACCCATCCAAAAGACTCAGTTTGCTGCTGTTTTTAAAGATGCTTTGCTTAGATGAAACCGCACACCATCCAATGTTCACCTTGAGCCTCCTTCAAAGAACCTGTCCAGCACAGACAGGGCCCTGCCACTGGGCTGCTAACTGAGGCCTTCAGAAAGAAATGGAAGTCGGTGGCTCCCTAATTCTGAATTGACACTACTCACTTGGAGTCCCTCAGGGTGGGGAGGTACAGGCCAGGAGCCGGTCATCCTTCTGGGCAGTTTGAAGTCACGTGTTGTGTGTCACCCAGGCTGTGACTCAGCCCATGGCTTGCCAAAGTTCTTTCATAAAAGATGAAACTGCTCTGTAGGCACTTTTTTTTAAAGGAGAGCTCTCTGCCTCTGAGAAGAAATCGACCTATACAGAAGTTGGGTCTTTCCTAATGTCAAGTGCAGCAGCTCAGGAGGAGCCGGTTCGTGTATCCACCCCCTCAACCCCTGCCCCCTAGGAATTCCGTAAATGGGTTTAATGACTAGAAGAACAGCAGAGAAAATGGAGCGAAGCTGGTTTAGACCCCTAGAGTTCACACCGCTCCGTGCGTGTTTTCCCTCCTCGGGAAAGTCGAGGATCGGGTGTGGCTGCTGGGAGGGACCTGGTTCCCCAGAGAGGGCAAAGAGATCTATGTGTCTCAAGGGTGTGGGTCTGTCTGCCTCCTTCCAAGAGGGAAGAGCTATCCCTGTATCTAGGTCTTTTCTGGTGTTGGTTGAGGCTCTGAAAAGAATTATTAGTATTATTGTGCTCCTTTAAAAAAAAAAAAAAAGGTGATGACATATATCAAAAATCCGGGTGAAGCCAGCATGACCAGGCAGGATGGGTGAGCAGCCACACATGGACCTCGGTCAAACTGTGCCCAGTCAGGCTGTGCCTGGTCAAGATGCTCTGGAAGAGTGTGGGTGGAGGCCACGGCAGGTCCACGGCTGCCCCACCTCCTCTCTCTTCCTTCCTTGGTGCTCTGGTGGGTGGGGCACTGTGGCTGGAGTACCTGCCACAGGTCACAGCTAGCCCCTTCCACAGAGAGCGGGAGCAGAGAGCGGAGCAGGCCCCTCAGGCTCTGGTTGGCATCATATATTAGTATTTTCCCTTTCCTTTACCTTCTTAGTAAGTCAGGTTTCATAATGGTCAGCCTGGCAAGTGGGAACCGGAACCAGAGAGGATGTGGCACCTGAGGATGTGGCACCCTGAGGATGTGGCACCCAGCGGAGCAGATGGCTTGGCAGCTAGGACTGGGTGAAGAATGGTCCCTTGGCCTACCCAGGTGGCAGAGAGATCACCTCTCCAGGTTCTACCTGGGAGATACACAGAAGAGGGTGGATACCAAGGGTTGGGGCTCTAGGGGACAAGGGTGGTAAGGACTTGAGCAGCTTCATCAGTCCGATCACACTAATGGCCGACACCACAGTCGAGCAGATCGCAAAAGTTGGCTGTGTTCCCAGGACAGGTGGTCCCTGCCACCCCACCTGCATGACTTCTTGGTGGCACCTCCCACAGCTCAGCATCTACACCATAACAAATAAAACCTCTTCAGGCAAAACAGCTTTCAGAGACTACCCTCTCTAAAAGGAAATTGGCACCACATTTTCCCACAAGAAATACAAAGAATGGGTGATTACTCAGAACTCCTTCTCCACATTCTTGTGAACATTTGAGAAATTCCCACCATCTCCCATTGCGTCAATCCGGGAAGCCAGGCGTGCACAGCCTCACAGACCACAGCAACTGAGCTCCTAGCAACTGCATAAACCATTGTGTAATGTTGTGTGTGTGTGTGTGTGTGTGTGTGTGTGTGTGTGTATACACGAGCGAGTGCGAGCACAAATGTATGTGTTTGCACATGTGTGGGTGTGTTACTTACTCTGTTTGATAAGGAAAGGAAATGCAAATAAAGAAGTGATGACTTCTGGTAAATTTGGGTCTGAAAACTGTCCCTTCCTCTCAGAATCTTCCTCTCGAAGCTTTCTTCCGCTGAAGCGGTTTTCCAGGATGTTCAGAGATGTGCAGTCACATAATTGATTCTCTGAGACCTCCTACTTTGGGTATCAAATGAACCTCCTGCTCAGACACTCTTGAAGACAGAAGGGCCTTTTGGCCATGAGCCAACTTCTAGTGCAGAGTGAAACTTCTGTCATGAGAAAGACCCGGCGAGTCTTGGCAAACACTGGGAATTCTGCCAACCAAGGATAAAGGGCCTGTTCAGCCTGCTCCTAGCACTCCCTGGAGGTTGACAGCTCACCTTGGTGTCCTCCGACCACGGAGGACGCATCTGTGGGAGGCTAACGAATGTTGCAGGTAGACATCCAATTCCTAAAGAGTCAAAAAATAAAATGAAATAAAGTAAGGCAGAGAGGGAGGGTGGGGGGAGGAGGGCGCAGTGGAGAAGAGGCACGAAAAGAAAGGGAGGGATGCAGAACAGGCGCTCCAGATCTGGGATGCTCAGTGGAGCAGGACCGGCTGGGTGCCCGAGTTAATGCTAAGAAAGCTCATAGGCTGGCCTGCCCAGTGAATTCCAGGCAGTGGTGGCTCCGCGGTGAGTCCAGCTCAGAAAAACAAAACACTAAACAGCAACAACAAAAACCTGGTGGCCACTGCTTAGATTGCTATCTCTCTCTTTCCCCCTTCCTCCCGAGGGCCTTGCTGCTAGGCAACTGCTCTACCACTGAGCTACATCCTCAGTCCCCAGCTCACTACATCCCCAGCCCACTACTTGAAATGTGAATGGTCTGAAATGAAACAGGCTATAATATACACTGGATGTCAGAGACCCAGTAAGAACAAAAAAGGAGTGTTAGCTACTTGAGATCTTTTCTCAAAACACACACACACACACACACACACACACACACACACACACACACACCAATAAATAAAAATCAAAAGCCAGAATGTAAAAATAGTGAAAATAATTTGTATCAATTATATGATTAAAAGTATATCTTGGAGTTTTTAATTAAATAAAGTGAATTTTCCCTATTTTTGTTGTAAAGGTTTATTTATTTATTTGTGTATGTCTGTGTGAATATATATGTGTGTGTGTGTGTGCTCACATATGACGGTGCATGAACAGAAGCCATAAGAGGTCCCCTGTGCCTTTCCTCTGTACTCTATGCTTGTTCCATTGAGTTGGGGTCCCTCTGTGAACCTGGAGCATGGCTAGGCTGGAGCCAGCAAGCCCAAGGGACTTCCAGTCTCCACCCCTCTAGAGCAGGAGTGACAGGCATGCATCTGCCACCTGCCCTCATGATTGTACAGCAGGTGCTCTTAACCACTGAGCCATCTCTCCAGCCCTGCTACCTATTTTTTTTCAATTGTTGATTTTATTCTACTCCTTAGGACTTTTGAGACAAGGTCTCAAGTAGCCCTGGCTGTCCTTGAACTTGATACGTAGCCAAGGCTGGCCTTGAACGCCCGATCCCCCTGCCTCCACTTCCTGAGTGCTAACTAAGGTTACAAGGGTGCGCCATCATGCTGGGTTTATCTTTTTATTTACCTAGTTCTTAAATGTGGCTACCAAAGCATTTACAACTCCTTCGGTGGCCTACCCTGTCTTTCCAAAACAGCATTTCCCTGCACAGTTGCTTCCCGGAGGCTGGTGCAGCCACGGTCCCAGCTGTCTCTATTTCCCACCAAATTGCTTTGCTTCTTTCCCTTAAGGACTGAGAGTAAACTGTCCTGAGTGCAGGGTCTCAACTCTTGCCTTCTCTACAGTATCTTCACATCTCACTGAAAAAGTCTTTGGTTTTTAAGGGAAGTAGCTTTTTCTTCTTCCCTCTCTTCTCTCTTTCCTTCCTTTCTCTTGTGAGGCAGGGCCTCGCTATGTAGTCCAAAGTTAGCCTTGAACTCGGCCTCCTCACTGCAGGGATACAGGTATGCACCATCACTTTTTTCTGAGGCCAGAAGATCCCAAGTTCAAGATCTACTTTTTGGCAGCCAACCAAGGTTGAGAATAACCCGAAGCAACAAGCAAGATCTTGTCTCAAAATAAAAATAATCAAGAGAGGAGATGTAGCTCGGCTCCCTGGCCCAACATGCTCGAGGCTCCATCGGTGAGAACAAACCCCTGCACTTCATGTGAAGGTATAAAGGGGCCCTGTGCTACTGGAAATAGTTGGTAGGCGGCTATATGACAGCAACAGACAGTTAAAGAGGATGTGTGAGTCATGGGAAAGCCTTGGTTAGGCCTCAGTGGAGGCTGAGGCCAGCACAGAGGCCAGTTTAGATCCAAGTTCGCTGTATTTTTACTTGTTCGCTTTTAAGTGGGACCACCAGATATCCTAGCAACACGAACAGAGCATTTCTTCCAATAACATGCGTTGAGCCCCCTCTGTAAGCTGGGGTTCACTAGGTAATGATCCAGCTCACTTCCGTAGGCCCCCAAACAGGTGCACAACATTTTGACATGGCTGTCACTGTCATACTGGGTAAACTTGCTTCCTGATGTTCTCTGGGCAGCTTCCATGCTCTTACACACCCCTCTCTTCCCTTTCATCCCTTTCTTTCTCGTTCGTTTTCTAAACTTTACTTTGTTCTTGATGCATGGAGGTGTTACGTCTGCTCGGATCTTTGTGCACCGTGTCTTCCTGGTACCGGATGAAGCCAGAAGAGGGCGTCCCCATGGCTCCCCTGGAACTGGAGTTACAGATGCCATGTGGGTGCTGAGAATTGAACCTGAGTCCTCTGGAAGAGCAGCCAGCGCTCCTAACCACTGAGCCATCTCTCCAGCCCGTCTCCTTTCTCTCTGTCTCTACCTCTGTTCCTTCCTCTGTTTCTTCCTTCCTTCCTTCCTTCCTTCCTTCCTTCCTTCCTTCCTTCCTTCCTTCGTTCCGTCCTTCCTTCCCTCCTTCGTTCCGTCTTTCCTTTCTTCCTTCCTTCCTTCCTTTCTTTCTTCCCTTCTCCTCCTCCTCTTTTCCTGCTGATCATTGAGCCCAGGGTTTGGACATGTTAGGCAAGCACTCCACTTTTTAATAACTGAATAACGTTTTTACCAAATGACTGTATCATGTCATGATCCTCTCTATAGGATACTTAGTCTCCAGGTTTTCACATCTAAGTAAGAAAGCAGTGAAAACAGAAAGTGCATCTTTTTATAACTTTCCTTTCGCGTTTATGTTCTTCGGGTAAGTTCTCAGAAAATAAACTACTGTGTTAAAGCATGAACGTTTTCTAGTTCCTGAGGTCCTGCCAGGATCCTCTCCAAAGAGCATGTATTAACTCATATTGCTCACAGCAGTACACACACGCATTAAATTTCTTATGCCTCTGCCAAGAGCACACACACACACACACACACACACACACACACACACACACACACAATCAATTTTAAATGCTGTAGAAATAATAGCTCTCTGTTTTGTTTTGCTTTTTTCTTAGTACTGGTGCTAGAAATTGAGCCAAGTCCAAGGTCTTAAGCAAGAGCGGTGCCACTGAGCTCTCACTCCCAGCCACAACATGCTTTTCACGAAGACCAAGCTGGCTTCAAACTCATTCTGTGGCTAAGGACGACCCTGAGTTTCTCCTTTACCTGCCTCCACCTTCTGAACGCTGGAGATTCTGGTACCAACCACCACACCTCGCTTACAAGTGCTTGTAGGTCCTTATTTCAGGGAAACCGGCCACCCCTGTTGAATTTTCTTTCCAGAAGTACGGTATTAAGGAAGAGAGAAGATTTCATCAAATTTTTATCAAAAAATTAACTATTCATAGCTGCAGGTGGAAAGTGCTGTTGAAGACACTGAGCAATAATCTATGTGGTTCCCCAAAGCAGGAGAGTCACTTAAGACACTGCTGGTCTAGCTGTGTGTCAGAGGTTCTTGACCAGAACCCACAGGAGGGTCTTGAACACATCTGTTGTGAAATGTTTGTACACTGTCTGAAGGTGTATTGCTGTGATTGGTGTAATCAAAAGCTGAATGGTCAGTAGCTAGGCAGGAGATGTAGATGGGATTTTCAGGCAGAGAGAGCTCTGGGAAGAAGAAAGAGAAAGATGCCAGGAAACACAGAGAGGAAACAGGAGGTGCAAGATGGAAGAGAGATAACACCACATGATAGAATGTAGATTAATTGAAATGGGTTAATTTAAGTTATAAGAGCCAGTCAGGAACAAGCCTAAGCTATAGGCCAAGCTTTCACAATTAATAATAATTCCTTGTGTTGTTATTTGAGGGCTGGCGGTCCTGACGAGAAATTACTATTAGACACGTCTGTCTCCATTCCAGGGCCTCACGCTCCTTAGTACATCTGTGAATTGTGTGGCTTTGGGCAGACGGCTTTCACTTGTTCAGTCAGCAATAATGGCTTCCTCAGATAGCCTCAGCCCAGTTGGAAATGAATTCTGTTTGTCCATCTGCTTGCTTGTCTGAGATAATCTCACTATGCAGTCCTGGCTGGCCTAGAATGTAACAGGGCCCCAGACCTTTGCACAAGTGCCTCCATGATGGAAGTACCATTCAGGCTGTAAAACTCAGCCCACAGACACACCACCTGCCAAAAATGAAGACAAAGACCTCATCCATCAAGTCCATAGTTCTGGGAAAGCCTCTAAATGTACTAACCTTGCTTTTTGGTTTCCAACATTCGGCTTCTGGCTGGACTGTTCTTGTTAACTGAACTATGTCAACTTGGGGCATGGTTTTTGTGCTTAAAAGCTCATCCCCAGAAAGGCTCAGGGCTACACTGGAATCCCAAATACCCAGTGTAGTTGTTGGCTAATAAAGACTTTCTATTGACTTAAACCCACATCCGAGAAGTCTTCTCTGGTAAATACCCCACAACATGGAACCCCTAAATAGATCAGGCTGACCTTGAACTGAGAAACATCCACCTACCGCTGCTTTCTGAGTGCTGGGATTAAAGGCATGGGCCACCACATCCAACCCTGGACATGAATTCTTCTCTCTCTCTCTTTTTTTTTTTTTGTTTTTTGTTTTTTGTTTTTTGTTTTTTGAGACAGGGTTTCTCTGTGTAGCTTTGCGCCTTTCCTGGAACTCACTCTGTAGTCCAGGCTGGCCTTGAACTCACAGAGATCTGCCTGCCTCTGCCTCCCGAGTGCTGGGATTAAAGGCATGGGACACCACATCCAATCCCAGACATGAATTCTTATGAGCGTGGTAAGAGCCTGATGCCTGGAGAGTGGCTTTTGGTGTCTTCTCAGCCTTCCCCTCCACCCTCACAGGAAGATAGGGCTCTCCTCTCCCTGTAGTTGTGCACAACAGGCATCCCTCTTCTGCCATTCATGTTCATGTGAACTAGGGCCTTATAGGATGAGAATCTCCACAGAGCCCAACACCGTGAAGCAAAGCTTATGTTAAACATACACAAGTAACAGTAGCTACAGCATCTATGTGCTAGGCTCCACTCCAGCATTTTGCTGTATCAACTTACTTAATCCTCATTTAGACTATGCTTCTTCACATGTGCACTCCTGGTACTCACATCGGAAGGACTTTACTGACTGAGACATTTCCCTGGTCCCTATTATGATGATTTTTAGAGAAAAGAAAATTGCCTTGAGGTTTTGGGCTGTTTGGTTGGTTGGTTGGTATTTTGGAGCAAGGTTTCATATTATAGCTCAGGCTGGTCTCATAGTCATGGTGGTGATTTTGCCTCAGCTTCCTGAGCCTGGGGTCACAAGGGGTTTTGTTTTTTGATATTTTTTTGGAAGTACTAGAGACTGAACCTAGGACCTTGAACGTGTTAGACTCTACCCCTGAGCTATAGTCCCAGCTTACAACTATTTTTTGTTATTGGTTTTTTGTTGTTGTTGTTTTATAAAAGATATAATTTCAGGAGATGTGAAGGACTTTAAATAAATGATGACACACAATGCCACATGTGTCAATTTTTTTGGCTTGCTCCTTTCACGTGTCCGTGCCTTAGAGATCATTCCGAGTCAGTATATATAAATCTGCGGGGCTATACCATGAGTTTCTTGTCTCACTTCCTTCTTAGGCCCTTCATGTTGTTCCCAACACCTTGCTAGAAAAACAATGCCACATGATCCTTGCTTGCATGAGGATGTCAGACAGTGGACTCCCAGACATGAAATTTCCAGACGGAAGGCAGTTCACAGTTCACGTGTTACTATCCACACACACACACACACACACACACACACACACACACACACACACTTTTCCGAAACCACCTGGCTTGTTCTCGCTTTCTCCAGCAGGGCTTGGGAAGGTTTGCCAGCCCTCTCGGCCTTGGCCACACTGAGTTCTACCAGTCCTTAGAGAGTTCTGCTCCTGTGTCCAGAAAGAATGAGATCTGGGACTCTGAATGTCCTTTGTCTGTATTTCGTTCACGAGCTACCGAGCCCTGAATGTCTTGACTTACTCACTCTTCATGGTGACGATCTAAACTGATCTTTGGAACCTTGTTGGTCTCACCTTTGAGCTGGCGCGGATATTGTTGAGAAATAACAGTATCCATTTCGAGGCAGGTCTAAGTCTACCTGAGTCGTCAGCGCTGTCTCCGTGGGACTTGGCCGGTTGACAAGTCAAACAGAACTTCCTGATTTTTGTCTTTACCATCCCTACTGAAGGGGTTCTAGAACAGGCCAGCTGTGCCTGCCTTTGAACCGCTGTAGACTTTCCTCACTGTGACTCATCTAAGGTTGTCCACGTGGAAAACATGAACTCCACACAAACTGCCCGCTGCTGTCTTTGGCTTTTTAATGAACTGTCTTATTGATCGCCAGCCTTGCCGTTCCTTTATGAGTTCACATAAGAAAGAACTCACTATTCTTGTCATGTGTAATTGGATCTTTTTCCTTGGCCTATTATCTGTCTTTTATTTGTAAGCTTTCATTGTACAAATTTTATACTTATGGAATGTGGATTTTTGTGTCTTGTTGATACAGGGTCTCTCTATATAGCTCTGGCTGTCTTGGAACTCACTATGTAAACCAGGCTGTTCTAGAACTCACAGAGACCCGCCTGCCTCTGCCCCCTGAGTTCTGGGATTAAAGTCACGTGCCACTGTGCCCGGCTCTTTTGTGTCTTATAATAGATTTCACAATATAGAATTTAAGCGAATTGCTTTTTGCATCTCAACCATTTTTTTTTTTTTCCTTTTAGCTCTTGTTCCTTGAGGGGGCAGATACTTCATCTCAGTACAGCGTGGCTGCCCCTCTCCCACCTCCAGCCCAACCCCTGGGATTTTCCTGAGAGTGGGTATATGCTGACGCATCACACGGGAGGAAGCTGGAGCTCATCATCCTCCTAGGCCAGCTGTCCACCAGGCATCCACAGACGTTCTCTGTCTAATGACATCCAGGTGCCACTTCCTGCCCTCAAGGTCCCCAGGCAGCTGTTCTTTTCCTTGCCTGTGTCGTCTCAAGAACAGGACTTTCTGCAGCCGGTGGCAGTGCGGAGGTTCATATGCCTGGACATGCTCCATAACCGTTTCTTAAACGGAACCGTGCCAGCTCTCCTAGACCTGGGGTAGAATTTGGGCCAGGGTCCCCCTTTTCAGGAATTCACCAGGATCTATGAACATCTCAGGGCAGCCCCAAGTTCTACCAGAGACTGAAGTCTTACTGATTCTCTTGAGGCAGCTTCCCAATCAAATCCTGTCTCTTCACAATTCTTTAGGGAGTCGGAGTTCAGACATCCAGAAAATGGGAATACTCCTCTGTGTGTCTTCCGTTGTTTCTCTCACATCTCTTCCCCAAGCCCCTGGCCCTCCGTCGAGAAGAATTAGCTGAGTGGGAGGCTGGACTCAGCCTGTCCCTCAGAGCACCTGCCAATGGCTCCCTGCTCTCCTTCCCACTGCCGCCTGCTGGTCCTCTACTCCGGTCCTCCTCTGACCCCACGGGGCTTCTACTGTGGTTTGTGTACCTGCGCGTTGCTCTCATCTTGGGAGGCCCTTTGTGAGCGGGGCTGGCCCATTTTGCCGGCCTTTTTTGGCCTCTGGCCTCACTTCCCAAAGGCCTGGACACTTGGTAAGGTTGGTTGGTTCTAAAGTGCCTGTCAATTTTAGTAACCAAGCTATTCTTGTCCTTAGTATTTTCCAAGAAGCCCAGAAGGACAGGAGTGAGCAAAGGGGCAAGTAGTTGTCTCCTAAGTGGTCTCTTAGACATTTGCTCCCTTCTAAAGACTTTCTTCTGCCAACCCTCAAGGAACTGGGTGGGGTTCTCCAAAGAGTTATCCTGTGGATGAGGCCTCCTTCAACCCAAGGGTTTAGGGCCCCTCCCTCTATCTCTGCTTTGCTGAGATTTCTTCAGGTCAAGAGGCTGACAGTGCAAAGGGATCACCTCTGCAGGTGTGGTAGGCAAGAGAGATGGCTACCCGCCATTCTTCGTGTGTACACAACCTAACTGAGTCTTCCCTGTGTAGACAGCCCATCAGGACTACACAACCTGCTTCCAACCCTAACTCCACCAGCCGAGGACCCAAAGCCCCACCTACCTCTCAGCCTGTAGAGACCACACCATTTCCTGGCAGTGTGACCCAGCCACCTGAACACAGAAAAGGTCCTCCCCATGTTCTGCTCTTTGTCTCCATCCCAATTCTTTCTTAGAAGGGCCAGCTCTCAGGGCACCTGCCTTAGCCATCCCCAGCTGTCGGTTCGGCTCACCCTGTCCCTCACAGCACCTGGGGTATTTCTCCCAAGTCTGGCTACTTCTAGCTCTGTTATGTTGGCTCAGTCTCTCTTCTCAGTGTCTACACTGAGCCTTAGGGCCACTGACCAACCCGAGTGTGAACCACGGTGCTTAGAGACCCACCTGGAGCCACTCACTTGTGGTGTCAACTGGCTGGTCCCCATGACTTTAAATTCTCTGAGCCTCTTTCCTTTGCTGTAAAATGGTAGTGGTGGGGGAACCCCAGTGAGGACTCCATGGGTGTCAAGAGAATATAGTAATTATTGTTACTATTACATTCCCATTCCATCATCATCTTATTATTATCCTACTCTATCTAGCACAGAGCTCTTTTTGTATGTCTGAGACAGGGACTTGCCATGTAGCCCAGGCTGTCCTCATACTCTCAATCTTTGTGCCCATTCTCCTTCGTGCTAGGATTACTGGCATGCACCACCGTGCCCGGCAAACACAAATCTTGCTGTGTTTGTTTTGGGAGGAAGGGCTTTCTCTACCATTTCCTCCTCCTTTTTTTCATAACCATTTTTTTAACCAGAAGGTAAGGCAATCTCAGAGAGGAAAACAGCCTAGGGTGTGAATGGAAAGACAAATAAGCTCTGGGCAGCCTTGCCTGCCAGGGTAGGTGCCAGCACATTCGGATGTGAATAAATACCTGAATGAATAAAGTTTGGAAACTTGGGCCTAGCCCCTCACATCTGTGAACAAAGATGGCGCCTATTGTCTCCGCATGATCTGTATCAACCAGGGCCATGAACACAGGGGACATCAACTTGTTAGTGCCGTTTATCACATCTGGAACAAAAGCCACCAGCACAGGAGAAACGGCCCCAAGGAGACATGTGCTGGGCTTCCACAATGCCAGAAGTGAGCCAGCAGCAATTCATCTGGGGAAAGACAGTAAGGTTGGAACCTAACGAGCCAGCAAAGCCTGAGGACACAGAGGCCCTGGAGTCAGGAGAGGGGTGAGTGTAGCCTTGGGGGAAGAACAGGAGATCTTCTAGGAAAGGAAACAGATGGTTAGAGCCAACCAGAGGCATTGCAAGGCTGTCTGACAACAGAGGGGTGCAAGTGCCCTCACTGGTAAGGACCAATACAAATACACAGGAAGTACCATATTCAACGCTGAATAGAAAGCGAGAAGCTGCATTATATATCAGTGCAAAATGATGTCTGTGAAAGTTTGTCTTCATTGTCAACTTGATTAGTGTGGTGGTGTGAAAGAGAAAGGCCCCCATTCGGCTCATAGATTTGAATGCCTGGTCACCAGAGAGTGGTACTATTTGAAAAGATTAGGAGGAAGTGTGTCACCTGGGGTGGGCTTTGTGTTTACAGAAGCCTAAAGGCAGGCCCAGGGACTCTCTCTTCCTGCTGCCTGCAGATCTACAGGTAGAACTCTCAGCTGCCTCCCCTCCATGATGATAATGGAGTAAGCCTGGGACCTGGAAGCCAGCCCCAGTTAAATGTTTTCTTTTATAAGAGCTGCTGTGGTCATGGTGTCTCTTTGCAACAATAGAAAACCTAACTAGGATATTGACCCAAACCCCAAGTGTGTTTCCAGAAAGGTTTAACTGAGGGGGGAATGCTACCCTGAATGTGGGGCTACTGTCCCATGTCCTGGCTTGAATGAAAAGGAGAAAGTGAGCTGGGCAGCTTTCATCTCTCTGCTCCCTGAGTGGACACAGTCTGGCCAGCCGCCTCCTTCTCCTGCTGCCAAGCTTTCCCCGCTGAACTGTATCCTTTTAAACTGTAAGCAAACAACCCTTCTTCCCTTAAGTTGCTTTTGTCGTAGTGATAATAAAAGTAACTAATACAATATCCAAGATACATTTTTAAAATAAGGGTTTGTATTCTTTTTTTAAAAAATGAAATAGGGTTTCTCTCTCCCAATCGATAAATATGAGAAAGTTCTTGAGATGGATGGTGATGATATTTGCCCAAGAATGTGAATGTAATAAGTGGCATTGGACTATATACTTTAAAATAATAATTTAAATCAAAATGGAGCTGGGGTGAACTCCCAGCTCTTGAAATACAGAGACAGATCAGTTAAGAGCCAAGGTCATCCCTGACTGCATGGTAGGGAGATACATGAGACTGCCCACAAACAAACAAACTGACCTAAAATGCTAAATTGTGTTCTTAGTTACTTTCCTCACTGTTATAACAAAATATCTGACAAGTTATATATACTTCTAACACACTGTAGTGGGTAGCCATCCCAGCCTTGGCCTGGAAGTTCCAACCCCCAGTGAGGCTTCAGTAATGGTCACGCCCACAAGGCGGGGCTGAGGGAGGAAGCGGAAGACCCAGGATCGAGAGGAGAGGGCTCTCTTGGTTCCAGGACCCTGGACACTGGAGGTAGACTGAGCAGAGTTCTCCAGAGAACACTGGCAGGACTGCGCCATACCTTTCCCAGACCCTGCAACCTATCCCTTCATTTGTAAGTTACCCCACAAAATAAACCTCCCTTTTAACTACGTGGAGTGGCCTTAATAATTTCACCAATAACACACAATGATACAGAGTAAACATTCTTGTTCCAAAAAGGAGAAATGAGGCACAGCAGAGAAATCAGAGTGAAGTCTGAAATACCACAGGGAAAACACAAATAATTCAGCTCCATGTGTGGCATCTGGGGCTCATAGTGGAATCTTCTGGGCTCCAGCTCTGCCTCCTGAAGCACCTGTAGTCTCTTTCTTGGACTAGTTCTACTCTGTGTCTGCAGTTCTCTTGGGAAAACACTCCATCCCTCATACCCTGGGATCTCCATTGCAATTTGGACGGTACCTTACAGCCTCATGTGATGGCTACCCAGTGTTTCCCTGCAGGGACCCTGACCCTGACACACATGCCCGACCTCATCAGCTCTCTGGGACCTTGATGTCAGACTCCATGACCCTTCCAATCTTGTGTTTCTTCATTCTTAGAAAATCAGTACCACATGGATGACATTGCCAAGTCCCACTGCCAGCTCAAGATATAGATTGACCTCCTTGGACCAGAGCTGCAGTGGTCTCTGTGTGCCTGGAAAGTGTGTGTGTGTGTGTGTGTGTGTGTGTGTGTGTGTGTGTTAAACCCTTTCAGCTGCATTATAAGTTAAGGTTCTCTCCTTTAAAATACTTTGCATTTTCACAAGATGGACACTTTGATGTGTGGGGTCTTGTCTTCAGGGCATCTTTCCTGTTATTCCAGTGCAGAACAGCAGCAAAGCAAGAACTCTCCTCTCTCTCTCTCTCTCTCTCTCTCTCTCTCTCTCTCTCTCTCTCATTTTATGTTTAATTGTGTGTATATCTGTATACATGTGTGTCAGTGTTCATGGAGGCCAAAAGAGGCTTCAGGTTCACAGGAGCTGGACAGACAGTTGTGAGTCAGTTGATGTGGGTGGTGAGACATGAACGTGGGTCCTCTAGAAGAGCAGCCAGTACTTTTAACCACTGAGCCATCTTCCCAGGCCCACAGGGTTACTGGTGGTGTTAATCACTGTAACAAGCACAGCTGCTTTGTCTGTAAATTTAAAATCATTTCTTTTCCCACCATACTGCATGTTTCCTGTCCTTCTGCTCTCACTTGCTGTAGATCTGAATAAGAATAGTGTAGCATGAATTCTAATTGGTCTTAATAATAAAAAACCCAGAGTCAGATATATCAACACATAGTAGAGACCATGCCACGGCCTGAATGCAATACTATCTTAAATCACCTCTGCCAAACAAAGGAGTCACACCTTTCGAATTCAGTTTCACTTGAGTTCTCAGGACAAGAGAAGAATGTAGCCAGACTCCTTACCAAAATATAACATAGGTAGCCTCTAGTTCAGTCCCCAATAGAGTTCTGTCTGAAACCCCATGAGCTGGGCCTCCACTGTCTACACTTCTCTCAACATTTCTTCAAATTCCACTGGAATGACTCATTAAGCTCTGTTTATTACAGTGTAGGGCTTTTCTAGCCCAGAGTTCCAAACTCTTCCATATTCTGCCTATATACCAGTTCTAAAGCTCTAAGAACTTCCTGGTTGGATTCACTGTTGTGGTGGCCCTCCCTCTCCCTAGTGATTTGGAAAGTGGTGACCTTCCTCATTGCTGTCGCAACACACCTGGCACACACATCACAGGAAGGGAAGGGTTCCAGCCCATCAGAGCAGGTGCACAGAGCAGCTGGTCCCCAGCACTTGAAAGAAACTGCAACCCCAATGCCACGGGAGCTGGAGACGGAAGGAGTACTGGAGTTTGTTGCCTAATAGCCTAGATCCAGGTAGCCTGAGTAACAGCCCCTGTCACAAGAGAATAAGTCAGAGAGCGATAAAACAAGACACTTACTGACATCCTGTGGCCTCCATGACCCTTGCCCAACCACACCAAGATTGGATTAAAAAAAAATCCGTGAAGACTGATGGACAGATACTAAGTGAAACTCGCATAACAAATAGTAGTAAACAACACTGGCAGTTTGTGACTGTGTGCATGCATGTGTACACGCCGATGCTCACACATGTGTGAACATGCCAGGTGTCTCTTCATTGATGACTTCCTTCCTTTTATTTTTAGACTTTGTGCCGTGAGATGTCTTTCTGTATGTTGTGAATATGTGTCGCCCTCATTGGTTGATAATAAAGCTGTTTGGCCAATGGCAAGGCAGAATAAGGCTAGGGAGGACATTCAGACTGGAGATGAAGATGAAGAAGGGTGGAGTCAGGAGACACTGCAAGCTGCTGCCAGGAGAAGTAAGATGTAAGAGAACAGGAAATGCCATGAAGCCACACGCGATGCATAGATTAGTAGAAATGGGCTGAGTTAAGTTGTAAGAGGTAGCTAGTGAGAAGCCTGAGCCATAGGCCATACAGTTTGTAATTAATATAAGCCTCTGTGTGTTTACTTGGGACCAAGCAGCCGCAGGACCGGGCAGGTCATAGGAAAACTTCCAGCTACAATTGGTGCCTAACATGGAGCATTGTTCCAAATAGACCTAAGAAAGCTTAAAGATTCTGAATGCACAAAAACAGAGCCACACTGGACTTCCTAGTCTCGCAGTGTCAAGCCAACAGCAGCGCAGAGACACATCTCCCGACAGCTGTCTGTGAGATGGAGCTGGCCACTGGCCACCAGCTGCCATGCACTAAGCAGCATGGTGGATTTCCAAAGTCTCTCCCACAGGCTATGGTACAGAGAAGCTTCTTCCTGCAGGCTTGAGAGCACAGCCACAGGCTTAAAAACACAAGCATACTATGTAATACTGCTTCCCAGAACTGGGGAGATAAGAGTGACTCCTTAGTACTTGCGCCATGTTGAAAAGCTGAATGAGGCAGGGCCAGCAGCCAAGGATGCTGCATTGTTCCTAGTCACGCTGCAGTTTAAAGCAATGGTTAGAAAATGATTAGAGACACAATAAAACAGATTCTGATGGAAAAAACTCTAAATGGGTTACAGTGTGTTTAAAAATATACATAGGCTTGGGAGAATAAAGAGAAGGTACAGACAATCATGAAAAAGAAATATATAGGGTTTTTAAAAAAAGATTTATTTATTTACTATGTATACAGTGTTCTGCCTGCATACAAGGAAAGGGCACCAGATCTCATTACAGATGGTTGTGAGCCACCATGTGATTGCTGGGAATTGAACTCAGGACCTCTGGAAGAACAGCCTGTGTTCTTAACCTCTGAGCCATCTCTCCAGCCAGAAATATATAGGTGGTTTTTGTTTTTTGTTTGTTTGGGTTTTTTGTTTGTTTGGTTGGTTGGTTTTTTGTTTTGTTTTGTTTTGTTTTGATTTTTCAAGACAGGGTTTCCCTGTGTAGCTTTGCACCTTTCCTGGAACTCATTTGGTAGCCCAGGTTGGCCTCGAACTCATAGAGATCTACCTGGCTCTGCCTCCCGAGTGCTGGGATTAAAGGCGTGTGCCACCACCGCCCAGCCCGAAATATATAGTTTTAAAATAATAAAATAAAATCCTTAGAAAGGGGAGTAAAGTAAAATAAAGAAAAGGAGCCACATGAGGATGAAAAATGCACAGAGTCTGGATTATATATATTATTATGTTGTCTTTAAAATTTTTGACTGCTATGAGACATTTAATTATAAAAGCTTCTGGGTTAAACCAACATACATATTTTAAAAACATCTTGATTCCAAAATTTAAGTCAAAAGGTATGTCACTTTGGAGGAGAGGTTATGTTTTTGTTTCCATGGGAAATGAGAGGCTATGGATTCATTTAAAATTAAAGATGATCAGATTTGATTGAGGAAGACCCCCCTGAAATCCTGACTACAAACATAAAAACATAAACCAGAAAGAACTGCAAGACACATAATGTATATTTTACCTGCTCAAACACATAATAAGAAATTATCTTTGGCTGACTTATATACAATGCACAGTCTATACTTGTATTAATGCACATATGTATGTTACCTTTAAAAGTAAATGTATTTTCAGGATGAAGGGACCAGACACCAATGAAAACAAAGGGCCCAGATGATCCAGCATCTCAAAATGCCTCTGTTGCAGTTTCCTCTGAGTTCTGCATCCAGAACAGGGTCAAGGCTGCTGGCCAAGATGATCCAGCTCACAGACTACTCCAGTCAGAACTTGACCATAATCTTAAATTTTCTCAGGGTCCCCCAAAGATTATCAGTGCTCCCAATCAGCAGAAAATAGCCTAAAAAACTATGCCCACATTCTCAAAATATGGATTATGGATATTTATCTTTGTTTATGGGGTTGGTTACAAATCATTATTGGTCATAGTCAATCTCTTTCTAAAAAAAGAAAAGGGGATATGATATAGAAATGATAGGACAAAATGGTAGATTATTGAATCTACTTTAATCCAAAAAACAACTATTAATCTTACATATTTGATATTAGTATGGATTTTAGTTCATTGATACAAATTTGAAGTTAATTTTGTTATACTGTATATATATATATATATATATATATATATATTTCTACTCTTGTTTAAGGTATTTATGTTTATGCAACTCATTTAAAAATTGTAATATAAATAATTAAGAAATACAGTTAAATAGTCATCTATGATAATCAAACTTACAGTCCTGTTAGTTAAATTTTCTAGGTATACACGGATATATTTCAATTAGGTAAGTAATCTTCAAACACTTCAAAGACCTACAGAATATAGCATTTAAAATGTTTTAAAACTTAAGACTTTTCTGGACAATGAGACATGTCTGCTCTTGGCAGCACCAATTTACTTCAAAGAAGAAGATGGGCATTGATGACACTCTATATAGAGTTTATCTTCTTCTTGGAAAAACTGGCCATTTGAGCAAGAAACTACTCTTGCCTGGATTGCTTGACAGTATGTTATATAAACTGGATGTGCAGGACCCATGGGAAAGTGACCACTAAACTTTGCCAAAACCAGGCAAGATGGTCCTTCAGCTTCCTGCTTCACAGAAGTTACTGCCAGACATTCTGCAGGACATGGAAGAAAGTGACTGATGAACTTTGCCAATAGACGAGACAATTCTTCAAATTTTCTGCTTCACTGAAAGTCTGCCAGAGACTCTAGGCCTGCAGGCTAATGATGGATACTCTAACATTGCAGAGGAACTTTGGATGACCGTCCAGGCAGCCAGCTGTCTCTGTCATTTCTAGGATTTTGGAAGTTGCTTATAATTCACTTCCTGTTTACTTAGGTAATATTATGTCCTTCTGGAGTCTCTGATGGAGTTAAAGACTAGGTATGATTTTAGTTTTCCTTAGTTATGATAAAACTTTAGACTCTCAAAGATAGGATAGATGATAGAATATTTTCTTTAATTTTACCAAATACAAATAGCCTAGATATTGTAACTATAATTCTTACTTGATAACTGTTTTATTGTACATAATTTTATGATGTTAAAGTTAAAACCTTCCTTTTTGATTAGATGGAAAAGGAGCAGTGCTGTGGGCTGTCTTTCTGTAGGCTGTGAATGTGTCGCTCTCATTGGTTGATAATAAAGCTGTTTGGCCAATGGTTGGCTTAGAGGCAGGCGGGACATTCAGACTGGAGATGGAGATGAAGAAGAATGGAGTAGGAGATACTGTGAACTTCCACCAGAAGAAGCAAGATGTGAGAGAACAGGTAACACCACGTGGCAAAACATAGATTAATAGTAATGGGCTGAGTTAAATTGTAAGAGCTAACTGGGAGAAGCCTGAGCCATAGGCCATACAGTTTGTAATTAATATAAGACTCTGTGTGTTTACTTGGGACCAAGTGGCTGTGGGACAGAGCAGGACACAGGAAAACTTCCAGCTACAGCTTTGTATCATTATCTCGGCATGTAGCCCTGGGTGGCTGGCCTGGCACTCACTTTGTGGACCAGGATGGCCTTGAACTCATGAAGATCTGCCTGCTTTATGTCTCCCGAGTGCTGGCATTAAAATCATGCGCCATCACACCTGGCTCCTCCTTACTTTCTGAGGTAGGGTCTCTCACCAACCCTGAGGCTCATGGAGTTGACTACACTGGTTGATAAGTTTCAGGGAGCTACTCGTCCCCCATGCCCAGTTCTGGGGCCAGAGGCATGTGCTGCTATGCCTGGATTTCCCTTTTCTCTTTCCTTCCTTCCTTTCTCCCTCCCTCTTTTTTCTCTCTCTTTCTTTTATTTTTTATTTTTTTAATTAGTTATTTTTTATATAATTTATTTAACTTTATTTTATTTGCATTGGTGTGAAGGTGTCAGATCCCCTGGAACTGGAGTTACAGACAGTTGTGAGCTGCCATGTGGTGCTGGGAATTGAACCCAGGTCCTCTGAAAGAGGAGCCAGTGCTCTTAACCTCTGAGCCATCTCTCCAGCCCTCTTCCTTTCTTTCTTTTAAGGCTTGCCAGCAGGCGTCTTTACCACTGAGCCATCTTACTAGTCCTATTTTTATTTTTTATCTGTTGGCTTGTATATATGGTGTCTGCAAGTGTGTTCATATGTGTGTGGGTATACTGGCCTGGAAAGAGCTTGTGGAGGCCAGAGGCCGATAGTGGGTCATCCTTCACATCATTTCTTGACACAGAGTCTCATGCAGAACCTGAAGCTTTGAGTTTCAGCTAGACTGGCAGGCCAGTGAGCCCTCAGGGCCTTCTGTCTGCCTTGCCAGCTCTAGAGTCACAGGTATGTGCTGACACATGCCTGACTTCTTACATGGATGCTGGGGATCCAAAATCAGGTCCTTGTGTGTGTGCAGTAAGCACTGTACCTGCTGGACCATCTTCCCAGCCCCACCCCCAAATCTTTTGTTTGTTTGTTTTTCAAGACAGGTTTTTTTCTGTATAGCCCTGGCTATCCTGGAACTTGCTCTGTAGCCCAGGCTGGCCTCGAACTCAGAGATCTACCTGCCTCTGCCTTCCGAGTGTTGGAATTAAAGGCACGCGCCACCACTGCCAGGCATCAGAGAATATTCTCAATTCTGGTTTTTCTTATTATACTTTGTAAAGTTTGTTCATAGGCACCACTGTCTAGAGAGAACTCATCAGATGGAAAGAACATAGCGGAGCCTACGTGGCTCAGAGCCAGGTTTTATTAGCTTCGTAGCCTTAGGCAGGAAGTGTCATGTCTTTGAGCATCAGTCTCCTCCTCTGAGATACAGGGATGATTCTACCCCACGTGTGCTGGGGACCAACTCAGCCCTGACACACAGGGCACTCAGTTCATAGGGGCTACTGTTGTTTCCAGTGGCCAGCCTGGCCTGGCATCCACTGTTGGCTTCCACCTCCAACCTCTCCTGTGGGCCTGCTTGATTGGCTCCTACCCTGACAGATGCTGTATAACAGGTGTTTAGGTCCCACAGCACCTGTAACAGGCCATGTGCGTGAGCACTTGGTATGGACTGGTGAGTTTAACCCTCCAGATGCCTTGTTGGGTGAGTGCGGTGTGGGGGTCATCAGCCCCTGGCTGCAGGCCTACATGCTGTGGACTTCTGGCTGACTTCCAGTGTTGCTCAGTGGGCGTCTCAGACAAAGAGCGGAGGAAGGGAAGAGAGGGAAGCCATTCATTTCCTTGATGACTGCCCCCCCCCAGTAAGGTCACCCAGATAAGACTCTGACCCCAGAAGGGAGGTCACTGCTCCTTTCTTCTCTGGATTCCATTTGGTAATGTTAATGCTGCTCCTGTCAACCCCAGGCTCTCACACAACCCCTACATTGCTTCCACACTCTCTTCCAGCTCTGTAAACAGTCCCTTTGAACAGGCCAGCCTATCCCATACTGCTTCTCAGCTTTGTGGAGAACAGACAGGCTTAGAGAAACCCTGTTTCAAAAGAGGGGGGAAAAAGGAGGAGGAGGAGGAGGAGGAGGAGAAGAAGAAGAAGAAAACAACTTTCCCTGTGCATATCAAATAACTAAGCATCCACAAAATGGGTAGATTTCCATTTAAGAATATAGTCAGGAGCCAGGTGGCAGTGGCACATGCCTTTAATCCCAGCCCTCAGGAGGCAGAGCCTGGCAGATCTCTGTGAGTTTGAGGCCAGCCTGGTCTACAAAGAGATCTAGGACAGACACCAAATCTACACAGAGAAACCCTGTCTAGGAAAAAAGAAAAAAAAAAAAAAAAAAAAAAATATATATATATATATATATATATATATATATATATATATATATATATATATATATATAGAGAGAGAGAGAGAGAGAGAGAGAGACTTGGTAGCCCACATCTTTAATCCTAATTCTTAGAAGGCAGGAAAAAAAGTATATATATATATGAGAGTTTATGGGGAAAAATAATAAAATGTTGTCAAATATGGGTCTAGGGAGATACCTCAGTCAGTAAAATGCTTATCATGCAAGTATGAGGACCTGAGTTCAATTCCCTAGCACCCACATAAAAAGCTGAGTGTGGCTTCCCTGGCTAGCCATCACAGCCTAATCAGTGAGCTCAAGACCCCCAGGAAAGACCAGCAGGGTGGGCACTGGAGACAGCTCAGTGGTTAAGTGCATTGCTGTACTCACAGAGGTTCCAGGTTCGGTTCCCAGCACCATCACAGTAGCTTACATACACACATATAGTCAACACATTCATAGACATAAAATAAAATTTTTAAAAATCTGAAAAACAAAACAGGGTGGATGAGTCCTGAGGAACAACAGCCAGGATCATCCTCTGGCTTCCATGTACACAAACACAAACTTGTACACATGGAAATCACACATGAAAATATACACACATATGCACCCAAAGTCAAATTTATTAACTTAATAATGTAATTTTGGGCTGGGTGGTGGTGGCGCATGCCTGTAATCCCAGCACTGGGGAGGCAGAGCCAGGCGGATCTCTGTGAGTTCAAGGCCAGCCTGGTCTACAGAGCTAGTCCAGGACTGTCTCCAAAGCTTCAGAGAAACCCTGTCTCGAAAAACAAAATATATATATATATAATTTTGAAGAGAACTTCAGGAAATTTATAGAAAATTTTATTTTTTCTTTATTATTTTTTTCTTTTTTAGACAGTGTCTCTCTATGTAGCCTTGACTAGCCTGGAACTCACTATGTAGGCCAGGCTGGCGTTGAACTCACAGAGACCTTCCTACTTCTGCCCCCAGAGTGCTGAGATTAAAGACACATGTCATCCAACCTAGCTTTTTCCATTTTCTTCTATTTATATGGAAATAGCATACATTGTGGGCCACCATGTGGGTGCTGGGAAGCCATCCTGGGCCCCTGCAAGAGTAGCGTGTGCTCTCTGGGGTCAGACTCTTGGGCTTTAGGGATTCTCTGGCCTCAGTTTCCTGAACACTGGGATTACAGGCATGCACCACACGTTCAACTACACACACACACTCACCCGAGCATGCGGGCGAGGATTCGTGTTTCAAGCTGTCTTCCTTTCTCTAAAAGTTTCAACACGGCCTGGAGGCATTCTAGGAGCAGAAAAGATGCTGCAGCCAACATCTTCCCACATCTCCTTCGACCCAAAGCTCAGGATGGAAATAAGTGGGTGGAAGCCAGAGGGTGTGTGTGGAATGGAGCTGTGGCCAGTAGAGGCCTTGGGACATGCATCAGTTACAGATGTCCTTGAGGGCCTGGGTTCCTCAAAAGCAAAACCGCTTGAAGCATGTTGTCTGGGACAGCTGAGGCCCTGTGACCAGCCCCCAGGAGCCCAAGAGGTTTCTGTTACAAAAACCCTCAGCCAGAAAAGGCAGCTGCTGACTGCAGATGCCCATGCGTCGTCCCTCTTGACTTCACTTACATGAGTGGCTAAGGAGCACGGGGCAGAAGGCCTGAGAGCTGAGGGGGTGGTGGTGGAGAAATAGCCACCCTGAGGCCTCCACCAGGACCTAGGATTAGAGCTTCAGGCCTCTCCGATTTGCTCTGTTGCCACGTCCTTCTGTCTCAGCCTTTTCTTTTTCCCTGGTGAAGGGAGCTTGGAGGTTTGACTGCTCTAAGAAGCAGCCAACAAACAGTAGAAGGCATGGGCCTTGGCAAACACACAGTGTTGCCTCTGTGAAAGCAGCAGGGCTAATTATACTCGGCTGGCAGCTTGGTGGCGGGAGTTTCCAAGCCCGCCCGCCCCGTCTCCCCGCTTGCCTCTTTTTGTGTGGTAGACACTGCGGAGAGGGGTGGGGACCGAGAAGGGCCTAGGGCAAGTAGGCAGAGTTGGAGTTATCCTTGAAAAGGAGCCAGGCCCAGTCCTTGCCTGGCTCCCACTAAGGACTTGGCCTAAAATCCTAGGAGGAAGGGCGCATCCCGCTCCTTCCAGGATCCATGGTCCACTAAGAAGAGCGAGTGGCCAGGGGGTCACCCCATAGAGCTTTGAAGGAACACAACACTCTGGTGGAGAACACTGTCTGCTTTTTCTTCTTCCTCAGCCCAGAGACTTTTCTGCCGTGTACAGCCACTGGGTGTTGGCTGAGGTGGGGGTTGGGGGTGTTTAACCCAGATGGTGTTGGGCTCTGTGTCCATCTGAATGACCAGATCACAGCCAGACTGTGTAAGCCAGAACCCGATATGGGTCAAGCTGGCTTCAGGAGGGGCAGCTCTTTGGTGATGAGCCTGTATTGGGCAGCTGCTGTTTTGGCATGCTCTTCCCCAGAGGGTAGGTACCAAGGAGAATAATACCGAGGACACTTTAAGGACTGCACATTTGTGTTGGATCATCATGTCAGGTGCCTGAGATGAATTCTCAGCTTTGGGGGGGGGGGGCACTGAAGAAAAGCCGGCATTTCCCCGTTAAGCTGTTTGCTCCCGTGTCCTTTCCCTGCCTGTGTATCAGCGTCCGTCACTGTGGCAAGCCTAGCTCAAAGAGCCAACTGGTTTTCGTCCTGGATAGGCTGGATCACACAGAATTGGAATGACGCATGAGCCTGTGGGAGCTGAGGCTGCTGAGGCTGCAGGTCAGTGTGGCGTCTGCACTGGACTGTGGTGGGTAACCTACCTATTCCGGGCTGCGATTACACCGTATTTATACACCGTCATCTGTGTTTAATTCACTGAGAAGCTGACTCTGGAAGTGGGGTTGCCTCCCCCCATTTCAGACCCAAGCATGTTTACTTCGAAGTGTCCTCCAAAACCCTTTGTTCTGGGACTTGCTGTCCAGATGGCTGTGTCAGGGAGGGGACAGCACCCAGGAGAGCCCAAGTGGAAACATTGTGTCCTTGAGAACAGTCAGAAGGTAAACCATTTCCGATAGGGGTGACTCTGTTTATCCTGTGATCTAAAAAGGCCTGCTTCTGCCATGAGAAGCGTATCTGGGGAAAGACAGCTCAGGTGGGAGCTCCAGCTGACCGCCACCACCGCCACCTCCTCCTCCACAGGTGATTTCTGCTGGATGTTTGTAAAGCCCAATCGGATGATGTCATCTACCCGCTTCTGTCTGTGTTTCACTTGGATGCCGCACCTGAGGGGTCATTCTGTTCCACCCGGGACTCTCTGGATCCAGAACTCCAGCTGACTGGCATCCTGTCATCTTCGGCTGGATGTTCGGAAGCTCCAGGGTGGTGATGTCACCTCTACTGTGTCTCAGTCAGGACTGCACATTGTCTCTCCCCATGTCACGAGCCCCTGATTGACGGCATTTCTTCTTCCCGCTGCTTTCCCGTCTGCCCCATATGATTTCTTCTTTTTTCTCTTTTGGTTTTCCGAGACAGGGTCTCTCTGTGTAGCCCTGGCTGTCCTGGAACTCACTCTGTAGACCAGATTGACCTCGAACTCAGAGTTCCTCCTGCCTCTGCCTCCTGAGAGCTGGGATTAAAGATGGGCTCCACCACCGCCCAGCTGTGATTTACCCTTCTTCTTTTGCTTGCTACCTCTTCTAAACCCACTCATTCCAAATAGAAGGCATTGTGATTGCACATCATCCTCTGGTTATACAAAACAAACAAATATTTGGGGGACAGGAACAATGAACTTATCCTAGTTGCTCTTACATAATTCATAAGGATTTCAGATTTACGAAACCAACCTCAGGTCATCAAAATGGCTCAGCAGGTAATGGGTGCTTGTCTCCAAAACCGGAGATCCAAGTGCAATCCCCAGAACCCACATGATGGAAGGAGAATGCCTACTCCCCCAAAGATGTCCCCTGACCTCCACATGAGCACTGTGGCATGTGCAAGAGCACACACACTACATCTGATTGATGAGTGTGTGGAGATGCACCTAGTGGGCAACAGAAGAGCATCGGGATGGTGGTCACACAAGGAAACACCATCGTGTTAGAAGCCTTGGAAAGAGTCTACATGATGGAGGTTGAGCAGAGGAGTCCACATCCCTCCCCAAAGAGCCTGTTTGACTGGGGTGTAGAACTGGGTCATGTACATCTTCATATGAAACTTTTTGCTAGATAAACTTTTGTAATGCAAAACAAAAACTAAATCCAGGGCCAATGAGATGGCTCAGTGGTTAAAGGCGTGTGCCTTCAAGCATGAGGACCTGAGTTCAGTCCTCAAGACCTACATAGTGTAAAGAGAGAACCAATTCCTACAAGTTGTTCTTTGACTTTACACAGTGCTTAGTGCTCACACACACCACACTTTTTGAGTGCACAAACTTCCTCTGGATCCCCATGCCTGCTTCTGTTCCCCCACTGTACCCTGTGCCAGGTGGACCTCCCCAACACCAGCCTGCAAATTTGAATTCATCAGCTCCTCCATTGTTTTCAAGAATCCACCAGGACTCAGAGTTCATTCCTTCCTTCCTCTTGTGGTACCTGGGAGCTGGCATATCCCTCACATCTGTCTCGGGAGGTCACGTCTATCCCTCATATGTGTGGGGGTCACTGCCCGCCTCCTGTCAGCACTCAAAGCACCTGCTGGCTCTCCAACACTGACAGCCACAGCTTTGCACGGGTGGGAAGGGAAGTTGGTTCCTGTTTTAGCTCTGTGGTCTGGAGTAGTTCAAGGCTTTTTTCTCCTGGACTTGGCCTGGGGTGGGTTTTCTGCTGGCTTCAGAAGCGGGTGTGGTGAAGATAAGCCACACCCTCAGTACCCATCACTCCACACTCCAGCACGCACCCCTGCCCTGGGAGTCTGCGTTTACCATCGTCTTGTCTTTATCTCTTGGTCCGCTTGTCCACTAGAACGTGAGCTCACAAGAGCGGCAAGGGACTGTGTTTGCTTCTTCACCGGGTCTTCAGAGACAGTGTTGAGTGGGAGGTGTACAGAGGGCTTTGCAATTAAAATTTTTTTCTTTTACATTCATTTGTGGGTAGGGGAGAAGTGACCATCCACGAATATGAGGGATGGGTGTGACCTTCTGAGACAGATGTGAAAGCCATGCCAGGCCCCAGGCACCTCAAGAAGGAGGGAGGAATGAACTCTGTGTCCTGGTGGATTCTTAAAAACAGTGGAGGAGCCCCTGAAGTCAAATTTGCAGGCTGATGTGGGGGGAGGTCCACCTGGCAGGGAGTACAGTGCGGGGGGGGGGGGGGGAACAGAAGCAGGCATGGGGGTCCAGAGGAAGTGGGTGCACGTGAACAGGGGGAAGCGGGCACTCAAAGGGGAGAAGCCTACAGCCAGGCCGAGGAGGGAGTGGGACAGGGCCCCAACCTGGGCAGGAAGCCAGACGGCACTCAAGGGAAGGAAGATGCCAGCCCTTGGCGGCGCCTGTCCCCTCCCTCCTGCCTCTACAGCTGCTTCTGCCACTCCCTGGGGGTTTTCCCAAACTGTCAACTGGCCAGAGTCCTGCAGGGCAAGGCCCAAACCCGGCAACAGCAGAGGAGAACGCTGACGAGTGTGCCCTGGGAACAAGGCTGCAGCTCTCACACCTAACTGGCTAGTTCCTTTGCGGGGAACACCGAGACACTGAGATGCAAGGTGGCAGCGGCATCTTGCAGTGAGGCAGCTGGCTGAGAGGAACAGTATCTGGTGTAGGACTGCCTTTATCAGCGATGCGAGGTGTGGCGTGCCCATGCAAACAAAAACTCTCAAATGCGCACTGAATTACCAGGAGGTGAGGGGCCTCTTCCCCTCCTCTGAGGTCAGAATGTCCTCAGACATGGTGTGGAACCCAGGAATGTGTAATTTAGGCAGGCTCTTAGGTAAGGTAGGGTGTTGGTGATACACATCAGTAATCCTCGGACCTGGGAGGCTGAGGCAGGAGGATTGAGTTCAAGGTAAGGATGGGTTAGAGTGAGATCTTACCTCAAAAGCAGACAGACAGACACACACACAAAGAAGCATCAAGCAATTCTGATGCAGCAGCTGGTGAGCCCAGAGTGCTGCTGAGTGCTAGGCCAAAGGGCCCAGAGCTACAAGGAAGTTTGGGGAGCCCCGGTCAGTCAAGCAGCTCAAGAACCCCCAGGACTTTCCCTCTATTCATGCCCGTTCCCTGAGCCTACCCTGCTGCAAAGAGTGGAGTCGATTCTCCCATCCACCCAGTCTCGGCCTGTTCTGTCTTTGCTCCAACAACCTGGAGCTATGACACAGTCCCAGAGCCTTCCCCCAAACACAATACTCTATTTCCACAAAAGATGAAATAAGAGAATGAAGATTTGCAGCAGCCTCGAGTCTGATCATCCAAAGCTGAAGTACATTTGCCTATGCAAAGTCAAAGCCCACGGCGTCTCAGCACTCAGGATATGGTGATGATGGACAATGATGAACATTCCAGAAGGCTAGAAACTACCAGGTAACAGAAGGAGCTCATGACTGCTGAGACTGAGCTGCATTGAGCTGTCCCTCATTGGCCCACTCCCACAGCTGCTAAGCTTGAGAGGCAGGAGGGGAGGGCACTCTGGTTAGTCCAGAAAGTCAGCATAGGATGTAGAGGCCATGGTGAGCCTCAGGCAGGTCAAGGATGCTGCCCTCAGCCAGCCCCTCTCCAGGGACAAAGCCTGGTTGAACAGAGGCAGTGTGCTTGTTTGGAGGGAGGGAAGGGTTGATGAGCTCATCAGACAAGCTTGTGGGCCTCGCTTAAGAATCTTAGTTCTAGCTGGGTGTGGTGGCACAGTCCTGTAATACTAGCACTTGGGAGGTAGAGGCAGGGGTTCAAGGTCTGTTGACTACATAGTAAGTACCAGCCAGTCTGGGCTGCAATGTGTCCTGTGTCAAAGCAAGCAAAGGAAAGATTCCTAGCTATAGAGAGTTGTGGTGTTGTGAGCCCTTAATCCTAGCACTGTACTTGGAGGACCAGGAATTCAAGGTCATCATTGTCAACACAGTGAGTTTAAGGCTAGCCTAGGCTATGTGAGACCCCACCCCATCCCACCCCCTGCAACCTAACAAAACAAAACAGCAAGAATACAAACAAGCAAACAGAAAAGGAAAGTGTCATGGCCCTTGACAAGAAAGAAAGAAAACAGAACAAAAATCCCAGCATTAGGGTGGAACAGGCTGATCATAGTGTAAGGCCAACTAGGTGTGGGAGACACATGCCCTGCAATCCCAGCACCCAGAAGGCTAGGGCAGGAGGTAGTCTCAGGTTTAAGGCCAGCCAGGGCTGTACAGCAAGACCTTGTCTCAATATAAATATATAGTATAAAGCCACAGGGTATAAAAAAGAAAGTTTCTTAGTTATGAGGCAGGGGAGTACCTGTTTTTAATATTCACAAAGCCCTTGGTTTAATCCCCAGCACCACACACACATTTACAGACACATACCCACACAAACAGAAGTTCTTAGGTGTCTGCAGCCTGTTCTGTCCTAGGTCTTAAACACAACCTGGAGACAGGGTGGGGAGACCCTGTTTGTGAGGCTGGACAGGATCAGTGTCCCTTGTAAGGGAGCAGGAATTCTGCCCTGGTCCAGCTCTATCCCAACTCCTTTAACACTTAGCTGACCATGTGGGATAAATTTAAATTTAATTGTAGAATACCACCCAACAGGAAGCATATTTTGTATTTGAAGTTGTAAGGCAAAGCTGCTCTGGCTTGCCTCCTGTTAGGTCTATGTCTTAGAGAAGACACAGTGAGGCCTTGTGTGTCTTACCTGTCCTTGTGTTTTCCTGCTCAGCAGTTCCCAGGCCATCTCAGAGAGCCAACGATGAAATGCTCACATCTCTGCGGCCTCCAAGGAACCTCTGGCCCCCTTTTATGGGTGCCATGAAACTATGAACCTTTGAGTTGGAAGCTGGGTGAGAATGTGGATTAAGTGCTGGATTTTGCAGGAAAGGGCTGCACATTATGTAGCATGTCCCAAGGACAAGACAAGACTCAAGATCAGTCACGGAATTTCAAATTGGCCTGGTTTCGAATTGTTACACCCCCTATGTGACCTTGGGCCAGTCACTAATCTCTCTGAGTCCCAGAATCCCATCTGTCAAGCAGGAAAACATCTACCTCACAGGTACCTACCTACCAAGAAGTCAGCAGTGTTTACGCTCAGCACTCACCCAAGGGCCAGGTACGTGGCAGATGGCCGATGTGTGTTGCTATCACCTTGCCTCAATTAGGAGGAGCCCAGCAAACTCCATTCCTCTCAGAGTGGTCACAGCCTAATTTTGGGGCGGCATCTACCGCAGGAACAGAAAGGAGCAGGGGAGCAGACAGCATTCGCCTCAGACCTTCATCTAGGCCATGGAGTGACTGGGGTGGGCTGGGAGGAATGTGGACAGTGATAAGCAGGCGAGGCAATGGCGGCTCCTGGAAGCCCAGCGCTCAGGAGCCTGAGGAGGAAGGCCATGAGTTCAAGGCCAGTTGGCGATAGAGTGAGATCCTGCTCCAAACAATAATAACCCAAACCGGCTACTAAGAGGAGTTTGACGTCAACTCAGCCTATCTCAGTCTTGTTTAACCGTCTCCCTCCCGTTCCCACTCTGCTCGGAAAGGGTGTCTCTGGGAGCCCACCTGCGGGGCACTTACATCCCTGCCACGTGCCACCTACAGCACATCATGAAGTGCTTGACCCACAACTCCCTCCGTCCCCCCTTCCCCTCCCCCCTTCCCCTCCCCCCTTCCCCTCCCCCCTTCCCCTCCCCCTTTTTCCCTTTATCTCCTCTCTCCTTTCTTCCCCCAGCTCTTTCTTGGCAGGGTCTCACGTAGCCCAGGCTAACTGAGCCACCTGTCCAACCACACAAAAACTTCAATGTATAAGAAACATTAGCTTTGAAATACATACAAAAGTTTAATGTCTATAAACCATTTGTTTATTAATCAGAAAGAAAGGCCTTGGAACATCTGAGGGTTTTGCTTGGCCTTTCCTGGGGCTGAGCTTGGCTCCCTTAGACACACAGCTGAACCCTCTTGCCTTGTCCCTGATGGCACAGGCTCAGCTTCTCCATCCCATCGGGGTGTCTGCAAGGGTGCACTGAAATGCTCAGGACCTGCCCCACCCTCCCTCTTCAGTGCTCACGGGACACGGGACGGACAGAGACAGCCTGTTGCCTGGCAGCCCTGCAACAGATTTGCATTATTTTGTAGCAACAAACAAATTTCCTGGAGGGGATTTTTGAAAGAGCTGGGAGCAGCTGGGGGGGGGGGGGGGGGGGTGGGGTGGGGGGGGGGGGGGGTGTTGAGGAAACAGGAGAGGAGGCCAGGCGGAAACAAGCTTGAGCAGGAATGAAGAGGATGCTGCTGGGTCTACAGCTCTGGCTGAGGGAGACCTGAAGCTCTGAACACCTCCCCCACGCTTCCAGGTTGGAGAGTGGGAAGCCTGGGTCCTAAGCAGGCCTGGGCACTTCCTGTACCATCCTCTCCGACCTGGAGGCGAGCTCGGCCCAAGCAAGCCTTCGGCGGCAGCAAGACCACCTAAGACACCATCTGCCAACCAGGCTGCAGAATAAGACATTCCCACCACACTCCTGCATCTGGGCTGCACCTGGGGTGGTACCCAGCACTGCATTCCTTTCTGGCCCCACTGCATGAGGTCAGCCAGGAAGCAGCATCCTAGGGAGGGCACTGGGGGCCCAATCTCGAATATTCTACTTTGCACCTGTTTCTCTGTCCTGACTGTAGGCTATGATCTGTGGGGAGGTGGAGGGGACGGGAAAGGAATTTGGAAATGAGGGAAGACAGAGTTACTTTCAGGACCTCAGGATGGTAGGACACTAGGCTGAGGTTTGAAAGCTCAGGTCTGACAAGTGTACACAGCACAGGGTTTATTTCTCAGCCTGCTGCATGCACTGATTCTTAGGAGCCATAATAGTGACACTCTGTTTTGTCCACTGCACTACAACACACCATTCAAAGATTTTGTTTTTCTAATCTATGTGGTAAACTATTTTCATTTCAAAGCATTCTTTAAAAAAAAATCCTAAAGGCACCCGGCAGCAATGGCATATGCCTTTAATCCCAGCACTCAGGAGGCAGAGGCAGGTGGATCTCTGTGAGTTCGAGGCCAGCCTTGGCTACAGAGTGAGATCTAGAACAGACATCAAAACTACACAGAGAAACCCTGTCTGGAAAAACAAAAAAATAAAAAATAAATCCTAGGGCTGGAGAGATGGCTCAGTGGTTAAGAGCACTGGTTGTTCTTCCAGAGGTCCTGAGTTCAATTCCCAGCAACCACATGGTGGCTCACAACCATCTGTAATGAGATCTGGTGCCCTCTTCTGGCCTGTAAGCATGCATGTAGGCAGAACAATGTACACATAATAAATAAATAAATCTAAAAAAAAAAAAGCCTAAAGGCATTAATCCCAGCACAGAATGCAGAGGTTAACCTGATCTACACAGAGCCCTAGGGAGCCAGACCTGTAGAAAAATGCCCTGTCTCAAAATAAACAAACAAAAAATGATAGGGCAGTAGTGGTGCACACCTTCAATCCCAGCACTCGAGAGACAGAGGCAGAGGCAGGCAGATCTCTGAGTTCCAGCCCAGCCTGCTTTACAGAATGAGTTCCAGGATAGCCAGAGCTACACAGAGAAACTCTGTATCAGAGGGGGAAAAAGATTTTTAAATGTAGCAACTATGACAACTCAGATGTGTACATTTCCAAGTGCAACTGATGCTGACTAATAGTGCTTGGTTGGCAGAGGGCCTTGAGACAGAACATTCATGGAGCACCTGCTGTGGGCTGGGCAGGTTCACACCAGGTTTATGACTCAGTCCTTGGCCGATAAGAGCCTTGTCAGTAGGAGGACATGATCTAGGTGAGAGAAATGGTCCAGACCAGTGTTCCTCAGTTTCTTACAGGACAAAGTGGACAGGGCAGCCGGAGCTGGCCACACCCAAGGCTCTGACAAATTCAGGTGTTTTCTGCTAAGAGCAGGAACATCATGGTCCCTGTGCCCCAGGGAGATAGGAGGACTCCAGTGTCGGTCCCAGTGTCCTCTGGATACTTGGCTGGGAGCCCAGAAGCCAGATGTCAGGTCCCGGAAGGCCTTCCCAGCTCTGTGGGGCCCGTGCAGGGAGAGGAAGCTGTGCAAGATAGGATTTCCCCATCCCAAGGCCCTCAGTCCTCCTGACTCCAATAACCTGATAAGCAAGCTGGCTTGTGAGCCTGGAGTTCTCAACAGGTGACAAAAGTCATCGTGAGATTGCATAATCTCTTACCCAAGCAGGCTGCAAGCGGCCATGTCTTCCAATGGGAGCACAGAGTTGGGCGCTAGGCTTTCTGTAGGAGCTGGCTAATGTCACCAGCTCCTTCCTCTGTCCTCTGAGGTGTCCACGTCAGACCTTCCTCCCCCAGCTGCCCTGGACTCACACATCCATCTTCTCCTCCCCCATGGCCAAGAAGCTGGGGTGAGGAACCCTTGCGAAGGCAGACTCTAAGTACAGGTATGGTGCCTCACAGCTGTGTGCTGGGGTCCAGCTGAACCTGGACCACCAGGGTTTAGGGGACTCCGTAAACCCAGAACAGAAAGCAAGTTAGAGACAATGTTGAGTCCAAGGCCCCTCTCAGACCACAGATCTATTTTGGTTCATGGGAGGGTAAGAAGCAGCTTGTGTCCTGATGGCACCTCATGTGCTCTCTCAGGAAGAAACGGTTCTTGTTAGGGGAAGGGCCTTCCCCAAAGGCTGGGGACCCCACAGAAAAGGGCCTGGTATATCCTGAGTAAGTCAGTGATCGGGGCCCAGAATGTCTTCATTTTGTTTGCTTGTTTTGAGACAGAGCTTCTCTGTGTAGTTCTGGAATTCACTGTGTAGACCAGGCCGGCCTTGATCTCCGAGATCTGCCTGCCTCTGCCTCCCGAGTGCTAGGAGAACATCTTTGTTTGGAAAAGGTGGGAAGTTCACTCCCTGGCTGAACAAGGATTGTGTAGGTTACACAGGGCCGCATCTGCTCTGCCAGGTAGGGAGCCAGGGAGGGAGGGGAGCTGGATAGGGGACTTACCTTCAGGCTGGCTTCTGCCTTGCTGACCTTGTCTATGTAATGTGAAAATATTCTCAGGAAATCACCTTTTAGAGGGTTAGGATGCTGTGGAAACCTGAAAGGGCCTTCATACCCTGCTGCTAGTTATTAGCCGGTCGTTTGGAGTAGTAGCCCAGGCTAGCCCTCAGCTATGACAAGGATGATCTTGAACTCCTGTTCCTCCCGACTCCACCTTCCAGGAGCTGGGTTTATAAGCATGCACTACCACACCTGGCTTGCATGATGCTGGAGATTGAACCAAGGACTCCATGCTACACCAGGCAAGCACTCTACCAACTGAGCCACATGCCCGACCCAAGCCAGTGTTCTCTGTAGCACTTTACATGCTCCCTCTCAGGACAGATGTGGCGGCACACACCTTTAATCCAGCACCCCGGAAGCAAAGGCAGGTGGCCCTCTGCGAGTTTGAGGCCAGTCTGGACTACATAGTAAGTTTCAGGCCAGCCAGGGACTCTATGTAAAAACATCACAATAGCAGCTACAATAAAGCACTGTTGTGTCGTAATCATTCGAAAAGTTTTTGAAGCTAAAACTCAGTCTGTAACTTCCTCAGCCGTGGCGTGAGAATTCCACCTGGGATGTGACCGTGTGACCGGCTTGCTAAAAGTGCCCGCAGTGGGAAGTGTGGGGATGCAGGTGCCACGTCCTTACCCCACCTGTGCTTTGCCACCCGGGCCTATCCGAGGCCAGCTTCAGTCAGGGCTATGGTTTGCTAGTTGTGAACAGGAATCGCACTGTTCCAGTCTCGATGGAATGGGGGGGGGGGGGGGGGGGGGGGGGGGGACAAGTGTCCGAACGGGGGCTTCACGTGACTTTTTTGATAACGTCTCAGTATGTAAGCCAGGCTGACCTCAAACTCAAGGTGGTCCTAACTTCCGGGATTATAGGTTCGGACCACCACATCAGCTTCATGGGGCTCTTCCCCTCCCCCCAACTCTGGGGCCACCAGCTCCCCCGTTTTGTGCAAGGAAGACTGGAACTGGGGTTTTTCAAGAATGAAACATCAGCCGAGCCCCTGCATCTCTGCCTGGACCTGAAGAAACTGCAGGATCCCCCTACTTCACAGTGAGCATGAAATATACTGCACAGGAAGAGGGGGAGGGGGAGGAGGGGGAGCAGGGGGGGGAGGGGGAGGAGGGAGGGAGGAGATGAAAAAGCAAGGTCCCAGAGGAGATCGTCACATGGTTTGTGGCAGAAAAGGTCTTCGAAAGAGAGTTAAGAACAAGCTCTTAGGGACCATGGGCTGTGGGTCCCTGGGGCTGTCCCTGACAGAGCCTGTCTGGAAACAGGCGGCCCCGAGGCTGGTTTGGCTCGCGTGTCATGTCTAATTTGCATCTGCAAAGGTCCAAACTTCCACCCTGCTGGAAGCAGACAGGATGCAAAACTGCCACAAAAGTCTCGGTGGCGACTTCCTCCACAAGAGATGCCTTAGTGCTCAGTGCCCGAGGGACTCAGCCAGCCTTGCTTGGATCCTTACTGGAGTTATATCTGCTCTGGTAAATCAGTATGAAATTGTTACTTTCTTTTTCTTTAAATGTTTTGTTTTCAATTATTTGATTGTGTTTTCTGTGTATGAGTGTTTTGTCTGGACGGATGTATGTGTACCACATGTGTGCATGGTGCCCTTGGAGCTCAGAAGAGGGCATCAGATCGCCTAGAACTGGGCTTTCTGATGGTTGTGAGGCACCATGTGATGTGGAAAACAAAAATGTTTCTGAAACTGAGGAGAGATGGAACACCATAGCCTCTGTCTAGCCTTCTCTATCGTTTTTGTTTTGTTTTGTTTTAATAGTCTCATGTAGCCCAGGCTGGCCTCAGACTTCTTATGTAGCTGAAGGTGGCCTTGAACTTCTGATCTTCCTGTTTCTACTGCTCAAGTAGGTCTATGCCACCACGTCCAGCTCCTGGCCACCTCTTAACGTGCATTTCTAGGGTGTTTCTGAACAGAGAGAGGTAGAAAGAAGCAAGCAGCCTCTCTAGTTTGCCCTGAAATGAAGGGCTCCACAGCCATTCTCTTTGGACAAGAGCACTAACTTTTAGAGGGTGTACACTTGCCCCATTACGTTTTGTTCACAGCTTAGCTCTTGCCGCTCAGGAAACACCAGCACAGCCTGGGGGTGGGGTGGGCACATACTCACATGCAGGCAATAGGCTCATACCTATAAAACAAACAAATCTTTTTTAAAAATGTTCTTAGTGCCAGCATTAAAAGAGAAACTCTCCCCTACCACTCTTGCTGAAGAGTCACATAAGTTCTCAGAAATAAATGCCACCAGGCCCCAAGGCTGCCTAAAGGGTGTGACCTGGTGGTCCTTGTGGTGGTAGTTATGGACTAGGAAGCTAAATCCAGTCAGTGACTGATCCAGGCCTCTGTCCCTGGAAAACCCCAGTGAGGCTGAGCCCTCTGACACTGTCAGCTGGGCCTCCCCGCAGAGAACCCCTCCTCTGCCCAGATAAACCAGGTCTTTCCTGTTTTCTGCTCTCCCTCCTCATGCCCATTCCAGTCCCAACAAGGCCTTAGTCAGTGCAGCGCTGTCTTAGATAGGAGCTGCACAACCTGGTTAACCAGGCTATGCAGGTCACCTCGTGCAATAATTAAGTCAGGCGCTTGTGTTTGGAGAGGAGGGTGCTCCAACCCCCACAGTTTTCTCATGGCAAGCACTCAAAAGGAACATCAGTGGCTTCTCCAAACCCAAGCAGAACCACTCCCCACCCGAGACAGCCATCATTGCCTTCCTCTAACCCGGTGTCTCTGGGCTCGCCTCTGCAACCCTTTGGGCCTGGGAAAGGCCTGTCCTGGAGAAGGGACTGTAGAGAGACAAGGTGGATGTGTCTCAAACCCTTGAGAGGGGAGTCCCAAGAGGAGGCTGCTGTGCTCCAGGCAGGGTTCATGATTGGTAGATATTTGCATGTTTAATCCCTTCAAGGATGTGGTTAGCAGAGGCACAATCAATATGAACCTAATACACAAAGTCACTTTCCAGAAACCTGACCTCAGTACACTGCAGGCTACACACTGGCTGAAGGGGAGTCAAGTGAGGTGAGTCCCCAGGATACTTGATCACGTGTTACCATGTCTCCTGTAGCTGCTGCTTCCCAATCATCAGCAAACAGACTCTCAAAATACACGTGCCCAGAGCAGCAGTGCCCAAGGGAGCCTTTGGTCTGATGGGCCAGCTGTGGGGACCTGGCTTACACACTTTCAAAACAATCCTCCAGGGGACTGGAGAGATGGCTCAGCAGTTAAGAGCCATTATGGTTCTTGCAGGGAACTCACATTTGGTTCCCAGCACCCACATGGTGGCTAACAACCATCTGTGACTCCAGTTCCAAAAGATCCAATGACTTCTTCTGGCCTCCTCGGGCACTGTACACATGTAGTGCACAGACTCATACCCATAAAATAAAAATAAAGAAACCTTTTTAAAAAAACCAATTAAAAAGGTTCCCTAGACTTCTCATGTGAAACTCAAAGAACCTCTTGAGTTTAAACTGAGCACACTTCAGTTGAAAAGTCTTCAATGATTAGCCTCAAAAGATACTGCATGGAAAAGTGGTATCACAGAACATTCAAAACCAGCCCAGTGAGTTTTTTCTTCTTCTCTTCCTTGTGTAAAGGAGTCAGTGGAAAGACACTTTCTGTCACCCAGGATGATGTTTCTGTGACAGAACCAAACGCTGTCACATGGTGGTGATGTCGCCTTGCACCTACAGGTAAGACAACAAGGTTCTAGAGAATTATTTGTGGAGTGTTAGGTAGAGAAACTGAGGCACCAGGACACGTAGGTTCTATGCTTCCTGGCGGTACGTGTGCTTTGTATAATGGGGGAAATGGGTGCCCCTGGAACTGTGAAAACACTTCATGAATGTGCACAATATGGGGCCACCTGGCTTAGGACAGTGACCCAAAAGCAGAGTCATGCAGGGCTTGAGGAGTCATGAACAGCATGGTCAACCTGCTCTCGAGGCTGTGCTATTTGTGGGGTGTGGGAACACTGGAGAAATGGATAAGAGTAACCCACACCCCCTTTTTGGTATTTTATTGGGGGGGATTTTTGACTTATTTGCTCATGGAAAAAAAAGTGTGTGCTTTCTTTTTATTTGATGCTAAGCAGCAAGCACCTTTATCCACTGAGCCATCCTGCTGCTTCCTTAGTATCATTATTTATTTAGGATTTATATATTTACCTGTATGTTGTGCTGTTGCCCTAATTGCTTCCAGAATGTGAAGGTAAGGCCCCATTGCCTAAAACACTGTACACAGCCAGGCAGTGGTGGCGCATGCCTTTAATCCCAGCACTAGGGAAGCAGAGGCAGGCGGATCTCTGTGAATTTGAGGCCAGCCTGGTCTACAGAGTGAGTTTCAAGACAGCCAGGGCTGTTACAGAGAAACCCTGTCTTGAAAAACAAAACAAAACAAAAAAGCCACCGTACACTTTAGACACAGGAGGAGCCTGGAACCCCTCCCTGAAGACTGCCTTTCATAGTATTGGAAAGTGTTGGGCAAGGTGCCAAGGGAAAAGCAACCAGCTATTCTTACCCAGCTGTAAAGCCTGTGAACGACAATGACTGGACAGGCAAGTCATCCACAGTGGCTCACTAGTGGAATTTAAAAAAAAAAAATTATTTATTTATATCGTGTGTGTGTGTGTGTGTGTGTGTGTGTGTGTGTGTGTGTAGAGAGAGACAGAGACAGAGACAGAGACAGACAGAGAGACAGAGAGAGATGGCTCAGAAAGGCCTGCCATCAAACTTGATGATCTGAGTTCAATCCCTTGAACCAGATAGGAGAGAACTAACTCCTGCAAGCTGTCCTCTGACCTTGACATTTGTGCCAGCACACAACCCCACACATAATTTAATTAATTAATTGAACTGTAACATTTTTTAAAAATTTACTTATTTATTGTGTATACATCATTCTGCCTGCACAGCAGAAGTGGGTACCAGATCTCATTACAGATGGTTGTGAGCCACCATGTGGTTGCTGGGAATTGAACTCAGGATCTCTCGAAGGGCAACCAGTGCTCTTAACTGCTGAGCCACCTGTCCAGCCCTAAACTGTAACATTTTTAATTATCAAAATAAATAAATAAATAAATAAATAAATAAATAAATAAATGAATAAATAAATAAATAAATAAGCAAACACAGGAAATGAGCCTGACATGGTGGCACACACCTGTAATTTCAACTCTCAAGAGGCAGAGAGAGAAGGATTAGAACAAATTTGAGGCCAGCTTGGTCTACATGGGGTGTCCCAGGCCAGCTGTGGCTGTACAGTGAGACCATGTCTCAAAACAAAAACAAAAACAAAAACTGGGGGGTGGTAGAGATGACTTCAGGGTAAGAGTGATTGGTATTCTTCCAGAGGCCCCAGGTTGGGTTCTCAGCGCCTACATTGGGCCTGGTCATGTAGTCTGCAGCTCCAGTTCCAGAGTACCTGCTGCCCTCTGCTGGCCTTTGCAGGTGCTGCACTATGTACACGTTTCCCACACAAATACATGCAGATAAATAAAAATAAACCAAATTGAGGCTGAGCAGAAGGCTTAACATTTAAGAGCACTGGCTGTTGCTGCAGGGGACCAGGTTCAGTTCCCAGAACATACCTTGTCTATAACTCCATTTCCACAGGATCCAATGTCTTCTGGCCTCATCAGGCCATGTATGTGGTACATTTAAAGTTAATTCCGTGAAAAGTGTAAGGCTTGTGTCTCGATTCATATTTTTTGCATGTGGAATTTGCCCAGTTTTGCAACATTATTTGTCAAAAACAACAGTTCTTTCTCCAATGAATGTATTGCTGCTCCTTTCCCAAAGCTGAGTCTTTGGGTGAGACTCATCTTTTCTGGAAAACTGTAGTTACCACTCCACATCAAAGCTCTCCTTGCAACAAATGGAAACCGCCACAGAAATCCACAGCTGGACATAATGGTCAACAGATTGTGTGGACTGCAGCCCCAGAGGATACACCTACATCATGGCTCCTGCGTCTATGACCCAGGAAACATTCCTGAGGTAGGGCAGAAAGATTTTAAGAGCCAGAATGCCAGGAAGTCTGCCATAAGATAGTCTATGGTAGAAATAAATGGCTGGATAACCGAGATGGGAGCATGGTAATATCAATGGGCATGTTAATGTGGAGCAGGGCCCCACCCCTAGGCAGAGAACTACAGCAGACGGGCTGCTAACACGGGCAAAGCAGCTTGTAGTTATTCATATTGGTGATACATATACATACTTTAAATTTTTTATTCGTTTTACATACCAACCACAGTTGCCCCTCCCTCCCTTCTGCCCACTGTCCCCAATCTCTCCCCCACTCCCATCCACTGCCCCAAAAGGGTAAGGCCTCCCTTATCTGGCAGCCTGGTACTTCAAGTTGAGGCAGGACCAAGCCCCTCCCCCTGCATCAAGGCTGAACAAGGCATCCCACCATAGGGAATAAGTTCCAAAAAGCCAGCTCATGTACCAGGGATAGATCCTGGTCCCACTGCCAGGGACCCCTCAAACAGACCAAGCCACACAACACTCACCCACATGCAGAGGGCCTAGTTCAGTCCCATACAGGCTCCTTAGCTGTTGGTTCAGAGTTCGTGAGCTCCCACAAGGTCAGGTCAGCTGTCTGTGGGTTTCCCTGTCATGATCTTGACCCCTCCTTGCTTATATAATCCCTCCTCCCTCTCTTTGACTGAACTCCTGGAGCTCGGCCCAGTGCTTGGCTGTGGATCTCTGCATCTGTTTCCATCAGTTATTGGATGAAAGGTCTATGATGACAATTAGAGTGGTCACCAATCTGATTACAGAAGGCCAGTTCAGGCATCCTCTCCACTATTGCTAGGAGTCTTAGCTGGGGTCATCCTTGTAGATTCCTGGGAGTTTCCCTAGCACCAGGTTTCTACCTAACCCCATACTGGCTCCCTCTATCAAGATAATCTTTCATTGCTCTCCCTCTATGTCTCTCCCCCAACTCAGCCACCCCATTCTCTAATGTTCTCATCCCCCATTCCCTCCCTTCTATCTCCCCCATACCCCCAGTTTGCCCAGGAGATCTCATCTATTTTCCCTTCCTAGGGAGATCCATGAGTCTCTCTTAGGGTCCTTGTTAGCTAGCTTCTCTGGGGCTGTGGATTGTAGCCTGGTTATTCTTTGCTTTTCATCTAATATCCACTTATGAGTGAGTACATACCATGTTTGTCTTTCTGGGTTTGGGTTACTTCACTCAGGATGATTTTTTTCTAGTTCCATCCATTTGCCTGCAAATTTCATGTCATTGTTTTGTTGTTGTTTTTTGTTTTTCGAAACAGTTTTTCTCTGTGTAGCTTTGCACCTTTCCTGGAACGCACTCTGTAGCCCAGGCTGGCCTCAAACTCATGGAGATCCACCTGGCTCTGCCTCTTGAGTGCTGAGATTAAAGGCATGCGCCACCACCGCCCAGTGATATCATTATTTTTTACCACTGAGTAGTACTCCATTGTGTAAATGTACCACATTTTCTTAATCCATTCTTCGGTTGAGGAGCATCTAGGTTGTTTCCTGATTCTGGTTGTTACAATTAATGCTGCTATGAACATAGGTGAGCAAGTGTCTTTGTACTATGATTAAGCATCCTTTAGGTGTATGCCCCAAAGCGGTCGGTATTGCTGTGTCTTGAGGTAGGTTGATTCCCAATTTTCTGAGATACAGCCATACTGATTTCTAGAGTGGATGTACAAGTTTGCACTCCCACTAGCAGTGGATAAGTGATCCCCTTACTCTACATCCTCTCCAGCATAAACTATCATCAGTGTTTTTGATCTTAGTCAGTATGACAGGTGTAAGATGGTATCTCAGAGTCGTTTTGATTTGCATTTCCCTGGTGACTAAGGATGTTGAGCATTTCCATAAATGTCTTTTGGCCATTTGAGATTCTTCTGTTGTGAATTCTCTGTTTAAATCTCTATCTCATTATTTAATTGGATTGTTTGGTATTTTGATGTCTGGTTTCTTGAGTTCTTTATATATTTTGGAGATCAGCCCTCTGCCAGATGTGGGATTAGTGAAGATCTTTTCCCATTCTGTAGGCTGCCATTTTTCTTATTTACTGTGTCCTTTGCCTTACAGAAGCTTTTCAAGCTCAGTGTCTGTGCTACTGATGTTATATTTAGGAAGTGATCTCCTCTGCCAGTGTGTTCAAGGCTACTTCCCACTTTCTCTTCTGTTAGATTCAGTGTAACTGGATTTATGTTAAGGTCTTTGATCCAATTACACTTGAGTTTTGGGCATGATGATAAATATGGATCTATTTGCATTCTAATATATGTTGACATCCAGTTATGCCAGCACCATTTGTTGAAGATGCTTTCTCTTTTTCATTGCACCATTTGGCTTCTTTGTCAAAAATCAGGTGTGCATAGGTGTGTGGATTAATGTCAGGGTCTTCAATTCAATTCCATTGATCAATGTGTCTGTTTTTATGTCAACACCAAGCTGTTTTTATTACTGTAGCTCTATAGTAGAGCTTGAAGTCAGGGATGGTGATGCCTCCAGAGGTTGTTTTATTGCACAAGATTCTTTTGGTTTTCCATTTAAAGTTGAGTATTGCTCTTTTGAGGTCTGTGAAGGATTGTGTTGTGATTTTGGTGGGGATTGCATTGAATCGGTAGATTGCTTTTGGCAAGATCGCCATTTTTACTATGTTGATTCTACCTATCCACGAGCATGGGAGATCTTTCCATTTTCTGATATCTTCTTCCATTTCTTTTTTCAAAGACTTAAAAGTTTGATGTTAGCCGGGCAGTGGTGTCGCACGCCTTTAATCCCAGCACTTGGGAGGCAGAGGCAGGCAGATCTCTGTGAGTTGAGGCCAGCATGGGCTACCAAGTGAGTTCCAGGACAGGCACCAAAACTACGCGGAGAAACCCTGTCTCGAAAAACCAAAAAAAAAAAAAAAAAAAAAGAAGTTTGATGTTGGCTGTTGACTTGCTGTATATTGCCTTTATTATGTTTAATGTTTAAGTATGTTCTCTGTATTCCTCATCTCTCTGAGACCTTTATCATGAAGGGGTGTTGGATTTTGCCAAAGGCTATTTCAGCATCTAATGAGATGATCGTGTGTGTGTGTGTGTGTGTGTGTGTGTGTGTGTGTGTGTGTGTGTTTTTCTTTCAGTTTGTTTATATGGCAGATTATATTGCCAGATTTCATATGTTGAACCAACCCTGCATCTCTAGGATGAAGTCTACTTGGTCATGGTGGGTGAATTTTTTTTTAAATGTATTCTTGCCAGTATTTTATTGAGAATTTTTGTGTCAATGTTCATGAGGGAGATTGGTCTGTAATTCTCTTTGTTTTGTCTTTGTGTGGTTTTGGATAGCAGGGTATCCTCATAAAAAGAGTTTGTAAATGTTTCTTCTGTTTCTATTGTGTGGAACAATTTCAGGATATTGGTATTAGCTCTTCTTTGAAATTTTGGTAGAATTCTGCACTGAAATCATCTGGCCCTGGGCTTTTTTTGGTTGGGAAACGTTGTTTTTGTTTTTGTTTTTGTTTTTGTTTTTTTGTTTGTTTTTGTTTTCAAGACAGAGTTTCTCTGTAGCTTTGGAGGCTGTCCTGGAACTCACAGAGATCCACCTGCCTCTGCCTCCTGAGTGCTGGGATTACAGGCATGTGCCACCATCACCTGGCTTGGTTGGGAAACTTTTTATTACTGCTTCTATTTCCTTAAGGGTTATTGGTCTATTTAAATAGTTTATCTGGTTTTGATTTAACTTTGGTATGGGGTACCTGTCCAGAAAACTGACCATTTCTTTAGATTTTTCAATTTTGCGGAGTACTGGTTTTTGAAGTATAACCTGATGGTTCTCTGGATTTCCTCAGTGTCTGTTGTTATGTTCCCCTTTTCATTTCTGATTTTGTTAATTTTGTTAATTTCCTCACCTCGCCAGTTCCTCAGCTGGTCTTGTTTCCTCAGACTGCAAACGTCTGTGTCCTCATCCCAATGGCTCTCAGCTGAACTGCTACTCGAAAGCCTGAATGCTTAACCAGTCAAATGCTGAACCAGCCAAATGCTTCTAGTTTCTGGTTTTCACACCTTATATAATCTTTCTCTTTCTGCCCCCACTCCCTGGGATTAAAGGCGTGTGTCACCAAGCCTGGCTGTTTCCAATGTGGCCTTGAATTCACAGAGATCCACCTGGCTCTGCCTCCCAAGTGCTGGGATTAAAGTCATGCACCACCACCGCCCAATTTCTGCTATGGCTTGCTCTGACCCATTTTCTAGCCACCATTTTTGGCTCTGTATCTGGTGGCTGTCTGTTCTCTGACCCCAGATAAATTTATTAGGGTGCACAATATTTTGGGGAACACAATACCACCACATACTCTCTCTCTGCCTTTTGGTTAGTTTGAATAAGGTTTTGTCTACCTTGGTTTTCTCAAAGAACCAACTCTTTGTTTCTACTTCATTGATTTCAGCCCTCAATTTGATTATTTCCTGGTGTCTATTCCTCCTGGGTGAGTTTGCTTCTTCTTGTTCTAGAGCTTTCAGGTGTGCTGTCAAGTCACTAGTGTGAGATTTCTCCAAATTCTTTATGTAGGCATCTAGTACTATGATCTTTCCTCTTAGCACTGCTTTCATAGTGTCCCATAAGTTTAGGGATTTCGTGCATTCATTTTTATTGAATTCTATTTAATTTCTTTATTTCTTCCCTGACTGATTCAGTTGAGCATTATTCAGTTTCCATGAGTTTGTAGGCTTTCTGTGATTTGTGCTGTTGTTCAATTCTAACTTTAAACCATGGTGGTCCGATAAGATACATGGGGATTATTCAATTTTTTTTTTTTTTTATCTATTGATATTTGCTTTGTGACCAAGTATGTGGTCAATTTTAGGGAAGGTTCCATGGGGTGCTGAGAAGGTATATTCATTTGTGTTTAGGTGGGATGGTCTATAGATGTCTGTTAAGCCCATTTGAATCATAACATCTGTTAGTTCCTTTATTTCTCTGTTCGGTTTCTGTCTGACAGACCTGTCCATTGGCGAGAGTGGGGTGTTGAGGTTTCCTACTATTTGTGTGTGGGGTTTGATGTGTGATTTAAGCTTTAGTAAGGTTTCTCTACAAATGTGGGTGCCCTTGTACTTGGGGTGTAAATGTTCAGAATTGAGACTTCATCTTGATGGATTTTTCCTATGATGAATATGAAATGTCCTCCTCCATCTCTTTTCACTAATTTTAGCTTGAAGTCTATTTTGTTAGATATTAGGATAGTTACACCAGCTTGTTTCTTAGGTCCATTTTGATAAGTTTTAGGCCTCCTGAAGGCCTCTCTGCTATTGCAACAAACCAAATCAGACCAAATTGGAAAAGCCCAGATTTAATGTGTAAAGTTTCCTGGGCAATTCCCTGCCCCACAGAGATGAGACAGGGATGTGAGACCGGAAGAACCACAAGTCTGTTTTCAGGGATGCTGCTTATATATCCCCTGTGGGAGTCATCCTGAGCCTCTCTGGGGGAGCAGCTGTGTTTGGCAGGCTCTGAAGGGGCAGGTTTAGGGAAAGAGATGGGGAAGGGAGCTGAGGTGGATCTTCCACCAGACTCCTTCCAAACACATTTGATTGGAAAATCTTTTCCCAACCCTTTATTCTGAGGTAGTGCCTGTCTTTGAAGTTGAGATGTGTTTCTTATATGCAGCAGAAGGATGGCTCCTGTTTTTGTATCCATTTAGTTAGACTGTGTCTTTTTATAGGTGAGTTGAGTCCATTGATATTAATGGATGTTAATGACCAGTGATTGTTAGTTTCTGTTATTTTTTGGTTTTGTTGTTGGTGATGGTAGTATGTGTGTGTGTGTGTTTACCTTCTTTGGGATTTATTGGTGTGGGATTATCTATTGCCTGTTTTTCATGTGTGTGGCTAACTTCCTTGGGTTGGAGTTTCCTTCTAGTACTTTTGGTAGGGCTAGATTTGTGGATAGGTATCGTTTAAATCTGGCTTTGTCATGGAATATCTTGTTTCCCCTGTCTAAGGTGATTGAAAGTTTTGTTGGGTTGGTATCTGTGGTCTCTTAGTGTCTGCATAACGTCTGTCCAGGACCTTCTGGTTTTCATAGTCTCTATGGAGAAGTCAGGTGTAATTCTGATGGGTCTGCCATTGTATGTGACTTGACCTTTTTCTCTTACAGCTTTTAATATTCTTTCTTTGTTCTGTATATTTAGTGTTTTGATTCTTAAGTAGTGAGGAGACTTTTTTTCTTTTTTTGGTCCAGTCTATTTGGTGTTCTATAGGCTTCTTATATCTTCATAGGCATGTCCTTCTTTAGGTTGGGAAAGTTTTCTTCTATGATTTTGTTGAAGATATTTTCTGTGCCTTTGAGCTGGTATTCTCCTTCTATTCCCATTATTCTAAAGTTTGGTCTTTTCATGGTGTCCCAGATTTCTTGGCTGTTTTGTGTTAAGACTTTGTTGGATTTAGTGTTTTCTTTGACCATTTAATCTATTTCCTCTATCATATCTTCAACACCTGAGATCCTCTCCTTCATCTCTTATATTCTGTTGTTGATGCTTGCATCTGTAGTTCCTCTTCATTTGCCCAGATTTTCCATTTCCAGAATTCCCTCGGTTTGTGTTTTCTTTATTGCCTCAATTTCAATTTTTAAGTCTTGAACTATCTCCTTGATTTGCTTGATGTTTTTTTCTTGGCTTTCTTAAAGGGATTAATTGATTTCTTCCAATTTTTCTTTTGTCTTTTCCTCGATTTCTTTAAGGGAATTTTTATTTCTTTAAGGGCCTCTATCATCTTCATAAAGTTATTTTTTTAAGATTTATTTATTTATTATGTATATAGAAGAGGGTGCCAGATCTCATTACAGATGGTTGTGAACCACCATGTGGGTGCTGGGAATTGAACTCAGGACCTCTGGAAGAGCAGTCTGGTGCTCTTAACCTCTGAGCCATCTCTCCAGCCCCATAAAGTTATTTTTTTATAGCTTTGTTTTATTTTATTTTATTTTGCCAGAGCTGAGGATCGAACCCAGGGCCTTGTGCTTGCTAGGCAAGCGCTCTACCACTGAGCTAAATCCCCAACCCCCATAAAGTTATTTTTAAGGCCGTTTTCTTCTGCTTCATCTGTGTTGTGATGCTCAGGTCTTGCTGTTGTAGAACCACTAGGTTCTGGTGGTACCATACTGCTCTTTATGTTGTTGAATGTATTCTTACACTGCCATCTACCCATCTCTTCCTCCAGTTGGTGCAGGTGGTGCCTGTGTCTCTGGGGACCTCTGATGCCATGGGGGATGGTTGGGCATGGGGGGAGGATGATGGGTTCCATGGGTTTGTGGGGTAGAGTAGGTTGCAGAGTCCATTGGGTAGCAGGGGTGGTAGAGCAGCCTGCCTGCAAGACTCTTACCAGCTGACAGGCTGCTGGGGATGTGATGGGAAGGGGATGGGCACAGGGCCTAGGGGCCTAGGGAGTGGGGCTGTCCAGGTGGGAGGGGCCTAGAGCGTGGGGCTGTCCAGGTGGGAGGGGCTTAGGGCGTGGGGCTGTCCAGGTGGGAGAGCAGTCACTCACCTCCTGCAGTTGTACACATACATACTTAGATACATATGCATGTAACAATAGTAAGAGAATAAAAAGAGGCTATGGACTTGAGAGTGGGAGACATGGAAGGTTTGATGGAGGGTAACTGGGAAGGGCTGGAGGGAGGAAAGAGAGGATGGAAGGTGATGTTGTTTTTTCAGAAAAAAGATTTATTTTGCTTCTATGTTATAAGTGTTTTGCTTGACATATGTATGTGCACCATGAGCATGCAGCAGCTATGGAGGCCAGAAAACAGTGCTGGATCTCCTGGAACTGGGTTCACAGATGGTTGTGAGCTGCCATGTGGGTTCTGGGAAGCAAACTTGGATCCTCTGGAAGAGACAGTATTCTTACCTGCTGAGCCATCTCTCCAACCCCCAGAAGTAATGTAATTTCAGTTAAAAACATTTTTTGTTTTTTGTTTTTCGAGACAGGGTTTCTCTGTGTAGCTTTGTGCTTCTCCTGGAACTCACTCTGTAGCCCAGGCTGGCCTCAAACTCACAGAGATCTGCCTGGCTCTGCCTCCCCAGTGCTGGGATTAAAGGCATGCGCCACCACCACCACCAGGCTAAAAACATTTTTTAAGGGAAAAAAGTAGCCCGGGTTTGTTTTATGTTTGGGGGTCTAGAGCTGGCTGTCTCGATTTCACGATCTCTGGTGGATTTGTTCATTCTCACGTCAACACCAAGTTGTCTCGATTAGTTCTAAGGAAGTCTTGACGTGCTGGAGATGGAACCAATGGCGCTGTCTGTCGTGTGTGAGGCTCTGGGTTCTCTCTCAGCACTAAATCCACCCAGTTTGAAGTCAGAGTGTGTGCGTCTTCTGACTTTTCTGTACTTTAGTACTATATTGGCTGTTTAGGTTCTTTTTTTTTTTCCCCATAAAAACTTTAGAATCAGTTTGTCAATCTCCCCTGATGATTTATCAGGTTTTGTTAGGATTATGTTGACTCTGTAGACGAAGTTGGGGAGAGCTGATGTATTGACAGCAATGAGTCTTTGAATCTTCAAACATGGGGTGTCGGTTTCTCTAGGTCTTGGATTTATTTCATTGTAACGTTTTTCTCACACAGATCTGTCTGTCTTTCTCTTGCTCGCTCCCTTTTTTCTTTTTCTTTTTTTTTTTTTTAGTGTTATGTTAAATGGTATTGTATTTCAAATTTCAAATAAAAACATTTATTGCTGAAATACAAGAAAGCAATTTACCTTTTGTACATTAATATTTATCCTAAAGCTTTCCTGTAAATACAAACTGGTTCCAGTAGTTCTCTTCCCTGAGTGCTATTCACATCATAGATTTGGTAACAATAAAATACCGTGCTTTTCCCATTAGGCCAAAAGCGTTTCTGACATCACCTAACATTCTTTTTTAAAATTTGTGTATTTTATTCTACGTGTATGTGTGTTTTGGCTACATGCGTATATGTGCACCATGTGTGTGGCTGGTGCTTTGCGAAGCACCTGATCCCCTAGAACTGGAGTTACACATCGATGTGAGCTGCCATATAGGTGCTGGAATCGAACTTGGGTCTTCTCCAAGAGTAGCAAGTACTCTTAACCATTCAGTTACTTCTTCAGCCCTTCATCTAAAATTCTTAAAACATTTCTAATGGCAGTAAAGTATCTCCCTGGATCACAATCTCTCTCTCTCTCTCTCTCTCTCTCTCTCTCTCTCTCTCTCTCTTTTGTTTTTTTGTTTTTTCGAGACAGGGTTTCTTTGTAGCTTTGGAGTCTGTCCTGGACTAGCTCTGTAGACCAGGCTGGCCTCGAACTCACAGAGATCCACCTGCCTCTGCCTCCCGAGTGCTGGGATTAAAGGTGTGCGCCACCACCGCCCGGCTCACAAATTTCTCTGTTTTAGACAGAGTCTTACCATGTGACTCTGGCTGGCCTGGAACTTGCAATGTAGATCAGGCTGGTCTAAAACACGGAGGTCTGCTTGCCCCTGCCTTTGGGTGAGGGGATTAAAGGCGTGCACCAGCATGCTGGGTATGGCTCATGTCTTTATTTCACCTTGCTGCACAGTTAAGGCGTTCTCAGTCTCTTTGTACATGTTCCTTACTTAAAATATAAAGAGGGGACTGGAAAGATGGCTCAGTGGGTAGAGGTGTTTGTTGCCAGGCCTGATGACCCGGGTTCATCCTCAGAGCCCCACATGGAGAAAACTGATTCCTGCAAGTTATCCTTCAATTGCCACATGAGTGGTGTGTCATGGACAAGCTCGCCCCACCCCCCCCAAAATAGGCAAATGTAATTTAAATTTTAAAAATGCAGCGGATAGGGTGGTGCACGCCTATGATTCCAGGATTCAGGAGACAGAGAAAAGGACCGCTCCAGTTTAAGGCTAGCCTGGTCTACATACCTAGCTCCAGGCCAGCCGGGGCTACATAACAAGACCCTGTCTCAAACAAACAATGCAAAGTACAGTAAAATGAAGCATGAAGTGCAGAAACGTCTTTGAAATGACATGCGGTTTCGACTTCCCCAGAAATGCCCAGTGAGCAGTCTGGTGTCACCATATGTTTCCTCTCTTGGGAAACACATTTCTTTGAATATCTTAGGAAACCTGGGGGGGTCTCTCCCAGGAAAGCAGTACATGAACTGTATTTTGCACAGTTTCAGAATTCTAGGGTTGTCTCTAGTCCATCCCAGAAACGCCCACAGGAGGCTGGGAATTTACACATCAGCTCCAGTTGGCATGACTTCCCTGTACTTCTAGGTTGTGTTGAGTTTGCAGACTGAACAGGCTCTCCGGACATCAGACAAGGCCCTGAGGCAGGGAAGCAGAAACTCATGGAGAACAATTGTGAGTGGGACCTATTGGTGGGACTCAGAAGTTTCCCCATACAGAATAAATTAGACAAAGGAATTAAAAAAGGAATTTGTTCCATGAATTCTGATGCTGGGGATTGAACACAATGCCTTGTATATGTGAAAGCAAATACTTGAGGGCTGAACCAGAGCCCTGCCATTGGATACTTTGTATCTTGCTTCTTGCACATTATTACATTGTGTAAAGCTGGTGTGTGTTTGCAATCTCAACACTTAGGAGGCTGGGGCAGGAGGACTGTAGGTTGAAGGTCAAGCTGGGCTATATACAGCAAGACCTTGTTCCTCTCAAAAAACTACATCTTCTACATCACTAGTTTTCAAAACAGCGGATTTAGTGGCTACTTCTTATTTTACAGTATTGAATGCTATCTAATTTATTGTTTATAAAAACTGTGATGTTGTAAGTAAAAAGTCCACGTAATTTTGCCTCTCCAGTTACTTCATGGATTTTTGCAAACAGAATGACCTTTCTTCTGCTGTCTCTCTTCTCCCTTGTACACATCTACAAGTTTACCAGCCAGTGAGCTCAGCTGGAGAACGTGCTTGTTGCGCAAGCCTGGAGACCTCAGAGCCCATGTGAGGGTGGAAGGGAGAGCCAACCCAGAAAGTCATCCTCTGACCTCCCCAAGTATGGTACAGCTTGTCTCCCCTCAGTTATGCACACACAATAACAATGACAAAACATTAAAGGCGTTTATACTTTCATCATGGGTAGGAGCTAGCTTCTCTTTTTAAAAAATTTCGGGGTTGGGGATTTAGCTCAGTGGTAGAGCGCTTGCCTAGCAAGCACAAGGCCCTGGGTTCGATCCTCAGCTCCAAAAAATAAAAAGTAAAAAAATAAAATAAAATAAATAAATAAAAAATTTCGTTTGGCACCAGGGCAACTTACAAAATAAAACGTAATTAGAAGTACACTTACAGTGTGCCATGACCATTATGGCTGGGAGCATGGCAGCAGACAGGCATACAGGCATGGCACTGGAGCAGTAGTTGAGAGCTTACATCCTGATCTGAATGTAGAAAGAGGGAGAGAAAGGGGAAAGGAGAGAGACTGGGTCTGGTGTGGGCTTTTGAACCTCGAAGCCCACACTTCCTAATCTTTCCCCTCCCAGTTCCCCCAACTAGAAACCTAGCATTCAAATGCTTGGCCATATGCAGGCCGTTCTCATCTACACCACCACACCGAGCACACGGAATAATGGTTTCTATTATAGCGTGTTCATATATCGCTGCACTTTGCTCATACCCCTGTAGTCTCCACTCTTGCTCCCCTTCACCCTTCTCTGTATTTTCCTTCCTTCAAACAACCCCTCTGCTCCCCTATCATAGATGTTTGTATGATATAGAAATATATATGAGACAATAATTATACTGTCAAATCCAGATTCCACGAACCAAAACCTACCGTGATGGGCTTCTCCCCTCCTTACCCTCTCGTTCCCCTCTCCTTCTACTTATTTATTTAGTTGCTGAAGCAGGGCCTTGTGGCCTCAAACCTGCAGCAGTTTGCGTCACCCTACCTGGCTTCCCTTCCCTTCCCTTGGGCTCCTCCCAACATAGTCTCCCTTCTCCTGTCATGTCTCATCTATGCCAGACTTACTATGTCACTGTCAGGTCTAAACGGCTGACTGCGCACCTAGTAGCATACCAAAGTGCATGCTGGCCTCCAAAGCTCCCTGAGCATCTCAAGTAGCCATTACCCAGTCCATGCTGGCATTCTGGCTCTTCACACCCTACCCCCTGCCCTAAACTTGCCCCAGCTTCTCATTCCTATACAGCCCTGCCATTTCAGCCATATGCTTTCTTGGTCCTCTGGACCCTGCTGTGGAATAATCCTTCTGTACATTGTGAGTATGTATTACTCTCATTGGTTAATAAAAAGCTGACAAGACAACCCCCTCCCCCCCAAAAAAAAGCTGATTGGCCAGTAGCCAGGCAGGAATTATAGGTGGGACAATCAAACTAGAATGATGGGAAGAAGGGTGGAGTCAGAGGGGGGACACCAAGCAGCTGCTGAGGAAGCAGGACATATAGCAAATGAGGTAACAAGCCTTGAGCCACACGGTAAAACATAAATAAGAAATGTGGGTTAATTTAAATGTAAAGGTTAAGTAGTAACAAGCCTGAGCTATCAGCTGAGTGGCAATGGCCCCTCACATCTCTGTGACCGTGAAGCAGTGAGCTCAGGCTGGAATAAAGGCAGGTCACAACCTTAAACACCCACTCTCCAGTATCCCACTTCCTCCACCTCACCCCTTTAAAGGGTCCATAACCTCACACAACAGCACCACCATGGGGACCACATGTTCAGATGCATCAGTTTGGATGTGAGGATGATCTGGCTGGTCAGAAAGACCCCGCTAAGGCTGCATGCTCAGTAGAAGAGGATGGCTTTCCTCAACAGAGAACCAGTCTTCTGTCAAAGGTAAACAGCCCCCTGCTGGAACTTCCACCAACCTCTCACATGCCTGAGTCTTTGGGGGGACATGGTGTTAGTACATTTCATTAGAATTTTCTTACTATTTAAGTTTTATAGTGGGTGTTTTTTGACTAGGCTAGCAAAGTTTCCTTTGGAAAAAGGTCTCACATGTCCAAGGCTGGCCTTGAACACTTGATCCTCCTGATTTAGCCTTCCAAATGCTGGAATTACTCATAAATTCCACCAGACCTGGTCTAACATTTCACTTTAAAATTTTAAAAGAAAAAAATTAAGTCAGCACATAAAGTAATGGGTTTCATTCTGGCATTTTCATATGGACAGTAAATTTAAGAGTTTAAGGAATATTGTAAGAACAATACTTATTAGGCTACTTTAAAATTTTATTTTTATTAATTTTGTGTATGTGCATGCATGATCAAAATACTATTTCTGGAAGTCAGTTCTCTACTCCTACTACTATGTGCAACCTAGGGATTGAGTCGTCAAGTCATGTTGGTGACAAGTGTCCTTGTCCATACAGCCATCTTTCCAGTACTAGGCTTTTTTTTGAGCCGAGGACTGAACCCAGGGCCTTGTGCTTACTAGCCAAGCACTCTACCACTGAGCTAAATCCCCAACCCCTAGACTTTTTTTTTTTTTTTAAGATAAACAAAACCAGCAAATCATAGTTCTACCTTCTTCCTGGTATCATTTAACTTCATTTCTTAATATGGTACCTGCACTTTCCAGAATAAAGGAAAAGCGTTATCTGGGATTTGTGCTGTGGGGACTATGGTAGCATAGACGTACCAATTCAGCACTATGTCAGCTGTCAATGTGAGACTTTTTCTTGTACTTTGGAACCATACAGAACCATTAGAACATATTTATCTTAGCATTTCTGATCCTTAAGAGATATCCTGGAAATCATTCGAGTAATAATTTGATTATGGCATAAATTTGAATCTTCAATTTGGGGAAGCCAGTGAGGAAAGAATGTCTGGGTATATTCTTGTCAATATTATACTCCTTACACTAAACCCCCTCATCCGCCCCCCCCCCCCAGGTGCATTTGCAGCTGCAGAGACAGTTCTGGTTTTATATGTTGTATGTATGTGTAGATATTTTAGAAGATGGTCTCACTATAGTTCAGGCTGCCCTGTAACCTGCAAAGTAGCCCAGGCTGACCTTAAATTCACCATCTTCCTGTTTTAGCCCCCCAACTCCTGAGGTTACGGACACAGTGTCCACACTTGACTCTGTTTCTTATCAACAGAATGTCCTGAGAGCTGAGGAGTGACTGGCTTGTCACTAGCACAACTGGAATTTAATCCCCAGGGCCCAAACGACAGGAAAGAACTGCCTCCTAAAGTAGTCCTGTGACCTCCACACTCCCACACATGCACATACACCCCCATAAACACAACCAAAGCAACACAAAATTAAAAATGGCTTCCATGCAATGATTTAATTCATTTTTATCATTTTAATAAAATTTTGCATTAAAAATTCATTCTTGTTCTCTCAGAATTTGTATACTTCAATTGTTTTGTTTCTTTTTTAGCTTAGCATAACCCATTCTAATATTCTTTAACTATTCAATAATTAATCCTCATTTATCTAGATTTTTCCATCAAACTGACTTCAGTTCTCTCTCCAAACAGGCTTAGGAGAGAAAGTCATTGGCTAGCTTCTCATCTGTGACTCTAGAGTGAAGTCAATCAGTCCAGGCTCCGTGGATGTGGTCTGTTCAGGGAAGTGGACTTTTCAGACCCCATGTTCAAATCTGGCAGCCTCCTGAGAATCTAGCAGATTGAGACAGGTACTCAGAGCAGTAGCCCCTGACCTGAAAGAACTGCCTCCCTGCAGGCGAGCTTACTCCTGACTCAGCCTTGAAGAGGATGTGGTTGGTGAAGTTTCCTGTTTCTAGTGACGACATGCTCACACGGCCTCCTATGCAGGCCTAGTGGCTATGAACAGCAACTGACTTCAGGAATTAGTATTTTATTCATCCAATAGACACTTTGACCTCTCAGGTCAACAGCAAGTCTTACCCAGTGCACATGAGGATATAGAATGTACTGAATTCTTTCCAAACAATCAGTGATTTAAGTCACTAGCGAACTAAAGAATTTAATTTTTATCCCATACATAAAAAATAAATAACTTGGCTGGGTGTAGTGGTGCATGCCTGAGTTTGAAGCCAGCATGATCTACAGGGTGAGTTCCAGGACAGCCAGGGCTACACAGAGAAACCCTGTCTCGAACAAAACAAACATACACCAAAAAGGGGCTGGAGAGATGGCTCAGAGGTTAAAATACTTTAAGAGGACTGTTCCTGCAAAGGACCAGGTTAGGTTCCTGGCACCCATACCAAATGGCTTACAACTGCCTGGAATTCCAGCCCTGGGGATCAGCTTGGAGGGCACTTACACACATGATATGTATAAAGTCACAAAGATACACACCTACACATAAGTGAAAACAAAGAAATCTTAAAAGTACTCTCAAGCCGGGCGGTGGTGGGACACCTTTAATCCCAGCACTCGGGAGGCAGAGGCAGGTGGATCTCTGTGAGTTCAAGGCCAGCCTGGTCTCCAAAGCAAGTTCCAGGACAGCCTCCAAAGCTACAGAGAAACCTTGTCTCAAAAAAAACAAAACAAAACAAACAAACAAAAAAGTACTCTGAATATGTAGTTTTCCCCTTTAACATTTGCTAATGGTGTTATCTCTAAACTGTAAACCCAGTTCTGTGTTCCCTTTCAGTACTTAATCTTCGGGAAACAAAACAGATCCTTCTTTTCTAGTCCTGTTTCCTCAAGGCAGCTAGGTAAGAACACACTTTTAGCTCTAGCACTCAGGAGGCAGACAGGCAGGCTAAGCTGTTCTAGGCCAGCCAGACCTAGTGAATTCCAGGCCAGTCGGAGCTAAACAGTAAGACCCTATCTCAAAAAACAAAAACCCAAATGCCCACACCACACAAAGATACACACTTTCTGAACACTGAAGTACTAGGAAGACAGCTGGAGGTGCAGAGCTCGGCAGAGCATGTGGCAGCGTTTTAGGAGAAAGTCTTCTGGGGAACTCTGAGCTCAGGGACGTCCCACTGGAACAAGAAGTGTAGATAAAGCCTGTCTCACTCGACAACCCAGCCAGCCAGCTTCGAAGTCGGCTCCCCAGTCTGCTGCTTGCTCAGTACGCCAATCAGTGGTTTGAAGTGGGGCAACAAAAGGTGCATTTTGTAAACAGCTGATTAGAGTTACGACACAGATGGTGAACACTTACTAGTCTGTACATCCTAGGGCTTAACACTTAATGAGAGGCTAAGAAAGACGGACACAACCATTTCCAAAAGCACTCTTTTATTTATACAGAGTCCTAACCAGCCGAGTGGCAGGAGGAGAGGGAGAGGGTCCATCTTCAATCCAGGGCCGCTATGATGGTGGTCTGTTGTTACCAGACACACAGGCAATGGCATCATGGATCTGGTAAACTAATGACAACGTTCAGTCTCTCTCTGCTAAAGCAACAAGGTGAGCATCGATCTCTGCTTCTGAGAGAATCCTGGAAGGCAAAGAGTGAAATGAAGTCACAACTGCTTACTTCAAAAGGCTTTTATTATGGAAAGTTTCAAACATACTTGTCAGTACAACAAACTCCCAGGTACGGATGAACTAACTTCAGCAACTACCAACTTATAACCAATCTTTTCAAAATCTACACGCCCAGGACTCTTCCCTCAGATTATACTGCAGGAACTCCCGGACACCACATCACTTTCATCTAGACATGGAAGTGTTCTTTGACATCAGATCCAGAATTTAATTGAAGCTGAGGTTGAAAACATTTCAAATGAATTAATATGAAGCTAAATTATATTAACTACATTCAATTGATTTTGTGTGTCAATGCCTTAAAAACATAACTCAATTTCATATTAACTGAGATGAGAAACTTAAGTAAATTTTTAAAAAGTGTTGGGGGAAAGGGGCCGGGCCTGAGGAGATGGCCCAGTGAATGAAGTGTAGACAGTGGCTGGATCCCAGCACAGGTAAGTGTGGAGGCCCACCTGGAATCCCAGAGCTCAGAAGGAAGCCGGCTAGACTAGCTCAATCAGTAAGCATGTGAAAGATACCCCTTCAGCATATAAAGTGGAGGAGGAGACCTTCAAACCTTTGGCCTCTGCATACACACGTGATGAACACACACACATATACACATGCCCCCCCCCCAAAACTGCCTGGACGCAATAACTATCCATGAAATAAAGTGTGATAGTTTGAATGTTAATTAGCCCCCATAATCTCATAGGGAGTGGCACTATTAGGAGGTATGGCTTTGTTGGAGTGGGTATGGCCTTGTTGGAAGAAGTGTGTCACTGTGAGGGTGGGCTTTGAGGTTTGCTATGTTCAGGGTACAGCCCAGTGTCTCAGCTGGCTTCCTGTTGCCTGCAAGGTGTGGGACTCTTGGCTACCTCTCCAGTACCATGTCTGCCTGCACACCGCATGCTCACCAGCATGATGATAATGACTGAACCTCTGAAACTATAGGAAGCCAGCCCAATTGTTTTCCTTAGAAGAGTTGCCGCCATGGTCATGGTGTCTCTTCACAGCAATAAAAACCCTAATACATACAATTATAGTATTTAAAAATCTATTCAACAGAAGGTGCTTCGTGTGGAACATGTATTTTCTAAATATCTGTCTTAAAGGAATCAGTTGCTTGGCAACATTGCTGATATGACCTGTCACTGCTGAGATTCTGTTTGTTGCTTTGTTTTGAGACAAGGTCTCATAACTTTGCTGGAACTTACTGTGTAGCTGACGATGGCCTTAAAGTTCTGATCCTCCTGTCTCTACTTCCCAAGATCTGGAATTCTAGGTATGTATGACCATGTCCTACTTCACTACTAAACTTTTAAAAAGGTAAATTTGTCAAAATGATCATTTTTTTTTTTACAACTTGGAGAAGAGTAGCTTATAAAGTTGCAGATTCTTATGCTATTTCTGTATGTTCTTTGTTATTATTCAAGTACACTTTGTATCAAAGAATTTAGAAATTATACAAGGGCTTTCCCTCCTTACAGTACTGGGATCGGATCTAGAGGTTTTCTGCTGCTGGTAAACACTCTCACACGAGCTACATTCTCAGGGCTTTTGAGTCACATGTCACTATGTCCTCAGGGCTGACCTTGAACCTATAATCCTGCCTCAGCTGCCCAACATTTGGGGTTGCAGGTCTGTGTATAACACCCAGTTATACCGGTTTGCTTACATAGATAGTTGGTTTCTTGCTCAATTTTAAAATAACAGATGCAAATAACATTCAGCTGCAGTAAAAAGGTCTCAGAATGGATAAGAAAGTAAAGTGCCTGTTGGAATTTCGGTGCTTAGAAAGAGGAACCCAGACGAGTGTGGTGGTCAATGAAAAGGGGACGTTTTCCTACAGAAAGATTGTTAGGCTAGGTGCACCTGTTATTTTCTTAGTTCTACAGGTTCTTCATGTTTGTATCACTGATGTGCAGGCAACCAAAAAAGCAAAGCAAATCAGAAGAGGGGAAAGTGCATACTACAGAAGTCTGTATGGGAGAGCAACCTGCAACCCCAGCATGCGGGAAGTTCAAGTCCATTTGGCCTACATCCCAAGACAAGGTCACAAAACAAAACAAAACCACACATGCCACTGAAAAACTCTTCCAGGTCTGAAACAGTGTACCAATTTCCCAACAATGACCACAGCTGCAGTCTAGGAGACCCACTGACCAGGTTACATGTCCCTCAGCAGCTCTGCATCTGTGGACTGAATTGTGTTTTCACTAACCAAAGGCCTCCTAGTCCACGCAGACAAACCCCGACAGGTTGCTGGAGGGATGAGCCGACTGACACAAGCCACTAGGGCACACTTGGATCACTCAAGGGGATGTGTCGGAGCTAAGTCACTTGTTGAGTAAGAACATATAAGACACCAGCACCTCAACTGTGGATTAGTGTTTCCTGTTACTCTTCAAAGCTCCCTTACCCAGCAAATAACCCAAGCTCCACCTGAAAACGACTACCGTGGAACAGCTTCTACTGGCTGCAACTGAAGAGACAGAAGGTCTGTTTCGTGTTGCAATGTAGAGATCACACCTAGGACACCATGCCCGCCAGGCCAGCACCTGACCGCCGCCGAGCTGCACTTGCTCGTTTTACTTAGAATAAGGCTGTTTTTGAGGGGTCACCTCTGGTGTCAGGTCTAAAGTCACTCAGAAGAGGAAGAAAGCTGCTTCTGTTTTACAGATCACAAACAGGGTCGTTGTTACACTGCTAGGACTGAATCCACGGCTTTTGAGCAGGCTAGCTAACCATTTTTCTATAATCATTTGTTTGAGGTAAGGTTTTTTGTTATATGAGCCACTGGCCCTTGAACTCATAATCCCCCTGCCTCAGCCTCCCCAACGCCAGGATCACAAGTCTGTACCACCATTTCTAAGAAATTATGAAATAGATCCCCCTTAGATACTGAAGAAAAAGGAAAGAGAGAATCATATTTCATCACACCACCACACACAAACATCGTACAGCACAAAGGAACTCTAATGTCTCTACTTTTTAGTCTAGAATTTAACACACGGCTGATAACATAACTCACCTGAATTTAGGATTTTCAACTGTAACTACTCCAACTTCTATTTCTGAAGGTTTGAAATCAATCGACAGAACAGTAGACAGGCATGTAATTGCAGTCTGAAAAGAATGCCAACATTAAAACATAATATTTTCCAGCTGTTGAGGTCCCCACCCCAGGCTTATTAGTACCACCACAAGACACTCGCTTCTGTGTTTCAGTGACACGGTCCTACAGGCATATTACTAACAAACTGCTGACATAAACCCGCTTCTATTAAATAACCCCAAATTAAAGGAGCTTATCAAACCTAATAGATGAAATATATAAAAATGGGATTTGCAGTTCAGTGTGGTGGCACACACCTTGAGTCCCAGCACTCAAGAGGCAGAGGCAGGTGGTCTATAACAGCCAGGGCTACACAGAGAAACTGTCTCAAAAAACAAATAAACAAATACATAATTCATTTGCTTGATGACCAGTATAAGCAGGACTTTATGTTTAACACCTCATGTGAAAGAGATTAAAGAATGGTTCAGTCATTCAGACTGACACATGAACCTTTAAAATGTTTACGGTTTGGTTATGGTAATTTAAGAATGTTCTAAGCAGCTTTATATGTGATGTGATTAATGTAACTATAAATTATACTTTAAGAAACATTTAAAGAAGGCATACCATTCAATTTTCTATATTAGAACTAACTTATTTTATATTTTCTTTCAATATAAGAATATAAGATATAAGCAATTAAAAATGTGTCTATGTTTTGAGAAAGGGTCTTGTCTGAAGCCCTGACTAGCCTAAAACTCACTATGTAGACCAGGCTGGCCTTGAACTTCTCATGAGCCTCTCACCTCTGTCTCCCCTAAGCTGGGACTACCGGTGTATACCACCACAACCAGCTTTTAAGTTTTTTAAAAATGTGCATTATGTAGAGGTCAGAGGTTAACCTTGGGAGGCAGGGTCTCTCTAGGCTGGGCTGACTGGCAGCCTCTCTCTACCTCAACAGTCTACAATCACAAGCCTAAGCAAGGTTGTGCTGTAGGTTCTGGACACCGAACTGAGATGAGATCCTTGAGTTTACAAGATCAGCACTTTTCTGACTGAGCTAACTTCCCAGCCCTCTGTGCACACACATACTCTTCTACTGAGAAACAATCTGCTCTCCAAGACCTTGCTTTGTAGCTGCTTTTACTTAGGACCATGAAAGTAATTATTACTGAACAGCAAGACAGCTCAGTGGGTAAAGGTGCCTGCTGCCAAATTTAACAACTTGAGTTCAATCTCTGGGACTCCTGTGGCAGAAAAGAACTGACCCCTGCAAATTGGTCCTGGTTTCCATGAGTGTCACGGCACACGCAGACACTCCAAATTAATGTTAACAAAACAATATTACCAAATCTTAGTATTTTTAGCTTTGTTATCCAGAAAATTTAAGCCCAATTTAAACATATTAATCATAGTAGCCACGCCAGTCTTTGAGTCTTGCCTTGATTCTTTTTGTTTGTTCGAGATAGGGTTTCTCTGTATTACTCTGGTGCCTGTCCTAGATCTCTCTCCGTAGCCCAGGCTGTCCTCAAACTCACAGAGATCCGCCTGGCTCTACCTCCCAAGTGCTGGGATTAAAGGTGTGTGCCACCACTGCCCGGCCTTGCCTTGATTCTTATTTTCCATTTTTATTATGTCTTTGTTGGATTTTGTTTCAAATCCATTGTGAAAACAGGAAGTAAATAAATAAAAGCAGCCTCCTTTCCTGAACTATGTTAGCTGAAGGATATGAATTATACCACTAAGCTAACAAACCTGGATCTTGTGACATCATTAAGAAATAGTCTTTTTTTTGTTTGTTTTTAAAGATTTATTTATTTATTATGTATACATCATGTATGACTGCAGGCCAGAAGAGGGCACCAGATCTTGTTACAGATGGCTGTGAGTCACCATGTGGTTGCTGGGAATTGAACTCAGGACCTCTGGAAGAGCAGTCAGTGCTCTTAACCTCTGAGCCATCTCTCCAGCCCCTTTCTTTTCTTTTCTTTTTTACTGAACTCAGGGCCTTGCGCTTGCTAGGCAAGTGCTCTACCACTGAGCTAAATCCCGTTTGTTTGGTTTTTGTTTTTGTTTTTTGAGACAGGGTTTCTCTGTGTAGCTTTGGAGCCTATCCTGGATCTCGATCTGTAGCCCAGGCTGGCCTCAAACTCACAGAGATCCATCTGGCTCTTCCTCTGGAGTGCTGGGATTAAAGGCGTGGCCACTACTGCCCAACTAAGAAATAGCTTTCATAGACTATCAGTAACACGAGGATGCTTACTCTTCCAGAGCAGTAAGAGAATTCAACTCCTTTGGCTAACTTACTTCCACTGTCTGTTCAAACGTCCAATCAAATTTCTTCTTCACTTTCTTTTCAAGGAAGCTGGTTGACTCTGTTTGCTTCACTCCCGCTGCGGTGGCTTTAAAGCCACAGTAGTAGCCTGCAGGGTCACACTTGTACACTTGAGGGCCTTGCTCCTCATCTATGCCAATTAGAATCATACCTGAAAAGAAAGGTTCCAATTCAACACGTCCTACAGTCCTACGAAATGTTTCCTCTCTGGGCGTTGTCAGATAGTTATGTTAATCACTATTTGATCCTAGTTTTAGGTTTCTGTGGCCTCCCAAAGCATTAAAATGTGGCTTCATAACCCTGAGAGGTCAGGGAACAGGTAGCTGCTGTTTGTAGTTTGTTGTTGCTTAAACAGGTTCAACATTTTACTGACAGGTTAAGAAGTTTAGTCAAAAAGACCAAAGCCCATGCCATCGCCAGTCTCCTCAGATCGCTGTCTTTGCTCTAATAATCCAAAGTCCTTTTAGAAAAGTTCCTGAACACAGAGGACAGCTAGGAGACGATGGCGACACAGCAATGAGAAAGTGAAGGGAGAGTGGAACAGACTACGAAAGAGAGGCTGAGGAGGCATGTACAACAGTAACGACTCCAAGTGTCCAAAGAGTCTGATAGATGGGGGGGGGGGGGGGGGGAGATACCACCTGAGGGCCTGGAGAGATGACTCAGCAGTTATGAGCACTGGCTGCTCTTCAGAGGACCCGGGTTCAATTCCCAGCACCCACATGGCAGCTCACAATTGTCTGTAACTTCAGGACCCAACACCCTCACACAGACATACATGCAGGCAAAACACCAATGCACAAAAAATAAAAATAAAGGAATTATTTTTAAAAAAGAAAGAAAGAAACCAGGTGAGGACTGGCAAAGAGGTGAGGTAGCAAGTGAAGCCACTCAAGGGTGACGCTAACTAGACAGCAGAGGAGGGAGAGAGGGCCCAAGAACAAAGCCTGAGAAGTAACGACATTTATGGGACAAACACAGGAGCACGAACAAGCCGCCATACCTGTATGCTAGCACCTGGGAGGCTGATGCAGGGGGATTGCAAATGTGAGGGAAGCTAGAGTTACTCAGACTCCAAGAGTAAGGGAGGGATGGGGATGAAATCAGGAACTGGAGACAGCTCAGCAGTCACAGGAACACTGGCTGCTCTTCCAGAGGATCAGGGTTCAATTCCCAGCACCCATGTGGCAGCTTATAACCATCTAACCCCAGTTCTGGGGATTCTGACACCCTTTTCTAGCCTCCATAGGTCATCACAGGGTAGGCAAATACAGGGAGGCAAAACACCATATATTAAGAAAACAAGAAATTGCCGGGCGGTGGTGGCGCATGCCTTTAATCCCAGCACTCTGGAGGCAGAGGCAGACAGTTGTGAGTTCGAGACCAGCCTGGTCTACTGAGCGAGAGCCAGGAAAAAGAAATTAAAGGAGAAATAATGATTAAGAGGCCAACAGAACATTTGCTAAAAAGAAACACTACATTTAATTCTCAGAGCTAGGTCTGTAGCTCTGTGGTAGAGCACCTGCCTAGCAAACACAGTCCTGGATTTGAGCCCCCCCCCCCTCGCCCCAGCACGAGACAGACACAGCAGACACACAAAAGGAAGGTTGGGGGACTGGAATGATGTCAGAAACAAATAGATGCCAGGCAGTAGTGGTACACGCCTTTAATCTCAGCACTCTGAAGGAAAAGGCAGGTGGATCTAAATTCAAGGCCAGTCTGGGTCACACACAGGAAACTCTGCCTCAGGGAAAAAAGGAAAAAAAAAGAAAGAAAAAGAAAGAAACAAATATGCACTGAGATTGTCAGGTGAGTTTATAAAACATTAAATCTAAAGATCAATAAATCTTACTCTTCCTCAATGAAACTTCATTTTGAAAAATAGAAATATAAGCTGGGTGTGGTGGTGTACGCCTTTGATCCCAGCACTCGGGAGGCAGAGGTAGGTGGATCTCTGTGAGTTCAAGGCCAGCCTGGTCTACAGAGTGAGCCAGGGCTACACAGAGAAACCCTGTCTCGAAAACAACAATTTTTTTTAAATTAGAAATACATATATAAGCTATAAGCCTTTGTGTTATCCCAATTCTTTATCCAATGACTAAAAGCACACTGGCACTGTCCCTACTAAAATTCACAGAATGAATACTCTGGAATTACAGTGGAATCCCATTACAAACCTTAATAAAATGGGGACTTGGATATTCCACATCACATATCCTAAACAGAAATATTTTGAGTAATAAAACAAAACAAAACAGAATTCAAAGCTTTAATTTCAAACTACATGTTCAGAACCCGAGTGTCTCAGTTTCTTTCTACACGTTTTCAAGACAATCGTAACTCAATTCTTTAGAAGACTTCTGAGCATACTCACAACAACCAAGCGGCCTCATTTCAGCATTCTGTGTGTAGACTTGAGAAATATCAGCAATTCTCTTACATAGCATGTCCACAGGAATCTCATAGCCGTATTTGTATTTCCAATTAGCTGCCTCATAGCGTGCCCTCTGTACCTGGGATCTGCTGTCAGCTTAAAGATAAACAACCCAAAGATTTACTTTAGAAGCACAGAATGAATGTGAAAGCCTATTTCTCCACCATATATAGCTATATGTTCATTTCAAATACAAGTTTTAGAAGGACCAAGGGGCCACTGCGGCTTTTTCTCATGATGATGAACACTGAGCAACTTGGCGTGGAGTACATATAAGAAAGAAAGATTAAAACATGGAGCTAACTCTATATACCATATTGCTCCTTTACACCAAGCCTTTCCCCAGCAGTCAAAACAGTTTCTACAAGAATCTAATAAATGGAGCTGGCAAAATGGTGCAGCAGATAGCCCGATTGATGACTTTGAGTTTGATCCCAGGACCCAGTGTGGAAGGAGAACCAACTTTCACAAGCTGTCCTCTGTCCTCCACACATGCACGGTGGCATACATGTGCAAAATACATGTAATAACAAAAAAGTCTAACAACTCTCAAAGAATGTGCTTTTTAAAAAAAGTTTCATGAGAGCCGGGCAGTGGTGGCGCACACCTGTAATCCCAGCACTTGGGAGGCAGAGGCAGGTGGATCTCTGAGTTCCAGGCCAGCCTGGTCTACAAAGTGAGTTCCAGGCCAGCCTCCAAAGCTACAGAGAAACCCTGTCTCGAAAAACAAAACAAACAAAAACAACAAAAAAGTTTCATGAGAAATACTATTTCTGAAAGATTTATTTTAATCTTATGTGTATGAGTGTTTGCCTGTATGCATGTGCCATATGTGCCCAGTGCCTTCAGAGGCCAAAAGAGATCATGAGCTGCTGTGTGGGTGCTGGGAATTAAACCTGGGTCCTCTGCAGCAGCAAGGGCTATCAAGCCTTGAGCCATCTCTCCAGCCTCCTAAAATACATATATGCTTTAAGGAAGAGAATAATATCTCTTCATCTTTGTTTTAAACTTGAATTTTCCTTTGAATTCAGAAAATTGAGAGCCAAAGTACATTTCATAGAAATGCTCACTCACTTCTAACTTGTGTCATGACTAGATCTGAGTAAGATTAATTGTTTAGGTCCCTTTAAATTATTAACCACCTCTGAAATACAGTGTCTATGAGGGTCCAGACCCACCAGCAGATAAAGACCTAACTCCACTGTACTTACGATTTCAAAATAGCCCACAAGCCACTCCTACAATCCAGCCCTCAGCAGGCTGAGGGGGACAATTACTGGATTTGAAGCCAGCCCAGGCTATACTGCAAGATGCTGTCTCAAAAACCCAATCATCAGCCAGGCATGGTGGCACAGGCCTTTCACCTAGCAGGCAGGAGCAGGAGCAGCTTGGTCTACACAAGTGGTTCTCAAACTGTGGGTATCGATCCCCCTGGGAGGGCTGTTGAACTACCCTTTCACAGGGGCCACCTAAGACCACTGAAAACCAGATATTTATATACAATTCATAACAGTAGCAGAATTAGTTATGAAGTAGCAACGAAAATAATTTTATGGTTGGGGGTCACCACGACATGAAGAACTATATTAAGGGGCCACAGAATTAAGAAGGTTGAGAACCACTGGTCTACACAGTGAGTTCCAGACACTATTTCAAACAAACAGCTCCCCCAATCAAAAAGCCAATCAGTCAACTAAATAACAGTGAACTAAACTAACTGAACAACAACCAAATAAATTCCTGACAGCCTTAAAATATTGATGCTAGGGGTTGGGGAGTCGGCTCAGCAAGTAAATTTCTGTGTAGGCATGAGGGCCTAAGTTTGGATCCCTAGGACCTATGTAAAAGCTGGGCCCGCACATGTAACCCTAAGGGTGGGGGGCAGGTCATGGAAACAGGAAGATGATCCTGGGGGCTTGCTAGCCACACAATCTAGTTGAAACAGAGAGATCCAGATTTGGGGAGAGACCTTACCTTGAAAAACAAGGTGGAGAATGGTAGGGGAAGACACCTGTGGCTGCCACAAGCACACACACACAAGTGAGCACACTTGTACAAACATAAATTAATACCAACTCTGGAAGACAGTGAATCTACTAATAATACCCCAAAATTAGACACCACAGGATCTTTAAAACACAAAAGACAGGCTGGCAAGATGGCTCAGCAGGTCAGGGTGCTCGCTGCTAAGTCTGCTGACCTGAGTTCCATCCTCAGAACCCACATGGTAGAGAAGGCCAGCTATCACAGGTTGCCCTCTGACCTCACACATGCCACAACACAGTGCACCCCTCCCACATACAACATACACAATCGATAAACAAATGCAAAAACAAATCAATACGAATAAAATAATTATGCTGAAATAACATCAGGTTTGTACTTCCAAGAAGGCAGCTAGTCACCAGTTACCTGTCATCCCAGTCATCACACAGCCAATGTTTTCAGTTATTTTGAACAAGTGAGTCACTGTGCTGGAATCCAGTAATTTGTCCTAATGAACAAAATAAATCACAACCATTTCACTGTAAGGTCCACAGGCCTCCCTGCAGTGCAGTTATAAAAAACCAACAGTATGGAATTGTATCAATAAACCATAGAATAGAAGTTATGAAACATATATTCTATTCATTTTACAGTTTATTTATAGCCAATCTTTGAAAAGAGGGTAGAGGAAGGTGGTTCTACTAGATGTTTTCTGTGCATTAAAGGTCCCAGAAAACAAAAGACTTAGGAATCTCATTGCATTTATTATAATTATATCACAAAGTTTAACGTGCTACTTCTACTACTCAGCCAAACCATCTTTAAGAGTCTCTCAACGCCCCTGGACGGTTAGTAAGAGTCAAAGCAGGAACAGTGCTGATATGAATAGTTAGTAATGTAATTCTGTTCAAAATCACGAAAACCTCAAACACTTCAGTTTGCAGCAGTTGACTCCCTGGGCTAATTACTTACGGGCACTTTCTTCTGTGTGACAATCACTGCACAGTCTTTCCCTCTGACAGCCACAGATGTGAGTCCGCCCTGGTTAATGGCCTTAAAAGCATATTCTGGAAAACAAGACAGGTTTGATTTTGTTGTTGTTGTTGTTGTTGTTGAAAGATGGACTAGGGGCTGGGGGTGTAGCTCAGCTGTAGAATGCAGGCTTAGTATGAACAAAGTACTGGGTCAATCTGAGTATGGGGACTAGAATGTTAGTAGCATTGGGTGAATGCTAATAGGAAGATCAGAAATTCAAGGTCATCCTTGTATAGGGAGTTCAAGGCCAGCCTGAGACACCATAGACTCTATCTTTTGAAAAGAAAAGAAAAGAAAAGAAAAGAAAAGAAAAGAAAAGAAAAGAAAAGAAAAGGCCGGGCAGTGCACGCCTTTAATCCCAGCACTCGGGAGGCAGAGGCAGGCAGATCTCTGTGAGTTTGAGGCCATCCTGGGCTACTGAGTGAGTTCCAGGAAAGGCGCAAAGCTATGCAAAGAGACCCTGTCTCCAAAAACAGGGGGAAAAAAAAAAAAGACAAGAAAGAAAAGAAAAAAAGTAGAATTGGGCATGGTGGTGTACACCTTAGAGGCAGGCACAGCTCTGTGAGTTTGAGACCAGCCTAAGTCTACAGAGCAAGTTCCAGTACAGCCAGGACAAAAAAATCCTGCCTCAAAAAACAAAACAACAACAACAACAAAAAAAAAACCAAACCAAAACAAACAAACAAAAAACCCCAAAAAGATAGAAACATTTTTCTTTCCATTTTTGAGACAATCTTATTATGTAGCTCTGGCTGTCCTGGACCTCCTGAGTGCTGGGACTGGGATTAAAAGCATGTGCCACCATGTCTGACTAAGGTGGGATAAATTTATCACAGACTCTTAATTAACAAATTATTGTTAAAAGAATGAGGCTAAACTATATGAACATGGAATGCCAACCACAGAAAGTCAAAATAATACAAATGCCAATAAATCAGTCAAACCAGCTCCATTTCTTCCAATTTTATTTTACTGAATTTTCATTAGGTTCAAGCATCAAATTTTGACAGTCTTACTCTAATTTTATCACAGCAGATCTTAATTATCTCATCACCTTAAAAGTTGTTTATGGGCATAATTCAACCAAGCCTAGTTTTCCTAGGTCAAGAACAGTCAACATAGGGTTCTTTGGTTTCTTACAAACTTCAGATTGTGTACTTTGTTTTTAAAAACTGGCATCAAGATGTGAACCAAATACAAATTACTTTGTTATCACATAGTTTGACGATGATGGTCTTTGAGGAGAAAAGATTAGAAATAAGACTATCATTTCCTGTGTTAATAAAGAAAATATGGAAGATGTTTTTTCTGAGACAGAGTTTCTCTGTGCAGCCCTGGCTGGACTCGACTCACAGAGATTCGCCTGCCTCTGCTTCCAGAGGACTGGGTTAAAGGCATGTGCCACCATCACCCAGCTCAGAAGATGATTTTTAATTATTTATTTATTTATTCATTCATTCATTCATTCGTTTGTCTGTTTGTTTGTTTATATGCATTGGTGTTTTGCCTGTGTGAAGGTGTCATTCCTCTGGAACTGGAGTTACAGGCAGTTGTGAGCTGCCATGTGATGCGGGGAATTGAAATCAGGTCCTCTGAACCACCATCTCACCAGTCCCCTCCCCCATGATTCTCTTTTTAAAATTATTCTTAATTCCAGTTACGCTACATAGTAGACGACAATGTCAAAAGCCTGTCTGTAAGTGTTACTCTGGACATTGGCTCTGAGGAGTTGCCAGAGCCTCCATAAATGAGCAGGGTAAGAAACAAGTATCCAGTGTTCTTCCATGGCTACTGTTTCAGCTCCTGCCTCCAGGTTCCTGGCTTGACATCTGTCCTGGCTTCCCTTAGTGATGGACTGTGACTGTGAAGTGTAAGCCATACAAACTTGTTCCTCCCCAAGCTGGTTTGGTCATGGCCTTTTGTCACAGCTCCTAACTAGGGTACCTACTGACTTGAGTTCAATACCCAGAACTGACATAAGAATACAGAAGGAAAGAACCAACTCACAAAGCTGCCTCTGAACACCACTTAGTGTACTGACACATGTACCCACACACAAAGTAATAAAACTTTTTAAAAAGGAAAAGTATCGAAATAAAAAACATAGTATCTAAAATACAAAACTACCAAAAGAAGCTGGCTCTGGTAGCCTTGGCCTATAATTCTGGCACTAAGGTTGAAGAAGAAGGCCCATGAGTTCAGGGACATCCTGGTCAAAAAATACCATGACCATGTTTCAAACAATGAAGCAATCACCCAGAGAAATCTATCAAGAGGACTATAGTGCAGACTGGAGGTGCTAGAGAGATGGCTCAGCAGCTAAGGATGTTTATTGCTCTCCAGAGGACCCAAGTTCGGTTCCCAGGGGTATCAGATTGCTCACACACAGCTTCCTTTAACTCCAGCTCCTGAAGATTTGATGCCCTCTTCTGTACTCTCTGGGCACCTACACTCATAAGCACATACCCACACACATACACATAGTTAAAAATAATTTTTTTAAAGAAGACTAAGATCCAAGTGAATCAAATTATTCAATCCTTTGTGTCCGTGTGCATAGGACACATGCACACATGTGTGAAGGCGAAAGGACAACCTTGGGTGTCATTCATTTCTCAGGGCTATCCATCTCGTTTTGTTTTGTTTTGTTTTTTTAAATAGGGTCTCTTGCTTGTTTGGAGCTTGCAGAGTATGCTAGGCTGCTAGCCAGCAAGTCCCAGAGATCTGCCTGTCTCTGCCGCCCCAGAACTGGCACCACTAAGATTACAAACACAAACCACCTACCATGCTTGGCTTATATATTTAGGTCTTTATTTTAGGAGGCAGAGTCTATGCAGCCCTGGCTAGTCTTGAAATCATGAAGCTGTCAGGCGCATGCGTTTGGCCCTTCTTACTTCTCTCTTTCTTCTCCCTCTCTCTTTCTTTCTTTTTGAGGTCCAGCCCTTGAAACTGTCATTTTTACACATTAAAAAACAGTCCTGGGGTTGGGGATTTAGCTCAGTGGTAGAGCACTTGCCTAGCAAGTGTAAGGCCCTGGGTTCAGCCCTCAGCTCCAAGAAAACAAACAAACAAACAAACAACAACAACAACAAAAACCAACAAAAAACAGTCCTTGGCAGTAGTGCATGCCTAAATCTCAGCCCTGGGGAGGCTAAGGTAAGAGGATTGCCTCAGGTTCAAAGCCAGACTCAGATACACAGCGAAACCCTGTCTCAAAGTTAAAACAAAAAACCCAGCAAGGCCCTCAAGATGGTTCAGGTAAAACACTTAGGATCAAGCTGGATGACCCAAGTTTGATCCCCAGATTCCGTAAGGTAGGAGTAAATCCTGCAAGTTGTTCTCTGACCCTCACACAAACTGAAAAACAAAACAAAACCTGGGCTAGGAAGATGGATAGCCCAGCAGGAAGGAGTGCCGCCATGTAATCCAAACATCCAGCGCTCACACAGGAGGCCAGGCATGGTCACATGCCTGTAACCCCTGAGCATGTATATGTACGTGCCAGATGACAGGAGATCACTGGAGACTGCTGGGAGCCAGACTACTTCTGGATTCAGTGAGAGTCCCTGTCTCAAAGGTGTAAGGCAGAGATTGGAAGAGCAAGATTACTGATGTCTTCTGACTTTGGAGTGTGCAATTTAATTTAGCATTGCATTTCACCATGTGCACACACACCACACACACACACAACCAAGACAAACTGTCATACAGTAGTTTTTGTGTTCAATATAAAAACAAGCTATTAAGATGCAAATTGCTGGCATGGGAAGATGGTTCAGTGGTTAAAAGCATTTGCTGCTCTTGCAAGGGACCTGGACTTGGTTCCCAGAACCTATAAGGCAGCTCATAACTCCCTGACCTCCAGTCCCAAGGGATTCCTGCCTTCTTCTGGCATCTGCAAGCACCGGGAAGCACATGCATACATGCATTCAAACACTAATATACATAAATTTTTTTTAAAAAATTGGTTTTTTGAAACATGGTTTCTCTGTGTAGTTGTCCTGGAACTCACTCTGCAGACCAGGCTGGCCTAAACTCAAAGATCTACCTGCTTTCTGCCTCCCAAGTGTTGGGATTAAAGGTGTGCACCACCACTGCCAGACAAAAAAACAAATCTTAAAAACAAAAGATATAAGTTCCTTCCTTACTCACAAATAAAAGGGCTAGTAAACAACTGTTCTGAATATAGGGATTTTTGCCCATAGTAATCTCTTATAATTTGCTGATTTCCTACAATTCCCATCTTCCTTCAAGTTTTCATTGATGTAACGTTAGTGGAGAAATGGGCTAACTATAAAAGGTACTATGCCTACTATACCAGAAGTTCAGGACAAGCAAGCAACACCGGGTGATGAATGGCTCAGTGTCAGTAGCTCACACGGTGATGCCAGCAAACAGCGGAGAAGCACATCCCCCTTTTGGACACACATCAGGCTTCAAAGCATATACAAGTGATTCTGAGGTGCTAACAATTAACAATATAGATGCTATACTGATTTGGGGGCTACAAATTTAATTTCCTCTTCCTAGATAAACATGAGCTGGAAAATTAAGATGAAAGATCCAAATAACCTGTAAAGTTTGATTATTAAAAAATAAAAGATGGGAGACTGGAGAGATGGCTCAGCAGTTAATAGTGTTACTGCTCTTGCAGAGGACCCACATCAGGCAGTTCAACAGTCAACTGAAATTCCAGCTCCAGGCAGATCCAATGCTCCTGGCCTCTGTAGACACCTGCACTCAAATATATCCCCACGCAGACATACACACACATACACATAATTAGAAATGAAATAAACCTTTAAAAACAACAAAACAAGAGATGTTCTGTTGTTTCCTGAAGTTTAAAGGCTACATAATCAGGAAGTATAGTCATCTCATAGAACTTCCTAATTGTCTTTTTAAACAGTGATTTAGCAATCCTGGTACTGGCCCAGGAGGAGAATATAAGATTTGAAAACATAGCAGTGTTGAGCCTGTAACTTCTTTGGTGCAAGCACATGTGTACACACATATACCTAACGCTCTCCTCTTTCTTCCTCTCAACCCTTCTTTTTCTCAGGTGCAATAACCATGGAGTTACATCCCAAACCTTAAAATTAAACTTTACAGCAAGGTGCTCTATAATTCTTAACACATGCCTGCACAAATGCAATTTGTATACATACATTAAGAGATAATATTTGAGGTCCAGAGAGCAGGATCCGTGAGTAAAGGCATCCACAAGCATGAAGGACAACCTGGGATACATTCCTGAGACTCACATGGTGGAGAACCAACTCCCACAAGTTGCCCTTTGATCCTCATACACATATGTACACATGTACACATGAACACACAAACATATACATGGACAATACAATATAATTTTAAAAAGCTAAACTTTAAACCTATACGCTTTACAATTCCTAACACATGCTTGCACACAAACACAATTTGCACACTTGTTAAGAAAAGAATTTTCAAGCCTGGGCTACCAAGTGAGATCCAGGAAAGGCACAAAGCTACAGAGAAACCCTGTCTCGAAAAACAAACAAACAAACAAGGTATTTTCAGAGGCTAGAGAGATGGCTAAAGGGCTAAGAGTGTTGTGCTCTTGCAGAGTGAGTTCCAGGAGAGGCACAAAGCTACGCAGAAAAACCCTGTCTCGGAAAAAAATAAAAATAAAAATAAAATAAAATAAAATAAATATTTAGGGAAAAATGTTTCAGGGCAGGACAGCTTGTTCAGTGGGTAGAGGTACCCGCTAGTAAGTAGGACACCCTGACCTGATTCCCAGGACCTACATGGCAGAAGAGAGAACTGACTCCTGAGGTTGTCCTCTGACATCTACACACACAAAATACATAAAATGTATTTTTTTAAAATTATTTTAAGGTCTAAAGAAAAAGAAAAAAATTTCAATAGTTACCAAAGTGTTATTTTTTTAAAACTCTACCTATTGCTACTGTTAAAATTACAGATCATGTTTATAATTATGCTTAGTACTGTCATTTAAATTTCTGCCTTGAGTACTACTATACTGTTTATTTTGGTGTTGGGTATTAAATGCAGACGATGCTCAGGCATGATGGGAAAACACTACTTCCAAACCCTTATGGTATCTTGGGGTCTTAAACTGGCAAGTGAGGAGCACCTATCAATCTTTACTTCCTTAACATCACTCCACCTTGTTCTATTAGTCTTCAACTGTCTAGGTTAACAACTGGCTTTTTTTTTATATAGTTCTTAGAGGTTGTGTCTTCAGGGAGTCTAAAGTTTAACCTAATATACAGCATTTATAATATTGTGAATAGACACATATATTTCACCAGCAAACTAAGCAAGTTGGACCCAAAGAAAAGATTCTTTATCTACAGAGATCCTAATTTAACAGATGTTTTTATTAAAGCCAAAGAATCAGGTAGGCATCGTGTTATACCAAACACTCATTATTTAGCAGGCACACACTAAGCAATCTCTATGTATGGCCTAATTTAATCCTCACAACAACCATAAAAGGAGGAATTATTGGTCCAATTTTGCAAACAGAAATTGAGCAATGATGATATACTTGCCCAGGCCAGCTAGTGTGATGCACAGGCAGTACCTTAATCCAGGTGTGGCCCTAAGCCAGCTAGTGCAGACTGCACCACTATACTGCTTGCTCATACTACTCGCTTATACTACTCTTTCACTTTCTCTTTCTTAAGAAGGCCTAAATGATGCCCTGAATCCTACTAAACTGACACTATACTCAGCCTTTCTATCCACCAAATTGAAGAAGCCCTGATGATTATTTTATGGCCAGTTTTTACAATGCAATTTACAGAAACAAGTCTAAGTGTGGCTTTTTTGTTTACTAACTTAAAAAACATCCAAATCAACACCTCAAACAATAATCTAACACAGAAACAACTCTCTCAAACTCAGAAATAAAACACTAAAAAAAAAAAAAAAAAATCCTTCATCAGGACCACCACCTCTTTTATCACAACTTTCAAATGAGGTGAATTACATGGGTTACCAAATTACTTAAGTGACGGTGGTCCTTGGCACGTCACATACAATATATAGCTACATTGTGCAGTAGGTCAACTTCTTTACCCTCACTTCTACATGTATAGGTGAGTAGAACTCCATTTATAGGCCAACTCGAGGATTTTCAACCAAGATAGTCCTTGCCAAGACACTGAGATAAAAGATTTACTCCAAAATAAAATTACCATGGACCAGACGTGCATCAGTCAGGCCCTTCTGACACTCAATTTTCTTTCTTTTTTTAAATTTTATGTGTACTGGTGTTTTGTCTGCATGTATGTCAGTGAGAGTGTCAGATCTTGGAGTTAACAGTTGTGGGTTGCCATGTGGGTGCTGGGAATTGAACCCAGGTCCTCTGGAAGAGCAGTCAGTGCTCTTAACCGCTGAGCCGTCTCTCCAGTCCCCAACACTAATTTTTCTATGGCAAGAGTTTAAAAGTCTGTTTTATAATCCTAATCTAAACCCTGCCATGATATCAATTTACCAAAATCTGTTAGATGGGGTAGCTGATAGCGAGTTCAGCTCTCTGTCCATTAAAGCTGTTCCTTTAGTAAAGATTAGCACATTGCCTCAACTAGATTGAGAATTAGCTTTTAAACTATAGGAGCATTCATAGAGATGGGGGTTAAAATCGAGGAGCTAGCTTCAGGAGCAGTTTATTACAATTCCTCTATCTTGCAGTTTACGTCTGGTTCCAGATCTGTCACTTCCTTTAAGCTGTGGGCTTCATCGGGGGCGAGTAACATTTATCTCTTTTTTGGAACAGTAGTGTCTGTCTGGTAGGGCTTTGAATGTTTTGTACAGAAGTGATCGTAAAGCAAGTCATCTATACAACAACAAAGAAGCGGGGGTGCATTTCAGTTGGCTGGTTAAGGAACCAACACTCTGCGGAGAGAAGACTCTGGCTCCAGGTAGAATGGGGCTAAAGCAGCGATCCCTTTTGGGGGAACAAACGACCCTTTCACAGGGGTCACCTAACTCCATCGAAAACACAGACATTTACACTACGTGCCATAACAGTAGCGAAGTTAGTTTTGAAGTTAGCAACGAAAATAACTGTATGGTTTGGGGTCACAACAGGAGGAACTGTATTAAAGGGTCGCAGCACTGGGAAGGTTGGGAGGCACTGGGCTAGGGGGGCCCCGGAAGCTGGAGCAGGCAGGCATTCAGTGCAATGCGGGAACTCTTTGTGTCCGGACAGTGAGGCGCTCCCGAAGGGAGTCAGGCTCTGGTTTCAGCCTGAAAGTCCGCTTGCAGACGGGGATGGGAACACGAGATCGACCCTCCTCCTTTCCTGGCCCTGGCCCTGCTTCGAGCCCCAGACTATGACTGGGGCCGCGCCTGCTCGTTCCAGGCCGAAGCATGACAGAGCAATTCGAGTGTCCCACAGGCGGCCCTGGCTCACTCACCTACTTGGTAGAGTCGACCCTCGGGAGAGAAAATAGTAATGTGGCGGTCAAAACCGGCGCTGGAGCCACGGGACATGGCGTTCCCACTATTTCAAACACAGACTGCACCGCGTAGCACACACACCGGGCACACAAGCCCCTCCCGGAAGTTATGGCTACAGCTTCCGGGGCACCGGTCGAGCGGCTTCCGCTCGGGTTTGCGGCTCAAGGTACCGGCGCTGACTCCGGGTGGGAGGGGTTGGGGGGTGGGGTGTTCCCGAAGCCCCGCCCCAGGTGGGCGGGGCCGCGAGCACGGAGACTGCTTTGGCGAGCTTCTGGGCGAGTGGCTCCGGGTCGCGGCCGTCAGGGCTTTCTGGAGAGTAAATTGTCCCAAAGAGGAAGTTTTCAAGGGGCCCGCGGTACGGATTTGCCTATCTGTGACCTCAGGAGACCGTGTGGTCACCGCGACCGTCGTTAGTTTGGGCGCCTGTGCTTGCTGTCCTGTCTTCCTGGAGTTCTGGCTTTGTTTTTCCTAACCTTTATTTTACCCGCCACTTCTGTAGAACGATTTGGGGAGAAAGGATTGCCCCTGTAGGATCTGAAAGCCACTGGGAAAAACAACAGTTTTCTTCTCGTCTGGCAAGACCTCCCTTTGGACAGCGGCCCAGTTTTTTTTGTTTTGTCTTAAAAGTGGAGTTGAGGTTGAAGTACAAATAATGGGAACCTGAGGTTCAGCAGTCTTAAATTGACAATGAGCAGGATCCAAAGAGCAGGAGCTTCATAGAAGGCTGGCGTTGGATGGATACAGGGAAGTAATTCCAAGTAGGTGAAGTAGCTCTTGGAAAATTGGTGGCTTTTCAAGCTGAAACATTCTGCACATTGTGCACCCCAAGGCACAACTCCTCCTTAGCGAATATAAAACTTGAAGCATAATATTAAGCTATTTTCCCCCTAGATAAAAAAAAGATTTACTCACACCAATATTTGTAATAATTTACTGCTGTAATACTGAACTATTCAGGTCTCTGGTGTACTCTCTAAAAACACTTATTTTAAAGCAAAACACTTAACGAAGAGATTCTTCATAAGGAAGTTTTAATTTCTTGAGTTCTGTTTTTTTTTCTTCTTTTAGAAAGTGAAGTATTGGGACTGGAGAGATGGCTCAGCAGTTAAGAGCACTAACTGTTCTTCCAGAGCACCCGGGTTCAATTCCCAGCACCCACCATGGCAGCTCACGACTGTAAACTCCAGTTCCAGGGGACCTGACACCCTCACACAGACATACAGGCAGGCAAAGTACTAGTACACATAAAATAAAAATAAGTCAGGAAGTGAAGTATTAAAAAAGAAAAGTAGGTGTGGTGGTACACACCTTTAATATCATCACTTGGAAGTCAGAGAAAGGTGGATCTCTGGATCCAAGGCCAGCCTGGCCTACAGGGTGAGTTCCAGGATAGCCAGGGCTACACAGAAAAAAGAGAGAGAAAGAAAAGAAAGCCCAGAACTGAAACACGGTTAAGAAAGTAGTCCATGTAAACAGCTCTCTGGAACACTCGGTACTTTCCAGCTCCAATTCCCAGTGTGCTGATAAGAGCTTGTCCTTTGTCTACAGCTCAGGTCCCTACGCAGACTCAACTCCTGACCTTTTGACTACTTTCCTCAGTCTCTCAGGCAGGTGTACTATGACTCCTACAGCTCGCCTTACCAGTCACGGATAAGGAGTTCTCTGCAAGGCTGCTAGGGGAATGATGCACCCCTTTTCTCCCCTAGCATCCAGGTGTCTCTCAAATTTAGGTCTCACACTGGACTCGCCTTTGAAGCTGGATTTCCCTAGTTATCTCTGTCATAGTAAACAGACAGCATTTCAAAACCCAAACTAGGTAAAGACAGAATTGTTCATCTCTTTCCTTCCAAGCCCACACCTGCGTTCTGTGTTCAGAGTCCATGCCTTGCAGTGGTCAATTCTTCAGCATTTCCTCCTGCTGCTCCTGATGTCTTAGCTGGCTGCTCGTAATTCATAGTTTTATTTACTTTATGGTGGCACCGAGAACTATTAGGTTGTGCTCTAATGCAGGTACCGGATTCTTGATGTATGAAACCCAGATATTCTACCAGCACTTGAGCAACAGCACCAAGAGATGGTCAGCCAAGTGGATGTTGCAGACCGCTATCATCCCTCATCTTCACATGACCAACAGCAACAACTAGACATGACACCTTCTTCAAACTGATGTGGATCTCATCACCACGGCCCCATATTTTCATTGTGCACCAGCAGGGAAGGGAACTTGCCAGCCTTAGTTAGGCCTGGGCCCAGGATTTGGGGATCTGCTGGATCAGAAACTTGGACAAAAGGCATCACACTTTTTGGCCAAGTTCTTTTCCTGTTTTTTTGTTTGTTTGTTTGTTTTTGTTTTTTTTAAGAATGTAATTTTTAAAAGTTATTTATTTTTATTTTATGTGTATCAGTGTTTGCCTGCATATCTGTGTGAGGGTGTCAGATCTTGGAGTTACAGTTGTTAGCTGCCATGTGGGTGCTGGGAATGGAACTCAGGTCCTTTGGAAGAGCAGTCACCGCTCTTAGCCACTGAACTATCTCCAGCCCCTTTTCCTGTTTCTTACTCTTGCAAAGCTTCTTTAGCACCTCACTGTCCGTGTGGGAGATAGCCACAGCCTTGGACTCATCACGTGCTGCCAGTCCCCTGGGATGCACACAGAGAACTTGGGACAGGGAGTGGACTTAGGCTGATGGTGCCTGAGAAGCATTTGCCGTCCTGACATTCTTTAGGCTCATTTGCAGCTCTACTGTTTCCAGAACTTGTGGTACTTTTGCTGGTTCCTGTGGAGGACTTCCCACGCTGCTTGCTTAGTTCAGAGAGTCTCCAGAGACTCTGTTTTTCATGGCTGCTCACACTGGGAAAGCCAGAAAAACAAAACGAAACAAAACAAAAAACTTATTCACTTCTTATGTTCCTTTTATCCTTACTCTTAAGTGTCAAGAAGACAGAAATCCATAGCCTTGTTACTGATACAGATTAACTTGAACAATGTCAAGCATATATAAAGCGTTCAATAAATATTTGCTGAATGAAATGGATTAATCCTTATATTTTTGGTTGCAAGCCTAGCCTTTAATGGCTGAGCCAGCTCTCCAGCCCAAATCCTTTATTTATATATAAATATACATATATTTATATATAAATCCCAAATCCTTAACTTATATGCTCTAAATCCTTTAGAGCATATAAATTAAGAATGTCGTCCTTGGGGCTGAAAAGGTAGCTCAGTGGTTAAGGGCAGTTGCTCATCCAGAGAAGCTACTGAGCACATGTTGGGTGGCTCACAACCATCTGTAGCTTCGGCTACTGGGTATCGGCCTCCAAGGATACTCCAAGGGTGGCGTATTCATGTAAATGCAAACTGTTTGGTTTTTGTTTTTCAAGACAGGGTTTCTCTGTAGCTTTGGAGGCTGTTCTGGCTGGAACTCACTCTGTAGACCAGGCTGGCCTTGAGCTCCCAGAGATCCACCTGCCTCTGCCTCCTGAGTGCTGGGATTAAAGGCGTGTGCCACCACTGACCAGATAACTTTAAAAAAAAAAAAAAAAGTGTATTATTTTCTATTTAAATTTGAATTTAAATTCCTTTTGCAACAGTTCTCAGATATGTGACCTAACCCAAGCTGGATTCTCTTGCTAACTTGCATAATAAGATCCACTCTATGGGGGTAAAGAGTAAATGAGAAGAGCTAAGCAAAGTCCCTAGCATTTAAGTACCTAGCAAATGAGGACTGTTAGCAATATTGCTTCCCATTTGTGTTATTGAATGCTGCTGATTACACCTGTGACGTGACTCTCCTTCAGCTTTTTGTTCTTTCTCCTACTGTTCAGATTTAGAGCCCTTTGGTCTACCCTGGGACACTAGTTTTTTTTGTGTGTCAACTTTTTTAGAGCAATCTCAAGTTGCTTCTCTACCTAGATTCCTTTGGGTTCCTTACCATCTGCTGAATGAAGCCTGACATCCAGGTTAGGGACCAGGGCTGTTCATAAACTATCCTCTTCTGCTTCCTCCCCCACTGCCTGGTTACTCCTCAAGGACCACCCATGCCCAGGCCCTCTTGTTGAAGCCCATCTCTACCAGTTTGTCTCTTTCAACCTTCCTGCCCACTACATAGAATTCCTGTCTTTTATTGGCTTGGATCCTCAAGAAAACATATTTCAAAAAGCACAAAAGAGAGTGTCAGCTCATAATAAAGACATGGGTGACTAGAATAATTCATGCTTTGGATGTTTAATGAACTGCCAATAACATTGGTCAAAGGAAAGCAGAGGAACTTTGTCTTGTAAGAAATAGAACTGAGCTGGGCAGCCTTTAATCCCAGCGCTCGGGAGGCAGAGCCGGGCAGATCTCTGTGCATTCCAGGCCAGCCTGGTCTACAGGGTGAGATCCAGGACCGGCACCAAAACTACACAGGGAAACCCTGTCTCGGAAGACAACAACAACAACAAAATAGAACCGTACAGCTCCGAAATCATCTGGCATCTGCTTGGTGACGTATCTGTGGTCAGAAATGTACATGACAGGAACTTCTTGTTTAGGGTCACAATCACTTGTGCCGCTTGTGCCCAGTTAACTCTGTACCAAGCAGTCATCGGCACGGGTTCTGTGTGCCGCAATTGTTGAAATCTTGGCTCTTTGACCATCCTCAGAGCCTCTGGATAAGGCTGCCCTAATTTGTCAATGTCAGCCACTGCACAGTTAAACACGGGATCTAATTGGCATATGGACACTTTGTTATCTATGAGCTGCTCCAGAGAAGCCTGTTTATTTTGGTGTTGCTGAAGGTTGAACCTAGGAGCTCACATATGCTCAGTAAGCATTCTACCACCAAACTACACCTCCAGTCCAAGCAGGCTTCTGTGGGTGAAATATTGGCAGCTATGTGGTTTAACTCCAAGAACTGCATGTCTAGGCTTCACCAGTTTGGCAGAGCAGAGCCTGGGTATCAATGATATCCACTACTACTCCTGGAACAGGACTTGGATCACAATAGTTCAATAAATGACTGTTCCGCTTCCTTGAAAACTGGAGACAAAGTAATAACAGAGAAATGTTTCATAGTCATAAGTCTCCGGTAGACATAACTAGATTTTTGTCACCTTGTATGATTGGGATGTTTTAAATCACACACCCAACAAGGCCATGAGATTTCACAGATTCAAACAAATCTTGATCTCTTAGGGTGTGGCTGCATTTACCGAGGCTGAGAAAGAGGTATATATGATTTGGGATGGTATATTGTAACATTTCCTTAAAGAAATCACGTTTAGGCCGGGCAGTGGTGGCACACACCTGTAATCCCAGCACTCGGGAGGCAGAGCCAGGTGGATCTCTGTGAGTTCGAGGCCAGCCTGGTCTACAGAGCTAGTCCAGGACAGGCTCCAAAAGCTACAGAGAAACCCTGTCTTGAAAAACAAAAACAAACAAACAAACAAAAACCAACAACAACAACAACAAAAAAAAAAGAAATCAGGTTTATTTTCAGTACAGACACTGACAGAATTAGAACCTCGTTTAGATGAGACAGGGGCAGTTTAGCCATCAAGCAAAGAGGGCCTAGCATGAAGTAAGCAATAGACAATTCATAGAATATCCATTCTTACTACTTAGGATAATTGTGTTGACTTTCTTTATTTGAAGAAACTTGTGACTAAATGAGAAATCCACATTTGAGATTTTTCCACAGAGTCAAATGTATTCCTGTGGGAAATCTTTCAGAAAGACGAAACTCTGCCAGTTCCATTGCAAAGGGAAATCCCCTGGAAGCAGGCTTCATGACATGCGCCCTGGGCAGCAGCTAACCCACTCAGCCAAGTGGACTTCCCCTGGCTCAGGGAGCTGTCACTGAAGTCTGGGCAATGGTACTGCCGCTGCTTTCGTACAAGCCTGTGGGGCAAGCCTGCTGTCTCTATGGAAAGTTTGCTCTTCCCCTCTGCGTGGCCACCAAGTCAGACTTTTTGAAATGACTTTCTGGGTTTTTGAAAAGTTTTAGAGATGACTTGACATCTCGTGAGTCTTGGAAATTTTTCTGGGGGGCCTCCGTTCGGCCATGCCCCCACTCTCCCTGGGGATAGAAGAAAGTGGAAGGTAGGGGTTACCCACCAGGCAAAAGTACAGAGTGGAGGTGTAGCCTTCCTGGTGACATGCTGAATCGCCTGGTAGTCAAGATAAGAATCCTGCCCTTGGGGTCTCTAGTAAAGACTGATTTGTCTATTATGCCCAAGACTCGACTCCTGTTCCTCTCATCCCCCTGCCCCCCACCTCACTCCCACCTACCCCCATACACAAAAAAGTCCATAACTTAAAATACTCTCCCAGTAGTTTCAATGAGGTAGGGAACAGAGAAGAATGAGGTCTGTGGTTCCTTGTGATATTATCAGGTGTTAAAACACAATGCCTTGTGAATTCATCCATGTAACAGTTAAGTAGCCTATGAGAGTAGGGATTCCCCTTAAAGGCGGCTGCAGACAGGACAGAACTGCCTGACCAAGGAGAGGGATGTGGGATTCTGTGCCCTCCCTAGCCAGACTTTCACCATTCAGTCTCCCCAGAGGATTCCCTGAAGACAAGACTCTGTCTGAATCCTCCCATTCACTTAAGAAAAATCTCTCTGGTTCATCTCTGTCGGAAGGTTCTCCTGGCACCTGGTAGCAGCAGTCCAGTAATCCTCATCACGAATTGTAAAGGAGAAAAGGCAATTTATCTATGTTCTAGTTCTAGGATCCATGAGCAGGACAGGGACAAATGAGAGGTCAAATGTGGGCTGGGATGTGATTTTTGAAACGTAAGTTAATTTAATACCTGCACTTTTTAACAAAATCATGTGTATCTGTGTTTTGCCTGAAAGTATGTCTGTGCACTAGGTGCACACAGTATCCAAGGAGGCCTGAAGAAGTTGTTGCATCTACCAGGACTAGAGCCACAGAAGGTAATGGACTGCCATGTGAGTGCTGGGAATTGAACCCAGGACCTCTGGAAGAGCAGCTAGGGTTCGTAACAGCTGAGTTATCTCTCCAGCTCCAACTTCATTATATTTTTAATTCATAGTCTTCAAACTCCCATCTGACAGGATTCTATTAAGCAGTGGTCCCCAGCTGCCCTGGTCCATGCTATTCAGTGTGGTTCTCCTACTCTCGAGACTAAAGGGGGTACAACACTGTGTCTAACAACACAGCACACTCCAGTTCTGTCATTTCTCTCTGTGCCAACCCTTCCTTACCAGTCAATATAATTCTGTGCCTATATTCTCCCAGCATTTACCCAAAACGATAAATGCTGTTTGATTTGAAAAGGAATAAACTAGCATTGGTTCAATCCCAAAGGCGTTTATCTATAACCATCCACTGTCCCCTCTGCACAGCCAAGACCTTCACTTTGCTACTCACCCTTGGATTTTAGCTATAAAAACTTCACTATAATCATCTTAGACTTCTGATGTTTCTTTGGTTCTTTCCAAACTGCCTTCAGTGAAGACCCAGTGCTCAGCTGAAGTTTCTGGAAGCCAAGAAAACTGTGAATTCCTTAAGAAGTCTCAATGGTCTGCCCAGGTACAGGAAGAGCCCAGCTGGCTTAGCCTGAACCGTTGGTGGTTTGTGACACAGCTTCCCCTTAGGCATAACACCGGAAGCCTTTCAGGGCTCAGAGAACGGCAAATGGTCCCGTGAAAAGCAAGTCAGGGAAGACAGAAACAAAGTCCTGGACTTTGAGCCCACGCAGGCTCTGTTTGGAGAACCAGGGTTTGAATCTGAGTCTTGCCACAGGCTACCTAGTGGTCACAACAGCAGTTTCTTCTCTGAAAAGGGACCATTCTGTCTCTAACGGCAAAGTAAAAATAAAATGAACTACTACAATGAAAACAAAACCAATTACTACTAGATTTGAACTCGGCTTCTCTCCGCGGAAAGGGGACTGGTGAACAAGGCTCAATTTGCTGTATTCCCAGTAAAGAGCCAAGAACCGTAACTACCTGAGCACACTTGGTATTCCGAAGTGAAAGTCTTCCTTATTTAGAAAGTGGCCTGTTCTTACTCACTCTGTCCCACACCATTCAGCTGCACCTGTGAATGGACAGGGGTGTGGGACTGCAAACATCTGCCAGTGGCCGTGACTGTCGAGGCTGTGGCGGGTCTTTTAGATTTTCCCTTGTTCCTCCTGGACCTTGCTTCCTGACTGAAGGATGTGGGTGGGGGACCAGGAGAGTCCAGAGCAAAGAGGAAATAAAACTCAGCAGCCTTCCCTTCAGCTGAGAGACACTTCCTCTTCTTTGAGGTTTCCGAATTGGCTTCCTCTAATTCCTATTTTCTTACCACAAAAGTGCCATCGCTGATGTTCAAAAGACCATATCCTCTTGGGGTAATTGGAGGGAGAGGGAGAATGCAAATGAATGAGGCTTCTGAACATTAAACAGGTATTTCATTCATTGATTTAGAAATGAACCCCCCACCCCCGCCTCACTTGGGTGTTGTTTTTTGTTTTTGTTTTTTTGTGGTGTTTTTTTTTTTGTCAGACAGGTTCTCTAGTCCAGGCTGGCCTAGAACTTGCTATCTAGCCAATGCTGGCCTGGAATGTCTCATTCTCCTACATCTACCTCCTGAGCGCTGGCCTAGGAACTGCATCTTGAACATCCAGTCAGTCACTGACACTTTTCTCCTCTAGCTCCTCTGCCAGGGCTTGAGAGACCCAAACTTCACACAAAGGGCGTTTTGTTCACAGACAAAATTCCGAGGAGCGAAGGGGGAATTCACTCAAAGGAGAAGTGGGCATAGGAGGTTGAAAATCAGGAAGATATTTTCAAACAACTTCTCCAAAGTAGTTGGACAACGTAACTGAAACACGTCTACAGACAAGAAACAGCTAACTGCTCTGGAGACACACAGATGAACCAAGTAGGGTCAGAAGCTGGGAGTGTGTGTAAGGGTGTTCTGAAACAGAGGAAGAAAACAGCTTGAAACGAACACACACACACACACACACACACACACACACACACACACACACACACACGCACACACACACACAAAGCAAAGGCAAGGGACAAGACCCTGGATGCTAACAGGGTTTATGCTCTAGCTGAAAGGTAACAGGGAGACCTTGAAACTTGTTTTATTGTTTTGTGGGTTTTTTTTGTTTTGTTTTTTGTTTTTGAGGCAATGTCACAGGATAACCCAAACTGTCTCCAAACTTGCTATGCAGACAAGGATGGCCTTAAACTCTAGATTGTCCTGCCTTAACCTCCCTAGTGCTGAAATTGCAGGCATGCACCACCACACTTGGTTTTTTGTTTGCTTGCTTGCTTTCGGCAAAGTCTAATGTAGTCCATGACGAGGATGACCTTAAACTTCCTGCTCCTCCTACTCCTGAGTGCTAGGATCACAGGTGCATGCTGGGATCACAGGTTTGTGCTAGGATTGACTACAGGTGTGTGCTGGAGTCACAAGTACATGCTAGAATCACAGGTGCGTGCTATCACACCTGGCTCATGTGATAACAGGGGTTGCACCCAGGGCTCCACGCTTGCTAGGCTGAGCTACAACCACAGCCCAGCTGGTCGGTGTTTTTGAGCAAACAGAGTAGCATGACTGGAATTAGGCTTTGGACAGATAAACTATGTAGGTGAAGGCTTATGAGGGTGTAAAGTGAAGAAAGCAGAAAAACAACAACAACAACAAAAAAAAACCATCTTCCAGACGTTAGCTTCCTACCCATTATTAGTCACAAGCAGGGTTTTTGTAATAGGCCCAAACTGGAGACTATCCAAATGCTCATCAGTATGGAGTAAGTCGGGGAAAGGGCAGAGGGTGTTTCTGGAGCAAGTGTGAGGCAGACTGTAACAGGACAGACGGATGTTTGTCCTCCCACTCCTTCCTTCAGTTTTTCTCTTTCTAGTTGATATGTCTAGAAGGTTCCATTACACCTTTGCTCCCCTTAGATAACACACACTCCTACGGTCACTTTAAGGAAAGCAATCACAATTCAGAAGTCAGACTATGCAATTCTGTAACAGCAATTCCGAACAGGGGCTGGACATACAGATGACGTGCTTGCCTCCCTCAGTAACATAAGGACAGGAGTATTATCTCCAGAAGCAGCATAAAAAGACCTGGCAAGCACTTGTAATCCCAGCGCTGGGGAGGTAGACATAGGAAGATCCTTGAAGCTCATTGGTCAATCGAGCTGAGCTCCAAGCCAATGAAAGACCCTGTAATGAAGGAAGTTTAGCGTGTTCCCGAGGATGACAACTGAGGTGGTTTTCTCACACACACGCTACAAATTAACATGTCGTTAATAAAATCTTGGGGCTCACTGAGGTCCCTTCTACTGAAATTATAAACTGCAGTATTGGCATCACCAGGGATGCTCTTCCTGAATCATCTTCCTTTGGTACCAGGCACTGAACCCAGCTATGCACACACGCTAGTGCACAGCTAAACTCCGAGCCAGAAGCAGCATTTGAAGTTAGATCCCTAGGTCATCCTCAGCCCATTCCAGTATGAGAACTAGTGCACGGCCAGCCCACTTTCCGCACTAGCGGACGACGGAGGCAAGATCGAGAGGGCACCTTCAGGAGTTTAGATGACAAGGAGGTCCTCCAATGGAGAGTGTGTCTAACTCCATGGCCTTCCCAGCAATGTGGAATGGCACATAGTAGTGAAGGAAGAGGAATTTGGCTCCTGGAAATTAGGCCTGGAATTGAAGACACTATAGTAGATGAAGTGAATGAAAGAATCTGCTGGGATTGAAGTCATCGGCTGCATGGAATGCTTTGAGAGGGATGGGGAGATCAGGTGACCCCAGAAGGGGACAGGCAGTAGAGAAGCTTGTAAGGCTTAAGATTTGGTCAAGGGTGGCTTAGAGAGATGGTTCAGCAGTTAAGAGTGCTTGCTGTTCTTCCAAGGAAAGCAAGTTCAGTTCCCAGCACCCACACTGGGTGCTCACAACGGCCTTAATTCCAGCTCCAGTGATCTTCTGAGAGCACCCACACACTCTCAGCACACACTTACACAGATATAAAGTCATAAATAAAAATAAAATAAACCTTAAGAAAACTGGCCAAGGAACTGGTAGTTGTGTTGAGGGACTAGGGCAGGCAAAGAGGCTGTGGTCCAAGGGATGAACTTAAAAGTTTGAAATCCTCGGCTGGTGAGATGGTTCAGTGGGCAAAGGTGCCTGATGTCCAGCCCGACCACCCGTGTTCAATTCCTGGGACCCACGATTGGAAGGACAGAACCAACTCCTGAAGTCGTCTTCTGCTCTCCCCATGTGTGAAGCACATGAATGCGCGTGCGCGCGCGTGCACACATGCACACGCGCGCGCACACACACGCACACAAACGTTTAAAAAAAAAAAAAAATTGGCCAGGCAGTGGTGCCGCATGCCTTTAATCCCAGCACTCAGGAGGCAGAGCCAGGTGGATCTCTGTGAGTTCGAGGCCAGCCTGGTCTACAAAGCAAGATCCAGGACAGGCACCAAAACTACACAGAGAAACCTGTCTCGAAAAAACAAAAATCTTTAAACTTGGAAATCCTAGGTTGATGAGATGACTCAGGAAGTAAAGGTGCTTTCTACCAAGACTGATGACCTGCATTCAGTCCCTGCATCTTCCATATGTGCTGTGGTATGTGCAAGGTAAAAGGACCAAGGAAAGAACACCCAAACCCTGACTTTACCCCAAGCCCAAGACCAGAGCCAAGAAACAGAATCCACCAATCCCTGAGCTTGCCCAAGATCAGACCACAAAAACTCACCAATCTCAGGCCATCTGGAAAACTCCACCCCCAAGAAATCCTATATAAACCCTGCATTCTGCTCAGTTCCCTGCGCTTCTTGCCTGAGCAGAGGCAGCTACCTACCCTCTTGTGTGAGGTTTGCTGTACAGTGTGACTTTGTGGTATTCTTTGGCTCCTGACTGCCAGGATACCTTGCCCCTCAGAACTGTAACACAATGGGATCCTGCTCCAAAAAAAAAACAAAAAAACAAAAAAAAAAACAAAAAACCAAATTACAGAGGGCCAAAAATCACTAGTGTGAGAGGTGGAGACTGTGGTGATTCTGGAAATCAAAGAAAAATATTCTATTGACATTTGCAAAGCACAAAATGTTCAATAATGGTTTTCTCACATAAACTTCCCTTTGTTCCTGGATTAATAGCAACAAAACCCACATGATTTGCTCTGAAAAACAAAAGGCTCTTTATGTTCTTTAGAAGTTTGCTTCACAAACACAGCCTGGCCAGAGGTTTCTCTATGAGCTGGAGATCAGAGGGCTTGACTTGGAAAGGACCCATCTCATCAAGGATGTGAGCACTCCTGCTGGAGAGCAAGTGCCAAAGGACGTGGCCTTTTACTTGAGACAGCTTCTGGGAACAGTTTCTTCTGAACATGAGCAATCCTTGAGTAGGAGTTTGATAATGCAGAATCACGTTGCACTATACAGAACGGCCTAGTTTAGGTCAGTTAAAGTCTTTTTTGTTTGTTTTGAGACAGGGTCTCAAGTAGCTGAGGCTGACCTCGAACTAGCTAAATAGCTAAAGATGACCCTGAATTCCTGAGTTTCCTTCCTCCAGCTCCAAGGGCCTTTTTTTTTTTTTTTTAAACCACATCTAAGTCCCAGTTGGCTCTATGAACTTACCTTGTTATGAGTATATAATAATGTATCTGAAGAAAACACTACAGAAAATTGTTAGAACAAGGAAATGGGCATATATGTACATAAAACTGGGTATGTATGCTACCTTGGTCTACATAGTGAGTTCTGGGCTACAGAATTGAGACCCTGTCTTAAAAAGAAAGGGAGCCTTGAACTCTAGGGCCAGGTCACTAAAGAGGAAGACAATCCAAGAATGACTTCTTTCTTTTCTACAGATTTGAAGCAACAAGGGCCACAAAGAACTCACTTTTTCGGAGACTGGCCATATCCACCACCAAGAGAAGCTGTTTCATGGGGGGTGGATGCTCTGTCCCATTCCCCCAGCCCAGGATTCCACTCTGCCCCAGAAAAGCCAGATGGCCAGAACTGCCAGGGATTCCGCTGGCACCTACTGGACACGGACATTCTATTCTTATGTAGTCACAGACAGGCCAGGAGACCTTCTTTAGTAATGGACTGATATGCAGATGGGAGCTGAACTCGAACCCTAATGTTCTGCTCAGCCGGGAGTGATGAGGTTGTCCCACCTGACCTTGAATTTCTCTCCTAACACATTGGAGATTCAAGTTGCTAACAATGACCTCTCAGGCATTTCCTTCTTGGATTAGGTTTTAAATAGTACCCAAGAGAAGAGTGGCACTCAGTTCTGTTTAGTCGGGAAGATCTTTTCCTGCCAGAGTTACCACAAGCCTTTCAGATGGCACTGTTTAACATAAATGCTCAGTTATCTGTGTGTGCGCATGTGTAGGCCGGAGGGCAACCTCCGGAGCAGTTCCTCAGAAGCCAGCCACCTTGATTTTTCCGACAGGCTCTTCTGATGGCCTAAAGCTCACCCGAGTAGATAGTCGGGGTGTGCAGTCTGCCTGTCTTGGACCCCCGCCCTGGTGCTGGCATCATAAGCACATGTCCCTAAGCTTAGCTTTTCCATGTGAGTGCAGGGATCAAATTCAGGTCTCCAGCTTGGGTAGCACTTTACCACTGGAGACCTCTCCCCGGCCCCTTTCATGGCAATTTTAATAATTCAATCTAAGCAAGCATGGTGGCTCACGGCTGCAACCTAGTACTTGGGAGTTCGGGCAGATGGATGGCGGAAAGTTCCTGGCCAGACGGGGATCCATTGCAGGACCCTGCTCAATATCCTCCCCACCAACAAAAACCACCCCCTATTCCAATCACCCCCACCACCAAAAACCCTTTACACAGGTGTGGTGGCGCACACCTTTAATCCTGGTACTTGGGAGGCAGAGGCAGGCTGATCTGTGAGTTCAAGGCGAGCCTGGTCTATAGAGCGAGTTCCAGGACAGTCAGAGCTGTTAAAAGAAAAAGGGAAAAAAAATTTTTTTTTCTTATAACCAGAATAATTTCTTTAAAAATAAGCCACATATAATGTCACGGGTCTGCAGATACTTGGGAGGCTAAAGCAGAGGAGATGCTAAGTTCAAGGCCTGCCTGGGCTACGGTACATTCAAGGACAGCTTGGATAATTCAGTGAGACCTTGTCTCAGAACTAACGTAAAAAACAGGGCTCTGACAAGCACAAGGCCCTGGGTTCGATCCTCAGCTCAAAAAACAAACAAACAAACAAACAAACAAAAAACAAAAACAAACAAACAAAACAAAAAACAGGGCTCTGAGCACAGCCTGGAGGTGTGAACAGAGCTCACTACATAGTTCAGGGATCTAGAAAACAAGGTCCTTAGCATCTTCCAGGGCTCTCCATTTACAATCATGTCTAAATTTATTTCTTTACTTTTACATTTCATTTATCACGTGTGAGTGTGCGTGTGCTTGTGCACGCGTGTGTGGAGACACACTTTCATGGAGGCCAGAAGACAACTTCTGTGTTCAGTTTCTCCTTCTGCCCTGGGTCCTAGGGATCAAACTCAGGTCGTCAGGCTTGGTAGAACACACCTTTATCCACTCAGCCATCTTGCCAGCTCAAAATCCTGTTCTATGTTTTCTACAAAGTGAGTTTTTATTTCTAAAATTTTGACAAAAAAACTTCAGATTTTTTCTGAATATCATCTTGGCATACCACATCACACCAATACCATGATCCACTTGGAAAGGTATATAATTACAGTATAAAACAGAGAAGGGCCAATGGGTAAGCCTGGAGGGTTAAGTCAGCAGGAGCAACCGTAGGGGGCTGCCTCTTCCCAGTTATGTGGAGAGCTGCCCAGCAGAGGAACAGGGACCAAGACTCTGTGCTAGGACCCCCAGTTCTGGATAAAACTCTAGAAACAAAGGGGGGTGGTGGAGGTTCAGCTAGTTATGAAAAGATGCTATTTTTTCCCCACTTAACTCAGAAGTCAGTTTGTTGGGCCAGGGCTTCATGTATCTGGCTGGACCCTGCACCCATGGAGCCCTATGATGTCCCATCTCCTGTAGTGCACACAGCAGGCGTGGTGGCCGCTCCTGTAACCTCAGCACTCAGGAAGTATAAAGTGCAGGACCGAGGCTACAAAACAAGACCCCGCCTCAGAAACAAAACTGGACAAAGCTAAAACTCAATTTGTTGGGCGAAGCAAACAGTGCTACTGAAATCTTTTTATTTTCAGGAAGGATGGAGGTCATGCCTGAAATTAGCATGGGTGTAGGCTCTCCGCCACCACCAGCAGGTGTCCAGTTAAAATTCAGCACGGGGCGGGTGCCTGCGCCTTTCCCTGGAGGCATAGCCATTTGGTCGGCACTTCATAGGATGATCTCTGCACCAGGTCTTCATCATACGGTATGTGCCAGGAGTCTCCAGTTGTCTGCACCACTGTGTCATAGCTGAGAGGATTCTGAGGAATTTGAGAGCCAAATGGTGAGAACAACAATGGGCTACTGACGCCTTTGGAAGAGCAACATGTGTGTTATCTGACACCGGACTGACTGACTGACTGACTGACTGACTGACTTCCTTCCTTCCTTCCTTCTTGTGTGTGTGGTGTATGCACATGTACGTACCCATGCACAGGCGTACACAGGCGTACCGATGCACAGGCTTGTGTGTGCACAGAAGCCAGAGACTTCCACCACTTTCTACATTGTTCCTTTGAGGCTGGGTCTCTGCCTGAACCTGGAGCTACTGGGTTTTTTTGTTTGTTGGTTTTGCTAGGTTGGAAGCTAATAAGCCCAAGCAATCCTCCTGTCTCTACTCCATACACTGCTGAGGCTATTGGCATGTGCAAGAACACACTCAGCTTATAATGTGGGTGCAGGGATTGGAACTTGGCTAGCACTAACCACTGAACCATCTCTCCAACCACCACAACAATAAACAAAATAATGTAGAAGGGGGGCTTCATTTTAAGGATAAGGGCTCTCTATAGGAGTGTCATATTTATAAGTTATAGGGTTGTTTCATTGTGTTTATTGGTGTTTTTTTTTTTGTTTTGTTTCGTTTTGTTTTTTGTTTTTAGTTTTTTTGAGCTGAGGACCGAACCCAGGGCCTTGTGCTTGCTAGGCAAGCACTCTACCACTGAGCTAAATCCCCAACCCCGTGTTTATTGGTTTTATAAGTAGAAAAGAGAAAAATTAAATGTAGAAAGTAGAAAAACAGCTTTCTCTCAAGATTATCTTGAAGTGAATCTCAGATGTGTACTTCTAAAAAATGTTATTTATTTTGTAATTCTAAGATCAATGCTATTACTAGCCTTTCCCCAGCACAGACATCAGATAGAAATGGTAGCAAAGTAGCCGGGCAGTGGTGGCGCACGCTTTTAATCCCAGCACTTGGGAGGCAGAGCCAGGCAGATCTCTGCGAGTTCGAGGCCAGCCTGGTCTACCAAGTGAGTTCCAGGAAAGGCGCAAAGCTACACAGAGAAACCCTGTCGCGAAAAAACAAAAACAAAACAAACAAAAAAAGGTAGCAAAGCACCCAGTAATCCCAGCAAAGGAGACAAGAGGGTGTGGAGGCCAGCCTGGGCTACTTAGAGAGCTTCAGACCTGACGGGGATACACGCGGAAAGCTTAGCTGATTAAAAATTATATATGCATGCATATATTAAAATACATAAATGCACGTATGCATATATGTGTATCAGACTAATCAACAGTTCCTCAGCCTCATCGAATTTCTACTGTTTGTATTTTCCCTATTATTACACATTCCATACATCTATTTCACAGTTTCTCTGTTAAGTGGGCAGTAAAACAGGGCTGCTTCCTTCCGAGAGACTGGGCTGCTCAGTTATCCTCTGGTCGGAGCCTCCCTCCCCACCCCATTTTCACTGAACTTCCTTCCATTTTTCCCTTTTTGTTGTTTTTCTGAGGAAACCAGGTCAATTGTTTTGAATCATTTCCCATAATACAGTCCTGATTTTGCTGATTTAATAATTGATGTGATGTCATGGGATACTCGTTCCTATAAATTTGTTTTCCATTTAGCTTATTTTTTAAATCAATAAACTTATCTATAGTCCTGTGTGCAACACGTTGTGAAGTACACAGACGCTGTGGGATGGCCACTCAAGCTATAAGTTACCAACTTTTTATTTCACAATGAGAAAACTTAGAGTCCACTCTCTTAGCAGTCTTCAGGAATATAACACACGGGCTGGGGAGAAGGCTCAGTGCATTGCTCTAGCAGAGGACCTGAGCACATTCCCAGGCCCCACACTGGGTAGCTCCAGCTCCAGAGGTCCAGGATCCTCGTGCCTTAGGCACCAGCATGGATGATCAGACACCACAGACACACACACACAAATGCATAATTAAAATGAAAAAAGAGTACAATACATTAGCTGGGCCTGCAAGTAACATAGGAGGATTGTAAAGTCAAGATCTGCCTATGTGCAGTGTGCTCAAAGCTAGCCTGTCCCAAAATAAGTAAAAACTGGGCTGGGGATGTGGTTCAGTGGTAGAGGACTTGCCTAATATGTGTATGCTTTGAGTTAGTCTCTAATCACACACACACACACACACACACACACACACACACACACACACACACACACGAAAACACAAATGTAATTTAAAAATTTAAATTAAAAACTAGGAAAAGGTGTTTAAAAGGAAAAGCATGACAGGATAAGAAGTTTCAAGCTAGTTCAAATAAACAGGAAGATGGAAACACACGGGTTTCTAAGTATAGGTGAAGGCACAGTTTCAGATGTTTTAATTTGTCAATCAATTTGGGGTCGGCTGGTGACAGATGCTCTTTCTAGGAACTGGCTAACTACCAAACACCAAAGTAAAACAAAAACGAAGTATTTAGAACTTTCAACATTTTAAAAACCGAGCCGCACTCTTTCCTGAGACAAGACTGTTAGCATCACTTAGACAGACCCCATACCTGCAGAGTCAGTTTTGACCTTTTGAGCCCTTTCATGATAGCCAGCTGGTGTCCCTGCTGCCACTTGAAGAAGAGGTGCTGGGTGCGCGCGTCAGGCAGGCAGGCCTTGTGGTCCCGCATCAGATCTTTGGTGATGAACTTGCAGTGATTGCCTGAGTTCAGGGTGGCGTACAGCAGGAACGGATCATCCTCCGAGCTGCAGCAGGCAGGAGGAAGAAGAGTAAGACTCTTTTCCAGGCCCCAGCTACTTCTCTTCGGACTTTCCCTGGAGGTGCCCCGATTTCTTGAGAGTGATCTGAGTGACCCTCAAAAGGTGCCCAGAGTCCTTAGTTGGTGACACTACCTGAAACACTGGAAAGCCAGGGGAGGGACCGCTAATGCTCGAGACTTAGAAACTTTCAGGCCAGCTTCGGCTACAGGGTTGTGACCTTCTCCCAAAAAACAAAAACAAAAAACCCACCGAGGTTTTCTGTGGAAGAAGATGAGTTAATGTCAGAGCAGGGTCACATTTACATGGGGGTTATCAGGACTCACTACACTATGCTCTGTTTTATGTCTGAAAAGGTTTGTTTGGTACATTAATGGAGAACACAAGTTAACAGTAAAAGTATAAATAATTATATCCAGAGACATAGAAAACTAGTGAATCAATCTTTATAACAGAGCTTAGACTTTCAGCAGATACATTAACTTCAGGCCAAGGTACAGGCACCTCACAAAGGGTCTGGACCAAGTTGGCACCAAGACCATTTCCAAGAGACTTCTGGGTCAGAGCACATGATTTATCTAGTTTCTTTCTATAAGAAAAACAACAATGATGATGGTAATGAACATACAGGCTTTCCATGAACTTGGTGCCAGATTTTCCATGTCATAACTATCAACTCATTCACCCGCCACAACAACCTCATGAAGATTATATATGAAGTAAATACCTTCCCAGGTGGGAGAGGCAGGTCTGCGATCTGAAACAAGCCTACACTCCTGATGCTTACCCACACTGCCAGAGTGACATCAAGAAGATCAAGTCTTTGCTCCTGAAGCAACAAAAATCCTCCTCTCGGCTTGAAAAGGTGGTTTGGTCTGGGATTTCAGTGAGAATTGGCCTCCCGCTTCATTATCAAGAGCCATTTGACCCTTTCAAGAAGAAATTCTGTGTGGGAGCCTGACACACCTTCAAGTTCTCACTTCTGAACTAGTGAGTCCTAGACTTAGGGCCGAGGCTCACACATTGCCAAGTGATAGCCAGGCAAGGCTGCAAATCCATGTGCGCCAGTGTAGGTGGTAGGAAAACCCGTGAGGACGCTGAGCATTTGTTTGTACGGTCCAGGCTCTCCCATCTCCCTGCATAGCTGCTTTCTGTTTCTGAACTGCACACTGTGTAACGAAACGTGTTTTCCACGTTCCTTTGGCTTCCTGGGAAGCTGTAGCCCCACAGCAGTTTCCTCTCTATTAGAGTAAATCCAGACCCTTTGTGAGGTCCTCCCTCCTCTCTGACTTCCCTCCCCCTTCCCTCCCCCCACTTACCCCCCCTTTGCTAGACAGGGTCTCATGTACCCCAGGATGGCCTCTGTAGAGCAGAGGATGGCCTTGAACTCCTGATCTTCCTGCCTCTACCCCACAGGGCTGAGATCTCAGGTGGTCACCACAACTGGTTCCACGTGGGGCTGAGGATGGAACTCAGAGCTTCACGTGGGCCAGGCAAGTTTTCTACCAACTGAACTGCATCCCAGCCCCCAAAGATTCCTTCCTGGTCGCTGTTCTAACCCATCCATACTGGCCTTCTTACTTTACCAGTGTCCAGCTTCCTCCTATGCCAGGACTTCGGCTCTCTGCTGCCCCCTGTACGAGGGATGAGCGCTGTGAGGTGAGGAATCCTTCCCACAGCTCCACTTCCCACAGCACTGACACTGGCTACGGTGAGGCTGTCTGGTGACTAAAAGGGCTTTGTCGTTGTCGTCACCAAGAACAAGCACTGCGTTCATATTTGTTGAGTGTCTGCTCGATGGTCAATTTAGGATTTTATGGTGTGTATTCTAAGTGCTAGCCTGACTCCTGACCTTCCTCCTCTTCTTCTTCAGGATGATGTCCTCATCTATGTATAAGTTTGCTCTACTGTAGACTTTGTAGGCTGCCTCCAACCCATTTTTGGTTTTATTTTAAATGAGGTTGCATGCACTCAGGCAAGCATTCCACGTGACAGAATAGACAGCTGATAAGTAGATGACTGGAACCCAGGCTAATTGACCTGTTCCCTCCAGTACTCACATGTTATCAGCAAAAAAACAGTGGGCTTGCCTCTGCACCTGCTCCATCTCGTCCTTTCTCCACCTGGAGCTTGGTATAAGCATGTGCTTTCGGCCCAGGACCAGCAACTGCAGATTCTGCTGGGCTAGTTGGGAAACTACATCCAGGAGCTAGAAAACACCAAGAGCCAAACACAAAAGTTCAAATAACTGGACAGATTCTTCTAGCTGGTTCCTTCAGGTGAGTCAGAGTTCTGAGCAGGAAGAGAATAGCTCTTAATTTCCCACCTCTCAAAGCCTGAGGAAAATGATAAAATTAATGTCTTCTTTGTTGCTGTTTGTTTAACAAGAGCTCTCAGTTAGCACAGGCTGGCTTCCAGCTATGAAGTCAAGGATGACCTTGAACATTTGACCTCTCATACCTCCACTTACCCAGCTCTGGGATCATAGGCATACACCGCCATGGTCAACTTCGAAATGGATGCCTACCCCCTGCCCAGTCAGGCTACACTGGCTCCAGGTGTGGGTTTCTAAAGACAGACTAACAAAGCTGAACCCTTTAGAGCTCCCGAGATAGTGATGGGACTGAGAAGTCACTGCCCCAATTTTGAAGCAAAAAATTATATATATGTATATATACATATATACACACATATATACATATACATACATACATACATACATACATACATATATATATTTGCCAGAGCTGAGGACCGAACCCAGGGCCTTGAGCTTACTAGGCAAGCGCTCTACCACTGAGCTAAATCCCCAACCCAATATTTTTTAACAATTTTTTTTTTGTTTTTGTTTTTTTTCAAGACAAGGTTTCTCTATGTAGCCCTGGCTGTCCTGGAACTTGCTCTGTAGACCAGGCTGTCCTTGGACTCAAAGATCGGCCTGCCTCTGCCTCCCAAGTGCTGGGATTTAAGGAATGAGTCACCATCACTCAGCATTATTTTCAGTAACTTTTTAAAAAAGATTTATTTATTTATTTATTTATTTATTTATTTATTTATTTATTATGTATACAGAAGAGGGCCCCAGATCTCATTACAGATGGTTGTGAGCCACCATGTGGTTGCTGGGAATTGAACTCAGGACCTTTGGAAGAGCAGTTGGTGCTCTTAACCTCTGAGCCATCTCTCCAGCCCTATTTTTAGTAATTTTTAAAAGAGTTTTTTTTTTTTTTTTTTTTTTTTTTTTTTTTTTTTTGAGACAGGGTTTCACTGTGTAGTTTTGGTGTCTTTCCTAGATCTCGCTCTGTAGACCAGGCTGGCCTCAAACTCACAGAGATCCACCTGGCTCTGCCTTCTGAGTGCTGTGATTAAAGGCATGCACCACCACCACCGCCTGGCCGAGAATTCTTACTATTATTACTGGTGGGGGATTTGCCACAGTACACATGGGGAGGTCAGAGTACAACTTTGTGGGGTTGATCCACTCCTTCTACTATTATGTGGATTCTGGGGATTGAACTTGGGTGTTTAGCTGAGTGTAGTGACACCTGCCTGTGATCCCAATACTCTGGAGTCTGAGGCAGGAGGATCGCTAGTTTGAGGTTAACCTGAGCTACACAGCAAGATCCTGTCTAAAACAAAACAAGAAAAGAATGGGTGAGGCGCTGTTCCTACAGAGCACCAACCTGTCTGCATGAAGCAGGTCCATGCCGTCTGTACTGTGTAGTTGTGTATCTGATGTTTACCCTGGGTTTTCGTTGCCTCTACTCTATCACTAATATGATTTTAGAGTAGTCGGCTTTATTGCCCCCTAACTACCAGTTCTAGAATGAAAACAAACCAATACTTGTCTACTGAGTGAGTTAATATACAAGCAAAGAAGACGCTGGAACCAGAGTGGAGATCCTAACCGAAGGTTTTTCATAGGTAGAATGTAGCCTTTCGTAGGCCACCAGGATGACTCAGAAGATAAAGGTGCTCACCATCAACCTGGAGATCCAAGTTCAATCCCCAGATCCTACATAATGGTGGAAGGAGAGAACCAGCCCCACAAAGTTGTCTTCTGACCTCCACACGTGAGCTGTGGCAAATCCCCCACCAGCAATAACAGTAACTATAATTTTTAAAATATAATTTGTGCTTCAAATTAGGGTAGTGACTTCTGTGCTTATTCAATAGTTATTTTTCTCTATATGGAAAACATGGGCGTTATCATAGTGTATAAAAATTTAAAGACATACTGTTTCTAATGAGACAATAACTATATTTTCCTTACTTGCCTATTAAGCCTAGAAAAGGTAAGCTCTGACTGTACACATATTTGATGGTTAATGAACACGTTTTGATTAGCTGAGGAATATGCCCAACATTGGGAGCCAAGCATGTCAGTCCATGCCTGTAACCTCAGCACTTAGCAAACTGAGGCAGTTCAAGTCTAGACTGGACTATGTCAGGAAAGACCCTATATCACAAAACTAACAGCAACAATAATGATGATCATAAACAAAAAAGTATGATTCATGACTTTGACTATCATTAAAGACATTAAAAGTGCCTTTCTTTCAGAATGTACTCATTCCTGGTGTGTGTGTGTGTGTGTGTGTGTGTGTGTGTGTGTGTGTGTGTGTGTGTGTGTGTGTGTGTGTGTGTGTGTGTGTGTGTGTGAGAGAGAGAGAGAGAGAGAGAGAGAGAGAGAGAGAGAGAGAGAGAGAAGCTCAGAGGACAACTTGCAAGAAGTGAGTCTCTTTTTCCACCATGTGCATGCTAGGAATTGAACTCAGGTTATTAGGTGTAGGTGGCATCTCTGGGATCCTCCATTTCTTTAAAACTATACTGAAATTACAGAATTACAGATTATTTTCTATGAACATAGATTCAAAGTGGAAACTGGATCCATTAATAAGAATTACCATAAAGTTATTACAAAAATAAATTAAAAATGTTAAAGCACATGCTGAAGCCAAGAATGGTGCTTCATAGCTACAATCCCCAGTATTTCAGACCCTGAGGCAGGAGGTTCTCCAATTGCAGGCCAGCCAGTCCCAGCAACTCAGGGAGAGACTGTCTGAAGCGCAACACAGGGCATGTTGGCTTGGTGGTGGAGGCCTGTCGACCAACACGAGCTCCGTGGGTCAGTCCTCAGCCCCACAATCCAACAACACAACCCCACACTGCTGACTCCGGTTTTCAGCCCCACAATCCAACAACACAACCCCACACCGCTGACTCCGGTTTTCAGCTTTCCATGCAGCTAGGAAGACGTGGTCTAAAGAAAAACAAAACTGAGTTTTCAGATGTAGTCGTACTCAGATAAACACTCCCAGGCAATTTCTACTCTGAGGTAGAAATTAATAAGGAAGAAGAGAAAACCACAGGTTCAGCTACTCTGGGACACCACCTTGTGCCAGAGAGGTCTCTAACAATTTTTTGAAAGTAATGAAAATAAGAGAATAAAGACTTTTTTTGGCTTTGTTTTTTAAAAGATGACTGGGCAACAAAGGTAACTGACAATGTAGATGGTCTGGCTATGAAAAGCCTCTGGAGTAAATTGCAAGCTGGACCTAGTGTGCTGGCTCAAAGTCATGGGGATACTCAGAATAGCAATAACTTAACGGTATGCTCCATTAAAAATAAAACTAAGTCAGGTGTGATGGTGCATGCCTGCACTCAAGAAACCGAGGCACGAGTATTGTAGTTCCAGGCTAGCCTGAGCTACACAGGTAGACCTTGTCTCAAAATCAAAACAATCAAATCGACCTGGGACTGGATTTGGAGCTGTGTATCTTCATTAGTTACTATACATGGCTGGATACAGCACTGTCTCCAGGCTGTATTAGAATAGCTGGGGGGGGGGTGCATGGGATGACAGACAAAGACCTGGAACAACTGTGAGGAGGGACACAGCACACACCCAAGTGACATAGAGGTACTGGGGAGGAAGAGAAGGAGTGGGAAGCGCGTGTGCACGCGTGTGTGTGTGTGTGGGGGGGGATGTGGGGGATGGATACGAGCAAAGTGTACAAAAATGTCCTAAAGTAATCCATTATTTTGTATACTTACTAAAATAAACTAATAATAATAATAATAATAATAATAATAATAATAATAATAATAGGAGGAGGAGGAGAAAAAGGAGGAGGAGAAAGAGGAGAAGGACCAGGAAGGGCTGGAGGAGTTATATGGCAAGGCAGCTAGGAACACTTGCTGCTTCTCCTGAGGACCTGAGCTGGGTTCCCTGCTACTCCAGATCTGGAGGATCCCATGCCTCTGTCCTCCAGGTACCTGGACTCATACACACACACACACACACACACACACACACACACACACACACACACACTTTAAAAAGACAAGGCCTCATGTAGCTCAGGTTAGCCTCAAACTTGCTCTGTAGCTGATGCACACTGTAAGCAGAAGGAACACTAAGAAGGTTACACCAGCTGAGTGTGGCGGCTCACACTCGGGGGCAGAGGCAAGTGGAGCTCTGTGAGTTCCAGGCTGGCCACAGCTACACAGGGAGACCCTGTCTCAAAACCACCACCATTACCACCAACAAAACCCAACCACCTGTCTAAGCAACCAACCAAACAAACAAAAAAACTCAAACCAAACCAAACCAAGAAAACCCATAGAGGCTGGCAGAGCTGAGGTTTTATCAATTTTGTATGTTAAAAACAAAATAAGCCAAATTTTAAGCTATCTAAAAGGAACTCACTTCTGAGTCTGGGTTTTTGTTTTCTATGATTCCTACCATTTCACCAAGGTCTGTAAGACACTGAAGGAAATACTACTTCCTGGGGTTGTATGGACTAGATCTTCAAAAACTCTAAAGCCCTTGGGATCTGCTATCTGCAAAAAATTACATCAGATCCTCAGCAAAATAACAATATACATCCTACATACAATAGTCATCACTCAGCCAGGCATGTGGTACACACTTGCAATCCTGGCATTGGTAAGTAGAGGCAGAAAGACCTTGCGTTTTAGGCTAGCCTAAGTTACCTTGTTTAAAAAAAAAAAAAAAAGTTTTCAAAAGGCGTGGTGGGTGGCACAAGCCTGTAAACCCAGCACTGGGGAGACTGAGGCAGGAGGACCTCAAATTTGAGGCTATCCTGTGCTAAAAGGTGAGTTTGAATCTAGACCAGCCTATGTTTGAAGACTCTGCCTCAAAACAAAATAAAAATTAGGATTTAAAAAACAAACAAAGCTGCATACGTGCAATTGCTTGTAACTTTCTTCTCTAGTGTTTACTTCCCTGACTCCCCTGGGCCCCCAGTACTGGATGGACTGAGCCTAGGTTCTTGTGCACGCTAGGTAAGTTCTGTACTGCTGATATATACCCAGGGCTCTTTTAAAAACATTCCAGGCAGGGTCTCAGTTGCTTATGTTGGCCTTGAATTTATCCTAGGCAAAGCTTGAATTTCCATCTTTCTGCCTTAGCCTCCGAGTAGCTGGGTTCCAGACCTTTGCCTGTGTAACCAGGCCCAACTTCCCTTTTCTCTTGCAGTTAAAGAAATGCGGCTGTCCTCACAGAATTTTCCACATTCAAATGCTGCTGACTCTATCCCTCTGGTATCAAGACGTATAGTCTCCAACTGGATATGATTTCCAAAAACTGGTGTCTGGATCTAGAGACCAGCTTGGATGCACAGTCTATAACTGTGCCATGCCTGTGTGAATGGGCGTGCATTTCAAAGCATGGTCTCGATGACAGAAAGGCCACTTTGCTCAGCAGCATTCCCGAGAGTCTTCTCAGTAAGTTCTGAGGCAAAATCTGTTAAGGATGCATATCTTAGGGCGATTATCTCCCAGCCTCATGGACATTGCTGCTACAGGACTAACACAATGGAAGAGCCACCAGGAGGGAGTACAGGGGACATCGCTTCAGTCACACTCAGGAGAGCAATGTGGTCAGGCACATTTCCACAGAGCAAGCGACAGACAGCACAGCTGAGTCTCCAGATGAATTACCACACAAGGAATGGGGGTTTCCAAGGACAAGGAGCAGCATGTTCAAAAGATCATCAGCACGCTGAGTTCTAGGAAATGTAAGAGTCGAATTCAGCTCAGGCAGAGGTTCAGGGAGATGACAAGGAGAATGTCTAAATGAGGTGGGAAATGAAGGGACAGGTCACAACTACAGGGGTCTTTTCCTGCCTGAAGGCAGTGGGAGGAGATGAAAAGACTTCAAACAGAGACTGCCATTGCAGACGGCAAGATTCTACCAGAATGGGGGCTTACTAGGAGGAAACAGCAAGGCCAGTGAGCGGCAGCACAGATGGAGAAGGGCACCATCGGGGCTGCAAAAGCAGAGCCGGGCAGTCGCTGACTGCAGGTGGGAAATAAAGAGGACAAACTAAACAAGACTCAGACCACTGGTAAACGGTGGTTCCCAAGCAGGGTCTGGAGAGGAGCAACGTTGGCTCTTCCTGGTAGGTGTCTGGTAGGCAGCCAATAGGAAGCTTTAGATTTGGGGTCAGATGAGGATTGTAGTGGAGGAGCCATCATGGAACAGGATGAGGACCTAAAAGGAAAGAAAGTAGAGGAATACTGGAAAATACAGAGAGAGAATGTGTGTGTGTGTGTGTGTGTGTGTGTGTGTGTGTGTGTGTGTGAAAGAGAGAGAGAGAGAAAGGCATGTCAACAGGAAGAGCCTGAGTCGACGCTGCAGAGGCACCATGTAAGGACAGAAAGAGAGCCTGCAAATGCATATAACAATTTGATGGTCCCATAGCACACAGTGCTGAGAGGTCAGTTGCTTTCCTAGGCCCTATATAAGACTGTTTTTTGTTTTTGTTTTTTTCCAGTTTTGAGCACAACACATGTAGGTTTAAGGAAAGAGGAGGAAGAACCCTCCCCAGGAGTAGGCAGGGCTCTAAGGGAGGAACACCCCAAGACTGCTTTGTGTAGACATTGTCCTAAAAGCAGAGCTCTGTTTTGCTTAGCAAACAATCACTTCTGCTCTTCACTCAGACCAAGTGGTGTAGCCTCTTCAAAACCCAACTATATATGTGCACACACACACACACACACACACACACACACACACACACCTGCCTTAAGACAAAAGAGACTTGAGGATATTTGATCAGAAGTACGTAGCAAGGGCAGACGCTGAAGACAACAGGCAAATACTTGTTGGAAGAGGCTTCCTGAGAAAGAATCTAGAGATAGGGAGAGAATGCCTCTAGCACTAACATGGAGGGAGCATTAGGAAGAACTGAACCCAGGAAAGACAACGTGTGCGTGTTGTATGTGTAGAAAAGTGGTCTTTCCTCCTGATAGCTCTTTTCTGTGGCCTGGGCATAGGAATTTCTACATGACTGCAGATATGCTAACCGAGAGCGGAGAGCAGGACCGGATAAAGCCCAGGTGTGGTTAGAGGCCAGCAATGCCCACAGCTGACAGGCATCCTCTCTGTGTGAGAACACGGGGCATTGGCGGGTGGTCATGAGGGCGGTATACTTCTGGTTCCACATTACCATTTGCATTTCCTTTATCCTTTGTTTTTGTTTTTTTTTTTTGAGCTGAGGACAGAACCCAGGGCCTTTTGCTTGCTAGGCAAGCGCTCTACCACTGAGCTAAATCCCCAACCCTGCACATTACCATCTGGAGAAAGGTGCTTTTAGGTGGAATCACAGTTGAAGCGTCTGTTGCCCAAGATCACGCTTTAATAGGAGCAACCGAGCACACCCCAAATTTCTATCTGCACATGACTGGTGGTTCGGGGTTCTGGTCCCAGAATTCCAAATTCCTTTTTTACTTTTTTTGCTGAGATCTCTTTATTTGCAAAATGAATAAAGTACCTTCTACTTATTCATCTCCTCCCCCTCCATTAACCTTTTGTTATAAAAATTTATCATGTTGCCAGGCAGTGATCCCAGCACTTGGGAGGCAGTGGTAGGCGGATCTCTGTGGGTTAGAGGCCAGCCTGGTCTACAGAGGAGTTACAGTATAGCCAGAACTGTTATACAGAAAAGCCCTCTCTCAAAAACAAAACAACAACAAAAAATATGTCACCACCAACAAAAATGTAAAGTTATATCATTTACATAAAATTTCTTCATATGAAAGGTGAAACAGTCTTTCATAATTTTTACTACCTCTAATGGCAATTTATGAAGGAAGTCAAGAGTGCTTTCTCATTTAAGAATGAGGAAGTAAAAAGAAATACGGTACTTACTCAGAATGTTCCTGTGTGGTAGAGGAAGGGTATTTTTCTTTCTATCTGTCTGTCTGTCTATCATTGTTATGCATATGTGTGCCTCCATGAGTCTGTGGTAATATAGAGGAAGGGTCTTATTTATTTATTTATTTGTTTGTTATTGTTATGCATGTGTGTGCCTTCATGAGTCTGTGGTAATGAAGAGGAAAGGTCTTTTTGAATTTATTTATTATTTTTATGCATGTGTGTACATGCATGAGTTTATGTGCACACCACCATGGAGAAGCCTGTGGAAGCCAGAAGAGGGTTTGGGATTCCATGTAACTGGAGTTAAAGGCAGTTGTGAGCATGCCATCTCTCCAGCCCTAAAGGATCTTAAAACTACTTGGCTCTCAGGAAAAATTCTCAGACAACATTACCTCGTTTTAGTGGCTTTATGAAGCAACTGGCATGCATTTGATGAAGCAGTGCGGGGGGGGGGGGGGGGGGGAGGACATGCTAATGCTGAACGATGTCATCTGAAGGGTTCTCTCCTTCATGAACTGGTGGTGAGGGAGCCCAGGGAAGCTGTACTTCAGGTCAGTTTTAGTTAGGAGGCGCACTCCAATTCCACTATCTTGTCGGGGTCCTTGGATAACGTATTCAGGAGCGTTGCCTAGGAGTTCCTGCTAACTGTTATTACTCCACTGTGACAACGAAGGCTTGGAAACAGCTCTTTAAGAATCACGAACTCTACTTTTCTCTTTCCTTACAGAACCTGGGGTGGAGGGGAAGCTGGGTTAAGTGGAAACTGCTCTCACCGAAATGGCCTGCAGCTGTTATTAGTGCAAACTGGGACTGGGTGGAGAGTTGGAGGATCAAGGCACACATGATTGACAGACCTAAGCCCTTTCTTCCTCACTTTCCTTCCTTCCTTCTTTTTTTTTTTCTTAAATTATACCTAAGCTTTTGAAGGTCTTGCTTTCCCACATAAAACCATGAGAATATGCACACCAAGGAGGATGTAACAGGATGTAGCCTGTGACCTGCCTCTTCTTTACACTATAGCTCAGAGCTTGGGCTGTAAAAGGCAAATAAACTAATATTAAATAGAACCCACTGTTAAGAAGTATGTCTTAGTTATTTATAAAAGGAGACATTTAAAGCACCATAAACCACAGAGGTTCTTAGAGTAACCACGAACAGCCTATGGACACTTCGACATAAAGGAATATCACTTTCTAATGCAGTCACACAGTCTTCTGGGAGACTGAGGCCAGGAATGCTTCACCACCACCTGTGTGGCGGCTTCACTGCAGACAGCCCCGTGGTGCCGTGGCTGATGGCACTGAGCAGTGGCAGATTGGCTGGGGTGGGTTTCTATTCAAACCAGGGTAGATGCCAGATGAGAGAATAAAAGTAAACAGACTCAGCCAGGTGTTGGTGGCACACACCTTTAATCCCAGCACTCGGGAGGCAGAGGCAGGCGGATCTCTGTGAGTTCGAGGCCAGCCTGGGCTACAGACCGAGTTCCAGGAAAGGCACAAAGCTACACAGAGAAACCGTGTTCGAAAAAAGTAAACACGTGCAGCTGTTTGTTTTGATAACCATTTCCCACAAACTAAGACATTTCAGAGACAGGAAAATGAAGAATTCTCGAGGCAGTGCAAGGCCACAAACACGCTGGGAATGGATGCTCTGCATGCTCTTATTGTTCACAGCAGAGAAGACAAGGGAAGCCGTAACTTACACCAGGACCTGGTGCTCCCCACGTGTCTGTGCCCCTGTTACCTTCCGCCGGTTACCCTCCTTCACGGCCCTGGCGGGACTCACTTTTCTACCGAGGTAAGTCTCGGGAGGAGGAGAATGTTTGAGACAATGGCACCACTTCTCAAGAGACTGCCACGTTCAGCATTTTTCTGTGCAACTGCTGGAAATACTAGCATGGAAAAACGTGCAGGAAACCTAAAACTGTGGCTTGAGGCTTCTGGTCTCCAATATTCATATCCGGATTTTATTTGCCCGCTGTTCAGTTGATGCTGCATCGGCCTCAGTTTTACCACTGACAGTAGGAGCTTGCAGAAAGGAAGATGACTTTTTTTTTTTTTAAAAAAAGGAGATTAATAATTCTGTTTTGTTGAAACTTTCCAAACTGTACATGCCATGGAAGAGAGATTAGCACTCGCCGACAGTGGGGGTATTGGAAGATGAGAAGCAGAACGTGGGTCAAGCAGGAAGAGGGGAGCCTTCACTGGGTGCATGCAAACTCCACGTGCTTGGATGTTGGGTGGGGAGGCAGAGGGGAGAGGGCGAGGCTGAACTGAGGCAGAGTCCCACCTCCATCTCTCTGTGCAAATTTGAAGTTACTCAGAGACCGGCTCTGTAAAGCTCCAAATGCCTGGGGAGAATGTATGTAGACTATATTCTATCACCTCGTTCTGATGTCACCCTGATCCCACTGCTTTAAGACTCATCCTATAGCCTGTGTTTGTCAGTCTTTGGCATTTTAGGGAGATTTCAATGACCTCATCTTGTCCTCAGTTAATGAAACCATTCTACTGAGGAAGAGAAATACCATTGCTGCCTCGGGCACATCCTGTCCAGTGTGGGATGTGCTTCCTGAACACTACTGTCTGCTCTGAGGCCTCTAGCACCCACACAGCAATCTAACCTTTGAGAAAATGATCAAACCGTCAGCCTGGGTGGATCCCCAGCCTGGAGACCCAGAGCAGTCCAGGAGACAGATCTGGCTCTTGACTCACAGTGTGACTTTTCTCTGAGTACTTACATGCGTTCTTGGCCTTTGTAGTGTCTCTACAAGGCATCTGTGTCTCCTTTATTCTGCAAGGCAAGGGAGGGTAGGTATTTTGAAAACTGAAAGCTAATTTTAGAAATATTGAGCTATCTTACTCTGAAGCATTCAAATCTTATTTTCAAAATGTTTATAAAGTTCTCTACAGGGGCTGGAGAAGCGGCTCAGAGGTTAGGAGCACACCAGCTCCTCCAGAGGACCTGGGTTTGATTCCTACCATCCACACGGCAGCTCACAACCAGCTGCAACTCCAGTTCCAGACTCTTCTGTACTAGGCATGCATGTGGTGCACAGACAGACATACACCCATGTGCATAAAGTAAATAAATAGCCAGGTGTAGTGGTGTAGGCCTTTAACCACAGCATTTGGGAGGCAGAGACAGACAGAGCTCTGTGAGCTAACAAAACAACAAACAAACAAACAATAACAACCACAAGAGCCCCAACCCCCAAATCAACATAAATTTAAAACATTTAAAAAAGTTTTCCACAAGGTTCTAGATCCAATCCAAGATATGAGAATACCGTTCTCACTCTGGGAAAGCACATGAACACTCTGAGGGCCGTAGGACACTAGTCAATGGTTGGAAGAGAAGGTTTGGAATCTGCACGGCCTCTTCACCTGCACCAGTCAACACAGCTCCTGTCCACTTACAGAGCCACACCGAGCGCACACAATGACTGTTACTGTTTTCTCTGAACAATCTTGGTCTGTTCAAAATACACGCAAGACCTGACTACATTAAAAAGTACCTCAGATTTCTCCAGTTATGACTCCAACTGAATGCCATCTGGAGGGCTTATACAGTAAGTGAACTGGAACAGACACATGAAAGTAACTTTTCCATCTGGCATCTACTATTTAATAATACAACAATAGTTATGAAGACACAAGCTTTGGTACTAGCCTGGTTCCAAATTCTGCCTCTATGAGGTACAAACTCTATCAAATGGGAAAGCTGATTTCTTCTTTGTGCCTTTGACACATTGTTGGTAGAATGGAAATAATAATTGTTTATTGTGAATACTACTGTAGATAATACATGTAGATACAAAACATATGGAAAATTACCCAATAAACGTTAGCAGTTATTAATACTGCCCCACCCAGTGAATGAAGATAGCCTAAACTCCTTTTTCTAATAAAAAGAAAAAAAAATCAAATAAAACAATGAACTGCAACTCAATGTCATGGCCTGTGCAGCCTGGAGTCCCCCTGGGAGCCTCAACTCAGATTCATCTAGGATCTTGATTGTGTACCACAGAAAAGAATTTCAGAACAGGTCACTGGAACAAAGCTGGTGAGGTTATTAATAAGAAAGACAAGACACACTTGAAAAGAGGTAAGTGTAGCACAAGGGCAAGAATCTGCTGAGGCACGAGAGCAAGAACGACCCTAAGTGCCTCAGCAGTAGATGATATGAAGCTCCTTAGTGGCTATTAGATCAAGCATGTGCCGGTATATTTTCATTGTATTTGAATGTATGGGCATGTTGCCTACATGTATGTCTGTGCAGCATGTGTGTGCAGTGCCCCCAGAGGCCGGAGAAGGTGTCAGATCTGTTGAGGCTGGAGTTATAGACAGTTGTGATCCACCATGTAGATGATGGGAATTGAGCCCGGGTCCTCTGGAAGAACAGTCAGTGCTCATAACCAATGAGCCATCTCTCCAGCCCTGAGGTATCAAAGAATCGTGTCTGTCCTTGGGGCGGAAACCTGTTAGGTCCAGCGTGAAGGAGGGACTGCTGGAGGTGCTAAGAGCAGGGGCTCCCCACTTAGACACCCATCACAAGAGGCTGACCTGACGACACGTTTCTAAGCTCTCTAAAACCTCACTGCTCCATCTTTCTCAGGGGGAAACGTGCAGTTCTCTGGCAGGTCCGTTAGGTCAAAATTTCTTGGTGTCAGCCAGTAAGAGTCATGAATCAGAACCAGAAGAATGAAGGGTTTCTGACGTCCCCTCCACCTCTTCACAGCTATTTTGCCTGGGGTTGGGACGCCTTTGTGTCAATCTGGCAATACTGGATCAGAGCAGGAGAAGAACATAAAATTTTAGGTTAGGAAGGCAAACACACATATAAATTTAATCCCACTTGAAACTCCCTTAAAACTGTAATTAAAAACTTTCTAAAATGACAAGTCCACAAAGACCTGGGAGACAACCTAATTTTAGAAGCTGGAAAGCAGGGAAACAGGGGAAACTTACCTGGCAGGGGTGACAAAGTCAGATCTGCACGGAAGTAGCTAAGGATCAGCACACTTCCTCAAGAGCCTCAAGAACCAGAAGCAGAGACTGGCTGGAGGCATGCAGCTTAATGCAGAACCGGGCAACTCAAACCTACAGAACTATAGCTGAGGTGGGGGGCAGAAGCCTAAGAGTTTTGGGGAGAGGGGCAGGAATTCCAAAGATGGCATCACCAACAAAATAACCAACAATCAGCTCACCAAACAGACAGAAAGTTTCCAGAATGAAAATGTCTGTTTCCTGGCCACCTCAATGGATGCAAACATGTCCCACAGGTTGCACCATGTAAAGTTTTAAAGTTGAGGAGGCAGGGGAAGATTTCACAAGCTTTCAGAGGGAATAAAGTGATCTTATAGTAAAGATCTGAAGTCATACTGAAGCCCAGTGACACAGCCTGTAATCTCAGGTAGTGGGGAGACTGAGGCAGGAGGATTGTAAGATCAAGGTCTGCTGGGTTCTGGAGTGAGTTCCAGGCCAGCCTAGGTAACTTAGTAAGACTCTGTTCCAAATGGAAAATATGGTGAAGGCTGGGTTCAGGGAGTGAGGACTTGAGAGAGAGTTCAGGGGTTTAAGAGCACATCCTCTGCAGGAGACTCGAGTTTGGATCTCAGTACCCACATCAGGTGGTTTACAATTGCCTGAAACTCCGGCTTCCTTGGGCACCTGGCATTCATGGGCACAAACCCATGCATATTCACAAAATGAAAAATAAAAAGTCCTTACAAAATAAAAAGAGAGGAAAAAGCTGCAGATTTAGCTCAGAAGTAAGAGGACCTGCTTAATATGTACAAGGCACTGGTTCAATCTCAAGGACTAAAACACCTTCCCAAATCAAACTAACGGGCCAGTCAACCAAACAAAATAAAACAAAAACCAAGCAAGCAAGCAAGCAAGCAAGCAAACAAACAAACAAAAACCCCAGAAACAAAATACAAGAAGCTGGGTGGTGGGGGTGCATGCCTGTAATCCCAGCACTCAGGAGGCAGAGGGAGGCGAATCTCTGAGTTTGAGGCCAGCCTGGTCTACAGAGTGAGTTCCAGAGCTACACAGAGAAACCCTGTTTTGAAAAACAAAAACAAAAACAAAAACACCCAAACAAAAAAGGAAACAAGAAGAACGCTAGAGGTGAGAAGGTTTTGAAGTTTTCCTGGAAGGGCTGGTGTGATGGACGGCTCAGTGGGTAGAGGTGCCTGCTGAGCAGGTCTGACGGACCTAAGTCCCATCCCAGATCTCAGTGACCAGGTGAGAACAATCAAAGCTGTTCTCTGATCTCCGAGTGCGCCACAGCACGGCACGGTCCTGCCTCTACTCAAACTCCGCCACCCCCAGTAATAAATGCAAACTTTGAAGAGTAACTTAGAAGAGCCTGGAGAACTGTCCTCACAATTCTGAAAGAAAATTTATTTCCACATATATATTTCTAATAGTTAGGTGTATATTCAGCCACACTATCTTGTGTGAGAATTAAGTAAAGACCTTTGAAAACATGGAAACTACCAACAATTTTACTTTCCATGCATCCCCTCCCTTAAGAAAATTCCTGGAGAGCCAGGCCAGTGGCACGGTGCTATCATCCCAGCACTTGGGAGGTGGAGGCAGGAAAATGAGAAGTTCAAGGCCAGGCTGGGTTACCTGAGAACCTGCCTCAAATGCTCCTCCAAAAGAAAAGTAGATTCTGGATAATTTTTGACTAAAGAGACTAACCCAAGAAAGAGGAAAACAGGAAACACAATCCAGGCCAGGAAAGAGGCGTAGGAATTCCCAGGAGGATGCTAAGTGTAGGTGCCAGTTACTATGAGTATCCACGTTAGAGAAGGCAATGGGTCCTGATTGGAAAGGGCCTCAAGAGATGGCCACTCTATCATCAGGACCCCACTGCCACCACACTGCCATTCTGACTGGTCACGGCTTGCCTTAACTGGAGCTCCCTCCTTCCTTGTCAACACAATGCTGCCTCCACTAGTAAAGACCTTTGTGTTACTGAAATTTCAAGGAAGTTTAGTTTTGCTTTGTTCCTGAAAGCTGGAACGTTCTATTTGAAAATGTTTTTGTTGGAAGCTGAGTACCTGGTCCAAACAACAACCCTGCATGTGGCACAGTCTGTCCAAAGATTTATAAAAGACTATGAAATCTGGCTTCCCAAGACAAGGGCTCCCAGTGAAAAAGCCAGATTATGAGCCAGAGACGGTGTCCAGCGTATTACCTCCGCAGAGCCTCTCCTAACAACAATATACCCCTCCGCACTCAGCTAGCACTGAGTTCATCACTCAGTTCTCCAAACCACAAGACAATTATTCATGTAGAAGTCAGGATCCTGGGGCTGGAGAGGTGGCTCAGAGATTAAGAGCACTGGCTGCTCTTCCAGAGGTCCTGAGTTCAGTTCCCAGCAACCACATGGTGGCTCACAACCATCTGTAATGAGATCTGGTGCCGTCTTCTTCTTCTTCTTCTTCTTCTTCTTCTTCTTCTTCTTCTTCTTCTTCTTCTTCTTCTTCTTCTTCTTCTCCTTCTTCTCCTCCTCCTCCTCCTCCTCCTCCTCCTCCTCCTCCTCCTCCTCCTCTTGTTCTTTTTTTAGATTTATTTATTTATTATGTATACAGAAGAGGGCACCAGATCTCATTACAGATGGTTGTGAGCCACCATGTGGGTGCTGGGAATTGAACTCAGGACCTCTGGAAGGGCAATTGGTGCTCTTAACCTCTGAGCCATCCCTCGAGCCCCCTGGTGCCTTCTTCTGACCTGCAAGCATATATGTAGGCAGAACACTGCATACATAATAAATAAATAAATAAATCTTAAAAAAAAAAGTCAGGATCATATTACCCACTGGGGCACAGACAGAAGCAGTGAGGAGGGGAATGGAGAGGTAAGACCAAGTACAGAGGGGGTTTGTAACCCAGCTGCTGGGGCCAGAAATGTTTTATTAATTTCTCTTTAAACCACATATCTAAATTGTTTTCTTTATAAATGATACATGACACACACCTATCCTCCATATACTCTATATAGGCTCTGAATTAGAGACTACATGAAATTCCCAAGATTCCACCTTTTTTAATTAAACAAAGTACAGCCAACCCTGCCAACTGTGGGGGCATATGCTGCAATCCCAGTATGTAGGTAGAAGCTGAGGCAGGAGGATCACAGTGAGTTCCACGTCATCCTGGGCTACAGAGTGAGACTCTGTCTCAAAAAGCAAAACAAGGTTCACTGGGTAACAGGCACTGGGTGTCCTTCTAGAGGACGGGTTCCCAGCACCCACGTTAGGCAGCTCATAAACACCTGTCACCCCAGTTCTTGGGGGCATTCACATGAACATGTAAACACACACACACACACACACACACACACACACACACAAATAAATAAACAAAATAAATAAATAAATAAATAAATAAATAAATAAATAAAAACAGTAAAATTACATTTAAAACAAACAGAGTCTTAGAAACAGTCTAGTAGGTAAAGGTGCCTACCACCTGCATTCAATCCCCCAGACGCACAGGAAAGAACTGACTCCTGAAAATTGTCTTCCGACTTCCACATACATGTACATGCATGCGCATACAAATTAAATGAATAGGAGTCTGGCATGGAGGCACATGCCTTTAATCCCAGCACTTGCGAGGCAGAGGTAGGCGGATCTCTGAGTTTAAGGCCAGCCTGGTCTACACAGTGAGTTCTAGGACAGCCAAGGCAACATACAGAGAAGCTGTCTCAAACAACCCCAAACCAAAACTAAACCAAATTAAATAAATAAAATGCAATTTTAAAAATATTTAAATCTGCAGAGCATAGTGGCACACCTCTTTTAAATACCAGCACTCAGGAGCACACAGAGGCAGGCAGATCTTTGTGAGTTTGAGGCTAGCTTAGTCCTACATAGGGAGTTCCTAGCTAGCCAGAGTTACAAAGTGAGAAACAGAGAAATAGAGAAGGGAGGTAGATAGGTAGGTAGGTAGGTAGGTAGGTAGATAGATAGATAGATAGATAGGTAGGTAGGTAGGTAGATAGGTAGATAGACAGACAGATAGCAAAACAAACAAAAAACAAAAATTCACAACTTCATACACTTAACCTTGTTCAGGTTCAATAGTGTGCCTTATGTCCTTGAGGCAAATTAATAGCCTAAGTTTCTCCATATGCAAAGTGTAGAGTTAAAAAAAAGGAGCAGAGGGTTTCTGTCTTCATGTTTGATTACAATCTCTTATAATTGTGTAACCATCATACTGCATGTGAAGAACATAATAATTTCTGTTCCCTTAAAAGTTAACACATTTCAGACTTTAATAGGGAAGTTCCTTTGTATTTCTCAGAGATGAGATCTATCCAATACTATATTCATATAAATATAGTTCAATATAACAATGTAGGTTTAAGAAGAGTCTTTAAAAATCCCCAACCCTGCACATCTCCCTCACTTCTGCTTTTCTTAGCAGAAATGAGGACCCAGGCACTGGAAATGACCGGAAGTAATAATGGGGATGTGATTTAAGGGAGACGCTGATAGGAGAAATCAGAATATACACAAGGCAAGAATGTTCACCATGTTTCTCTGATCAAGGCAGAAGCATGCTGGGGTGAGTGGCTCTCATTAAGGAGATGTTTGGAGAGTCTTTTTCACAGGTGTCTAGACAAAATGGAATTATTGTCTACTTCTATTATGAATTCCTGGGCAATTATGGTGTGTCCAAAATACTTTAAAAGTTAGCGTTTCTATATATCTCACCATTAATCCTCACAGACATCCTATGAATTTGGTACACTGCCTCCTCATTCTCCTTTTATATAGGGAAACCAAAGCTCAGCAAGGTTATGGAACTAGATCAAAGTCACAGGCCAGTAAACAGCAGGGGTGGGCTTCAAACCTAGAAAATTCTAACCTCAAACCCATTCTAATCAGCAACAATCTTGTGCTAGGGAGACGGCTTAGGAGGTAGTCACCTGTAGCCTAGTTTGATGATCTACGTTCAATGCCCAGCAGACCTGCAAGGTGGAAGAGAGAACCAACTCTAATAAGCTGTCTGTTGAGCTCCACATGTGAGACACGGCATGTGTGTACTCACATCCATGCATAGCAGAAAAAATTAGAAATGTAAGTAGCATGGTGGTCCAGCACTGGGGAAGCAGGGAAAGGTGTTCTGTAATCTGTATTAGGAAATCCTCACTGCACACTGACCACCTCCATGCCACCAAGCATCACTCTTCAGTGTCATGAGTTTCGATGACATTCGCCTCTTGTGGAAACCTTCCAAGTTTACTTTTTCCATCAACCCCATTCTAGAGAAGCCTAACAAGGATAAAGAAAGTGAAAGTGAGGCTGGAACATGGCTTCACACCTCATGTGCAATTAGCAGATGTCCAACAGTGATCCAAAACTGAGAGAGCTCCTTCACGGGACTGTAAGGGTGAGACTGGTGACAGGGGTACGTTTTAAAAGTCTGACCAGATTAAGAGCACTGGCTGCTCTTCCAGAGGTCCTGAGTTCAATTCCCAGCAACCACATGGTGGCTCACAACCATCTGTAATGAGATCTGGTGCCCTCTTCTGGCTTACCGGCATACATGCAAGCAGAACACTGTATACATAATAAATAAACCTTAAAAAAAAAAAAATGTCTGACCAGAAGTCCAACTGGCTGGTCAGGACTGTAAGCCCAGCAACTGGGGAGTCTGAAGCAGGGGGATTGCAAGTTCAAGGTTGCCTGGGCTGAAGAGTGAGCCCAAGTCCAGCTATGGTACATTAGAGAGAAAAGTAGAGAGGTGTAGGGATATCACTTAATGGCAGAGAGCTTGCCTAGCTCATGAGGCCCTAGTTCATACTCAGTACGGTGGGGGGTAGGGGTGGGAGTAAGGGGGGGGCCCAGGACGGAGTGGGGGGCAGACTAGGGAAGAGCAAGGAAAAACTTAGCTATCTCTCAGAAAGAAGCTGTTGATGGAGCTGAAGAGCTGATGTCATACATCATGTTAGTAAAGATCTAGGAAACAGTATTTGGAAAAATCAGTTTCCAAAGCAAATTTGAATCCAAGTATCCTTGAGCCTAATTGCTAACGAATGTGAAATGCACAGCCAGAGAGTTTGTGGGTAGAAAATATTCCATAATTACACAACTCTAAACTTTCTATCAGATTTTAACTGTAACAATGTGCAAGTAAACACACTTCTCAGTGTTTCCAACCTTGTATGCACCAAGAGTTGCTGTCTTTCGCCCATATTGCATCCTAATGATGAGTACCAACATTGGAGCTTTCTTAGACGAATTCAATTCTTCTCTAAGTTGGCTGTATGAGTAATACTGCTAATGGGTGCTTTAGCTACAGGACACCTGGACTTTAAAGAGAGCTGCGCAGCCACTGCTGGAGGAAGCCAACGGTCTAATTCCCACATCTCTTTCCCTAACAAATAAATGCAACATAAAAAAGTACAGACAGGGGGTTGAGGATTTAGCTCAGTGGTAGAGCGCCTGCCTAGCAAGCGCAAGGCCCTGGGTTCGATCCTCAGCTCCAAAAAAAAAAAAAAAAAAAAAAAGTACAGGCAGGCTTCTTTGCCTTCTTTTGGAGGAGTGTTGTGGTGGTATTGTGTTCCCCAAAATATTGTGCACCCTAATAAACTTATCTGGGGTCAGAGAACAGAACAGCCACTAGATACAGAGGCTAGAAAATGGTGGCACTCACACCTTTAATCCTAGCATTCCAGAGGCAGAAATCCCTCTGGATCTCTGTGAGTTCAAGGCCACATTGGAAACAACCAGGCATGGTGACACACACCTTTAATCCCAGGGAGTGATGGCAAAAACAGAAAGGTATATAAGGCGTGAAGACCAGAAACTAGAAGCTTTTGGCTGGTTAAGCTTTTAGGCTTTGGAGCAGCACAGTTCAGCTGAGATCCATTCAGGATGAGGACACAGAGACTACCAGTCTGAAGAAACAGGATCAGCTGAGGAACTGGCGAGGTAAAGTTGGCTGTGGCTTGTTCTGCTTTTCTGATCTTCCATCATTCACCCCAATAACTGGCTTCAGGTTTGATTTTATTAATAAGACCATTTAAGATTCATGCTACAGTGCATGGGAACTTTGGAGACAGAGTCATGTAGGGCAGGCTAGCCTCAAAGTCACTAAGTAGCTGGGGGTAACGTTAAATCCCAGGGCCTCCTGCCTCTGCCCCCAAGGGCTGGGACTGCAGGTGACAGCACTAGATGGGGGTCTGGCTGTCCTTCCTGCCGTGCCCACTGCTCTTTGTAGTACACTGATGAAATCTCTCTCTCTCTCTGTGTGTGTGTGTGTGTGTGTGTGTGTGTGTGTGTGTGTGTGTGTGTGTGCCTGTGCAGGTAAGAGGACAACTTCCGGGAGTCCACTTTCTCTCTCCATCATGTAGGTCCTAGGGACCAAAGTCAAGTCAAAAGGCTGAGACTCAAGTGCCTTTACCTGCTAAGCCATCTTGTCAGCCCTAACCTTGTTTCTTTCTAAAAATAAAAATGCAAGTTATAACTGCATGTGTACTGACCACAAATCAAGATGAAGAACTATCACATAATTCAGGAACAAACAAACAAACAAACATGCTGTTGTGATTATTGTGAGAGGAAAATAATGAAAAACAAAACAAAACAAAACAAAAAACAAACCCTGTGTTTCCTTAGAGAAGAAAAACATTTTTAAAGGGATTGTGGGGAGGGGAGAGTAAAGTGCCATGAGTTTGCTCCCCAGAACGCACATTAAAAAGGCTGGGCACAGGCTGGAGAGCTGGCTCAGAGGTTAAGAGCACTGACTGTTCTTCCAGAGGTCCTGAGTTCAGTTCCCAGCAACCACATGGTGGCTCACAACCATCTGTAATGAGATCTGGTGCCCTCTTCTGGTGTGCAGGCAGAACACATAATAAATAAATCTTTAAAGAAAAAAAAAAAAAAAAAGGCTGGGCATGATGGTATGCACATACAATCTCAGCCCTGGGTGGTGGCCACAGAGGGATTCCTGTGGTCAGTCAGCCTACCCTGATTGGTGAGTTTCAGGTCATCTGGCCTCCATACACATGCCCCTATACCTACACCTGCCCATGTATGCTCACTCATGTGACATAAATGATGATATTTTATTTGTGCTGAAATGTGATTTTATGTGTTTGTTATAAATAAAGTTTGCCTAGAGATCAGAGGTCATAGAGAGCCATTGAGCAGAGTCAGGCAGTGGTAGCCCCCACACCCTTAGTCCGATCAAATGGCAGGCAGAGTCTCTGTGTGGTCAAGGACACAGCCAAGTGTGGTGACACACGCCTTTAATCCCAGTACCAACCATAGAGACCTGGAGGTCTATACAGACAGGCAGTGATGAGGAAGTCATGTGGCTGGGCTTAGAGCCAATGAGAAGGCAGAGCAGAAAGGCAATAAATACACAAGTCAGAGATTAGAAGGTCTCTTTCTCAGGAGAAGCTACTGCTTGTGGTAAGCTAAAGCTAGGTGGCTATTGCTCTGATCTCTTTGGCTTTAACTCTGTATTTGGCTCTGTGTTCCTTATTTAATAAAACTGTCTAGAATTTCGTCGACACACTCATATCTTAAAAAAAACGAGAAAGAAAAACTAAAAAAGAGAAAAAGTAACTAATTTCTCAAAAGCACCGGGGGGAAAAAACCCCGCTAAAGATAAATAAGTGACAAGTGAATCTTAGAGTGACTTAGCACGAGTTCTCTGAGGAAAGACAAAGGCATGTCATGTTATGAAGGAGCAATAAAACAATTTTATGGCTGGGGAACTGGATGACTAGCATTAGGAAGGTTAAGAACCGCTGCTCTATGTTTTCACATGATCCTTAAACACATACATTAATAGAATTTCTTGGGACTCACATGGATGATTCCATATCTCATGGGATTTCTCATATATGTGTCTGCTGTGTTTAGAGATGGGCTTGCAGTGTGGTCTAGACTGACCACAAGTCTGAGAGTCTCCTTCTGTCACCCCTCCAGTGGCTAGGGTCTCACAAGTGAGCCCTGCTCGGCTCTGAGTGTCTTCCACAACTCTTCCCACAGTACTTCAAAAGCAATTCACTGCACAAAGGAAATCTAATTCACTCCAAATTCTGGACAATACAAATGGACTCACTGAGTCCAATTTTTTTCTTCTCAATCTGTCTTCAGCCAGGATTACTGGCACAGTTCACATGTAACTTCCACTAAAACAACAAAACCAAACAGATACAAACCATGTAACTCTTTGATGTACACAAAAACCTACACTTGGCTTCTCTGGGAGGAACCACACCTACTCTCAACCACTGGATGTTTATCAGGATGTACTAGTTGAGAGGCATGAAAATAAAAGTGGGAAATTCCCTGTAACCAAAACAAAATATATTACACACTCAAATGATCCTTGGTGATACTTTTCGTCTATCTAGCCTATCTTTAGGATTGTAATTGCTTATACAACCCACAAAATAAAAGACTACTGGTAAATATGTTCTCAAGTGTGGTTATAGGATGTTCCAAGGGAGCACAACTCTATTTTTGTACAAGCAATTAACTTATATGGTTCTCAATCTAAAATAAACTAAAGAGTATTTGATGAAAAGTTTTCCTCTTACTCTACCTCTAAGACACCCAACTCCTTACCTGAAAGGCAAACGATACTATCCATTTCCCAAGCTGCTTTCTAGCGAGATGTCTACAAGCATGTACACCAATGTAAGTGTGTGGGGGAGATGGGGGTGTGTGTTTTCTTTACCCAAACAGTAGCATTCTGAATAGCACTTCTGCACAGACTCTCGGGTATCTGTCCCACTCTGCCATGGTTAGGAAATAGATTTCCTATTATAGATTTTCCTTGATTAACCCTTCCAGCTTCCTTGAGTACCGTGGACGTGTTTGAGGTAAGCAGAGCTATAATTCTCCTACAGCAATCTGTTCTTCTCTGTTCTTCTTCCTCTTCCTTCCAATGCTCTCTTACAGGAATTACGTGACTTGGAAAGAGGTGGGTTCCACATCCTTTCATAAGTACAATGCAGGGCACCCACTCAGCACATGACTAATATTCGGTAAGCATTCGATATTTACGAGTGAACCCACAGCAAAATCCCAAATGTTCTGGGAGAACAGAACAGATTTTCAGTTAGGCATAGAGGCTGAGACAGGAATATCACCAGGACTCTGAGGCCAGTCTGGCTACATAGTAGACTCTGGAACAACCTGGGCAATAATATGAGACCCTTTCTCAAAGAAATAAACATGGGCCAATGAGCTGGCTCATCAGTTAAAGGCGTTTACTGTCAAGCCTGATGACCTGAGAATGAGATCCAGGTCTCACATGGTGGAAGGACAGAATTAGCTCCCATAAGTGGTCCTCTGACTACATATATGCTGTGGCATGTACCCTCCATGAATAAATAAATGTAATACAAATAATAAATCCACAACAAACCAACGAAACAAGCCGCTCAAACTCCTAAGTGAGGTACTTTCCTTCATGTCTGCATTCACCTGCTTGGCTCCAGAACTACAGACCTGTGAAACAGATGACAATGTTTTTCCTGTCCCCATCACAACTAAAATGATGACCTCAGATAATCAGTCTTCTTGAGAAAAACACATAGGCAACTTTACATGGGCTTTGTCCATGTGCGCAATCATACATCCCAGTTGTCGTCCTGCGAAGAGAAAATGTGCACGCACTGTGATTTCCGAAAAGAAAAAGAAAAGGGGGTTTGGGAGGAGTGCAGGTTGGTCTTTGTCAGCTTGACACAGGCTGGAATCATCTGAGAAGAGGAAACTGAGGAAACGCCTCTCTATCAGATTGCTCTGTAGGCAAGCCTGCAGAGCACCTTCTTGATCGCTGATTCCTTGAAAGGGCCCAGACCACTGTGGGCAGTACCAGCTGGGCAGGTGGTCTTGGCAGTGCAGGAGAGCAAACTGAACAGGCCATGCGGCAGAACAGGCCAGTAAGCAGCATTACTCACTGGTTTCTGCTCCAGCTCCCGCCTCCAGTTCTCGGCTTGGCTTCTCTCAGTGGACTGGGACCCAGGATATGCGAGCCAAATAAATAAACTCTTTCCTCCATAATTGATTTTAGTTGTGGTCTTTATTACACCAACTAGACAGGAGGTCAGATAATGGCTGAAGAAAATGGAATGGAAATATGACTAAAGAAGAAACTTTGTGTTTAAGATATCCAGAGGGTCCAGAAAAATTAACAAAGAGAGAATAGTTCAAATGAACTCCCTAGAAACCCAGCTGCTAACCATCCTCAAACTGCACATGAACTTCATTCTCTAGACAAGTACTGCCATCTATAGGACATGTAGGAATTAGGATATTAGGGTTCAGTGTAGGAGAAAGTAAAATAAAAAGCCTAGCATGCTATAGCCTAAAGTGCTCCTGCCCATTTACTAATTTACCTGAATTTTATTTATTTTGTTTTTTTTTTTAAGGGGGGAGTGTCTTACTAGATGGCCTAGGACTCCTGATCCTCCCGCCTTAGCCTTTCATACTCTCTTAAAATACCTATATTTAGAGGCTAGCCTGGGCTACATTGTGAGACTGCCTCAAAAACCAACCCAAACCGACTCCCTCCCATAATTCCTGCACATGGGAAGCAGAGGCAGCAAGACTCTTGTAATTCTGAGGCCAGCCTGGTCTATATCATCATGAGTTCCAGGCTAGCTAGGACACCAAAACCCTTCTTCTAAAGACAAACAAAAACCCCAAAGTCAAAATCCAAACAAAGGTATTCAAGGTTACACTGTATGCTTCTAACTCCCTCGGCAAGGACAGGCAGTGATATGGAGCAGACAGGTTACTATGGGTAAAAAGAACTACTTCAAAGCTAACACTGAGGATCTTACATTTCTTTCTTTCTTTTTCTTTTCTTATCATTTTTCTTTTTTTTTTTTTTTCGAGACAGGGTTTCTCGGTGTAGCTTTGCGCCTTTCCTGGCACTCACTCTGTAGTCCAGGCTGGCCTCGAACTCACAGAGATCTGCCTGCCTCTGCCTCCCGAGTGCTAGGATTAAAGGTGTGCACCACCACTGCCAGGCAGATCTTACAATTCTTAATTAGCTGCTGTGTTGCAATGAATGAGGAAGAAAAAAGAGAAAATTTAATTAGAATTTTGTATTTATCTATTTATTTATTTGTAAAACAGTCTCACCATGTTGCCTGCTGGCCTAGAACTCACTCTGTAGATCAGGCTGGCCTCAAACTCACAGAGATCTGTCTGCCTCTGTCCTCTGAGTGTGCATCACTGTGTTTGTTTTGTTTTAAGATAAATCAGGACTGTGCCAGGAGATGAGAATGTGGGGGAAGTGTAAAGGGCTCTTCCTTCATTCTGGGGATTCTTCCTGCTCAAGGAGAGAGGACGGAAGAACCCTGAAAGCCAACAGACAGCCTCAGCCTACAGGTGCGTACTGGAGGGACTCAAATGATGGCACCCAGGGTCACAGAAGACAGCCACGCTACCAAGAAGACATTATACCAATGTGTTGAGCTGTTGTACACTGTTTTTAACATAGCTAAGAGGGGTCCATTACAATTCCTTCTTAGAACTAGAGAGAAGAGCCAAGCGCAGCTCAAGCCTATAATCCCAGCACTAAAGAGACTTCGGCAGAAGGGTTGCCATACACTCCACAGGGCTCCATAGTGAGTCTACTCAGACAAATAAAAATAAACCAACAAACCCCCATACTAACAAAATAAATACAACGAAAATAGAGATTTGTTCATGATGATTAAATAAATTGTTGTTTACAAATCACTTTACACACAATAAACTGTACATGAGTGTTTGTTAAGTGAGATCTATTCTCCATAGTTCAAGTGTTTATTTAAGGAAAATTTTTTTCTGGGCTGTTGGCTCACATCTATATTCTCAGAACCCAATAGGTCAAGGCAGGATGCTTGCTGAGCTAAGACTGAGTCTCCATCTTAAAAAAACAAACAAAATTTCACTCCAAGTACTACAAAGGTCTCTGGGTACACAGTGTGACAACAACATGTGGCATTTATGTTTTGTAAGGAGCTCTGTCGGGACTCTGCCACACGATTTCTTTCTTTTCTTTTCTTTTCTTTTCTTCTTCTCCTTCTCCTTCTCCTACTCCTTCTCCTTCTCCTTCTAAGATTTATTTGTTCATTTTGTGTAAGTGGTCTGCCTGCATGAATGTCTGCAGGCCAGAAGAAGGCATCAGATCTCATAGATGGTTGTCACTGCACGATTTCTAACTCCACCTCTACCATGCTAGTTGCAACCCCTGTATGGGGGATAGTCTGCTTGCCTAAGTTCTGGAAGTGCTCATTTCCTCCAATTTGCCATGCCTTTGTGGAAATGGGTGGGAAGAGATGTACAACAGTAAGCATCGATGAGGGAGAGGCTGACGTCTCTTAAAACCATCTAAAAAAGAGCAGCGCTCCCACACAGAGACACTAGTATGCCTCAATAATGAACATAGTGAAGTCTTCCAATAACGTATCCACACAGGCCACTGGCTTCATTCTTAATAATCTCTAGAACAGACTTAACAAGGAAAGCGTACTTGGAAAGTTTAAACAAGAAGCAAATGGCCCCGAAACTCATGAACTGGAAAGTGATCTCTAGTCTAATGACACGCCTGTAGTCAGGGCACAGCGAAGACGTCCTAACCCAGATTACAGGACAGATAGAGCCACACAGAGAACACTGGAGTGAAAGGAAACAGCCCCTCTCCCAGCACCACGGAGGGGTTTCGTTCCGGTAAAATCTGAGCACCTGGTAAACTGATACCATATCAACAATTTCATTTCTCAGAAAGCAGATCAAACAACAGAGAGAATGTCTAGTCAGGACTACCGTGACTGAGGGGAGGAAACTGAGGTGATGTGGAAGAGGCCTGCTTGCTGGCTTGGCCTTTGTAACAGTGAAGGCAGGGACTTTGGTAAAGGCAGGTCCTAGACCTAAGGGCTGAGTTCACAGAGCTCCAAGATGGGATGTGTGTAATCTGGCTTACTTTAAAATTCTGTGAATTACTACACTTACTTATTTCTGTGCATATGTACGTATGGCACACTCGTGGGGGGGGGGGGCGGCGGCGTGTCATTCATGTCACGGTGTGCATGTGGAGGTCAGAGAACTCTGGGGAGTCAGTTCTCTCCTTCCACTATATGGGACCTGGGGATAAAACCCAGGTCAGCAGGCTTGGCAGCAAATGTCTTTATCTGCTGAGCCATCTTGCTAGCCTAGGAGATGAGTGTAATTTATAACCCCAAGAAACATAAAACAGATGGAAAGCAAAGCATTCAAAATAAAATTAGGGGGCTGGAGAGATGGCTCAGCAGTTAAGAAATGCAAATGACATGATAGGAAGTTGCTTCAGTAGAGCACACTCTTCTAGGTGAATTTTACTCTGAGACTGAGAACATGCGCGTGTGCGCATACGTGTGTGTATACACACACACACACACACACACACACACACACACACACACACACATCATGAAATCCTTGAAGAAGAGAGAGTGGAAGCCAGAAGATGCACAAAGATGGCTGCAATGTTCAAAGAAGAGAGAAACATGGATCTGGAGTACCAGAACACCAGTTCAGACCACAGAAGGTGAGGGAGTAGTGATCCCACCCACAGAGAGTATGCCACAGACATAGTCCCTGGCCACAATAGGACCCTACGCCCCACCCCACCCCACACTGGAACTTCATGTACTACACACACATCTGCCGACAGAGCTCCACTCAGTTACAGAAATGTCTCTAACATTTCGTCTTTCCTTTTCTTTTCTTTTTTTAAAATTTTGTGTGCATTGGTGTTTTGCCTGCATGGATGTCTGTGTGAAGGTGTCACAAGCAGTTGTGAGCTGTTATATGGGTGCTAGGAATTGAACCTGGGTCTTCTGGGAGAGCAATCAGTGCTTTTAACTGCTGAGACATCTCTCCATCCCTCATCTTTATTTTTTAACAGGGCCTAAGTCCTCCCCTCAGTCCCCTGTGCTGGATTATAGGCATGCATCATCATGCCTGGCTCATATCTGTGTCTTCATATACTCATCTTCAGAGTGACAGCCTCAAGAGAGGGAGGTCAAGAAATGGTCAAGGATGAATCTTGTATGTGGTTACTGGTTGTACAGTTAAGGGCAGGATCACATTTAAAGTAGCACCAAAAAACGCACTATTCAGCATGACTAGAATATTAACTAATACTGTATTATGTTTTTAAATCTTTATTTTTATTGTATGTGTATGCATGTTTGCTTGCATATGTGTATGCGCATGTCTCATGCCCTCAGAGACCACTGGATCCCCTAGAAATGAATGGAGTGACAGATGGTTGTGAGCTGCCATGTAGGTGCTGGGAACTGAAATCTGGTCCTCTGCAAAAGCAGTATGCTCTTAACCATTGAGCCATCTCTCCAGCCCCTCCTAGAGCATCTTAAACTGATCAAAATAGTGACTATAGTTTGTTTATCCCTTCCTCAGATCAAATATTAGATGACAAGGATTCTGGGATATTTATCCCCGCACAACTAACACAGTGTCTCATAACACATATATTAGGTCCTAGATAAATACCTGCAGAATGGATAACATGGAAACTCTGTCACAGAGGAATAACTAAAATCCAAGTGTTTATAAAAAATTAAAAAAAAAAAAAAAAAAAGAGCCAATTCAGGGAAATAAACAAAAGCTGTCCTCATCTGTCTGGATGGTTCCTGTGAGGGAGAAGACCAGCACTGAAGTTCCCCAGACTTTCTTATCTGCTCCCAGCCCTCCTGGAGGAGATTCACTACGTCTGTCAATAGCATGATGGTTAATGATAGCATGAAATGGCTCCCTTTAAGTTGGGAAACATGAAGTAGGCAAGGACACTGGGCAATCAGTGATCTTTAGGAACAGGAGTATTTTTCCCAATAGTGTGGCTGTTTCTGTTTCGGAAAGCATCTCATTCCTCCTAGAAAGCTGTTATCAGAAAGATGGAGAATTAGCAGAGGTGCTATTCTCAACATGACAATTAAGGTGCCATGTTCTTTTACCCACTACGTCCATGTAAGAGCAACTTGGAGCTTGTTGTCCAGTCACATCTCAGGATAGGTCTGGCTCAACATAAGGAAGATTTGTTATCTCTGAGAGTTGTTCATACACAGAATGTGAACCTATGTCAAATGACATCCCATGATTCCAAACTCTTCAACTCTGTCAGAGGTGTTTCAATGTGAACCCGGAAAAAAGTGGAGTGAGATAGGGCAGGCGGAAGATAAATGGTCTCAAAAGATGCCCATGGCACAATGCCTGGAACTGTGAGCCTGAGCTGATCCAGGAGAAGATACACCAGGTTAAGGATCTCCTGGCTAAGATGATCCTCGACTAGCTGAGCAGGTACTATGCCCAATGACATCCTATGAGATGCACAGAGACAAAACACAGAAGGGAGTCATGCAAAGGAGGGGCCGGAGAGAATTTCAGCAGGTAGATTTTAAGAGTTCTAAGTCTAAGAGTCTCTTTTCTAGTCACTTCCTGCCTGGTAGAAAAACAAAATGCAGACAAATAATAAATCAGAGTCCATGTGAAAAGCTCCCACTTAGGAAAGTTTTTCTGTACCATTTCCAGAAACTGACGCCTTTACTTTCGAGGCAATCGAGACGTGTTTTGATGAAAGCAGTGAGCAGGCTGCCTTAGCTTGGTTTCTATTACTGTGACAAAATACCATGACCAACGGCAACTTGGGGGAGGAGAAGGTTTGTTTGGCTTAAACATCAGACGGCAGTCCATCATGAAGGGCAGTCAGGGCAGGGGCTCAAAGCAGGGACAGAGAAGCAGGACTGAAGGAGAGGTCATGGGAGAATCTATGTGGCTTGTTCAGCTTGTTCTTTTAATGATTAGGACCGCCTGCCCTGGTGGCCCCACCCACAGTGGGCTGGGCCCTCCCACATCAATCATCAAGACTTGCCCACAGGCCAATCTGGAGTGGGCATCTTCTCAGCTGCTGTTCCATCTTCCCAGATGTCCCTTGCTTGTGTCAGACTGACAAAGCCAACAGGTACACAGCAATTTCCTAGTAAGTTATCCAGTGATGTTATAGAGTTCTCAGTGTGAGGAACAGATATCCACAGACTGAAGGATAAAGTTACTCTACTCATGCCATAGTTTAAAAAGGAACACAAGCTGGGTAGTGATGGCACATGCCTTTAATCCCAGCACTTGCGAGGCAGAAGCAGGTGGATCTCTGAGTTTGAGGCCAGCCTGGTCTACAGAGTGAGTTCTAGGACAGCCAGGACTACACACAGAAACCCTATCTTGAAAAAAACAAAAAACAAAAAACAAAAACAAAAACAAAAAACAACCAACAAATAAATGAACACAAGCAGATCAAAGAAATTCAGTGTAAAACTGTAATTTTTTTTTTTTTTTAGGGAAAGAAGAGGCAGAAATCTTCAAGAAGGTAAAGAAAGGGGTAGGCTAGCAAGATGGTTCCTGCCACCAAGCCTGACAACCTGATCACTCCCCAGAACCCACATGGTGGAAGGACAGAACTGATGCCCGAAAGCTGTCCTGACATACACATGCACACATACAACAAATAAATAAATGTAATGAAAATATTTTTTTTTAAAAAAAAAGTAACAATAGCTGCAGAATAGGAGGAAGGTTTGGCAAATCATTTCTCTATCTGATAAGGACCTAGTAGCCAAAATATATTTGAGAAAACTTTACAACTTACTGTAAAACAAAAGTAATCAAATTTTAAGTAGGCAAGTAAAATAGTATTCCTCCAAGAAATGTATACAAATGGCTAATAAGCATATTAAAAGATGATTAACATCGTTAAATATCAGGGAAGTACAAAGCAAAATCACTTGAAATAACTTCATCCCTGTTAGCATGACTATGAGGAAACCCCAAGTATATCATAGGCTGTGTTGGTAATGACATGGAGAACCTCATACTTTCAGTGGGAATGTAAAATGCTGCAGTCCTTTGGAAAACAGTCAGTTCCCAAAAAGGTTAGAGAGTCATCATACAACTGAGCAATTCTACACTCAGGTAGATACCCGAGAGAAAACACACACACACACAAAATGCACACAAGCCAGGTGTGAGGGTTCATTTGGGAGCTGGAGACAGGAAGATGACAAGCTGAAGACCATCAAGACTGTCCTAAACTCCCTGACTCTGCTCTCCATTAAAAACATGAGACAGGCTGCAGAGATGGCTCAGCCTGCCCCCCTTATTTCTTGGTACCCAGAAATGTGTGTGCACATGCAAGTGGAGGGCAAGGTGGTCATCCGATTGTCTGACGAGCGCTCTGACATGCAGAGCCTGCCTTCCTCACTCACACACAGCAACTGAACACAGGTTTCATACAACGCCAAGAGATTTCAGAGGTTGAGTCATGGCGTTAGATGGCTCTATTGCTTTTGGTCTCATGTATATCCACGCTGGCCTTAACCATGTAGCAGAGGATGACATTGAACTTCTGCAACTTCTGCCTCCACCTCCAGTGCCGGGATTCCAAGCTCTCACTACCAAACCCAGTTTATACGCTGCTCGGTGCATGTTTGGCAAGCATAGAGCCGTATCCCCAGCCCCACGCCATCACTCTAACATTTTAAAAACCAGGAACAGTCTAACTATGACCAGTAGGAAAGTAGTTATTACTCATTCAGAATGGTTTCCAAAACATTTAATTCTGTAGGAAAGACCTTACCAGATGAAAGAAAACCAAAACCAAAATCAAGCTTATGTCTAGGTGCAGAGTGTCTCAACCTAATGGAAAGAAAGAGAAGTGTGGAAAGGCCTGTGGAGTGCATGCCATGGACACCATCTCAAAGGGGAAAGGAAGTGAACCAGGAGTGGTGGTGTATGCATACAATCCTGGCACTCAGTGGAGGCAGGAGGATCAGGAGTTCAAGGTCATCCTCAGATGCATTCTGAGTTTGGGGTCAGCCAGAGCCACATGAGATTTCATCTAAAAACAAGCCAGCAAGTGGCAATACAGGATGGGGAGATGGCTCAGTGGTTAGGACTGCTTGCTCCTATTCCAGAGGACCTGAGTTCAGATCCCAGCACCCAGGTCATATGGCTCACAACAGTCTATAACTCCAGCTCTAGGGATGCAAAGCCTCTGACCTCTGTGGGTACATGCAGACACACATACCTACACATAATAAAATGATAAAAATAAATCTTTTAAAAAGAAGTGGAAATACAATAAAGTTAAAAAATTGGCTATATGTGGTGAGATTATTTTTGTGTTCTATGTTTTCTTTTTTCTTTTTCTTTTTTTCTTTTTTTTTTTTTTTTTTGTGGTTTTTGGAGACAGGGTTTCTCTGTAGCTTTGGAGGCTGTCCTGGAACTCACTTTGTAGACCAGGCTGGCCTCGAACTCACAGAGATCCATCTGCCTCTGCCTCCCGAGTGCTGGGATTACAGGTGTGCGCCACCACTGCCCGGCTTGTGTTCTACATTTTCTAAAGTAAAAAAATGTTACTTTTATAATTTAAAAAGCTGTAAAAAGTACCAATATCATCAAGAACTGGCCTATATCCTAGCTTCTGAAATGTGGATGACAAAATACTTAGCCCCCAATATTATTCTATTATTCTTCTGAAAAAGAAGGTATTTAGTGGTGCACGCCTGTAATCCCAGCACTCTGGAGATAGGCGCAGGAGGAAGAGGCGCTCAGGTCATCCTTGGCAGCCAGTGCTGGCTACGTAAGAGCCGTCTCAAAAGTAATCAGCCAAAAACCACATCCAGGTGTGGGTGTGCGTCTGCACAGAGAACATGTGGCAGTTAAGCGACAACTTGTATGAGTGGTGATCTCTTTTCCCCTGTGAGTTCCATATGTCAAACTCAGGTCACAGCCTTGGTGACAAGTGCCTTAACCACTCAGCCATCTTGTTAGCCCCCAAAACATGTCTGTCATCTCAGCACACTGGAGGCAGAGCAGGAGGGTTTGAGTTGGAGGGCACCCTGGTTAAATAGTAAGTTCTAGGTTATCCTGGGTTATCTAGTAAGCAAAGTCTCAGAAAAGCAAAGCATACGCATCATAAATATGCATGTGTGAGAATGTATGTATGTATACATGTATTTAACATCCGAAGTCTGTTAGCTGCACCCTGCAGTGGTACTGAACTTTTTGGTTCTTATCACTATGGCTAATACTAAAACTATACTCGTGATAAAGCATGAAAAGGACTAGTGTTTAAAGATACGACAGAATGTGGGTGTGTGTATACAGGTGTGGAGGATGACCTGGCTTATGTCTACAGCCTGGCATCCTTACACAAAAGTAATTCATAGAAGCCAGGATTTAATGACAAGTAAAATAATAAAGAGTCAGATGTTAGGGGCGCTTTCACTCCAATCACATGTCACAGTGATGACCAGGTAACAGACAATGAAATAAAATAGCTAAAATACAATACCAGATAGTCATTGAGAGTTAGGTATACTCATGTTCTATAGCCAGGGGACTGCTGTGTTGAGTTAGGTACACTCGTGTTCTATAGCCAGGGGACTGCTGTGTTGAGTTAGGTACACTCGTGTTCTATAGCCAGGGGACTGCTGTGTTGAGTTAGGTACACTCACACTCTATAGCCAGGGGACTCTGTGGCTTTGGGGTTTTCACCCCTAAGTTATTCTGGTAAGAGATGGAAACTCTTAAGACATTATGTATATTTTGTGGGGTTGTTTTGGTTTATTTGAAGAGAGACTGCTATTTCCACTTATTCTCCAACCTTAAATTTTGTAAGATTACCTTTATGTCGTTCCTAAACAGACCAGAAGAAAGTTTAAGAGGGTTTCCCTGCAGACTATAAATTGTGCCCAGGAGGGTAGCGCCTAGAGAATGAAACATTAAGAGTAACCTATGAACTCTCAATAATATGAACCAGACCAACATGACTACACCACCAGGTTACATGCCAACATGGACAACAAATTCCACACAGTCCCACCCCTGAAGAGCTTCTACAGAGGTTGCCCAATCCACGTGTCCGCCCTGGACACAGTACACAGAAACAGAGCTGAATGCACTCCTCGGCCTCCTATGAACCACTGCTGACAGTGACATTAGTGGTGCTAAATTATCCGACCCCTTCAGAGCCTCACACATTCTTCCCATTCCTTTCCACAGTTCTCACACAGTCCATTCACTCCAACCAAACAACAGTGTTATGAATGACAAAGAACGCCTCACAGGCCTGCACCGTGACAGCTCACTGAAAAAAACATCCCTTTAGTTTCAAGGAGGAATAACACTTTCCCTCAACAATTTATTCCTATTTAATCTTGAGCATGATGTGAACTGTCTAAACTAATGAGTCTTATAGAAAGAGATCACTTGGAAGATAGACCAGAACCGGGTATACCTCCAGACTTCCCAGTTTCTAAGCTCGGTCTCTCTCATCTCCCCCTTTCAGAATCCTCGTGTGTGAAACCATGTTTGGAAGGGAGTGTAGGTGCTCACAAATGAGGCCCGAGCCCATGAGATGGAGAGCCTTGCTCAGATCATGATCCATCTACATCTGCTGATAGAACTCCAGCCAAATTGAGAGATCATGTATGCATTTTCCACACCAACAAACCTTCTGTTTTCCTAACTTTATTTTTCTCTGTCTTATGTTTGTTTGTTTGTTTTTAACTTCTAAATTTGTTCTATTTTCTGTATTGTGTGATTATAACCATCTTATCTTTTCTAGAACAAAATGAATTGAAATGACTGAAAATATAGAGTATCCTCTTTGGAGAGAGGTAGCCTAAAATAGAACCAGATACTCTTCCCAGTAATACCTAGAAAAAAAATGTGAATTATTGAAAACAAATAAACAAAATAAAAACCAAACAAGTACAGCCTGAAGAACTGAACTGCCTTTAATTTAATGGTTTTAATTATCTGGGGCTGGGAGAAAATACCAGCCTGAACAATAGTGAAAAGTGTGAAACAATTATTTTAAAAGAAAAGTGCTATTTTAGAATACGCGTCACCACAGAACTAATGATGGCCGAAGCCTTATCACTGTCATAATTAGGTAAGAGTCATTTACATAGCTTTCAACACAGGAAAACACTGACTTCCAACAATGGAATCACTGCGTTCCAACAAGAAATTCTTTGTTGTTGTTGTTGTTGTTGTTGTTAAAATTGGTGCCATTTCCATAGTGGCCTCTACCTGTGACATTCCTCTGAGGAGAATGTTTTACTATACTGTCATAGAAGCAAGATACACACAATAATGATTCACAGTCAGTCCCACCACACCCTAAATACTTATCACACAGACACATTAAGATGGGAACAAGTCAGCACTAAGATTGTGCTGAGCGATAACAAATACAGGAACCTGGCAGCAAAACCTGACACCTGAGCTCTTCTTAATGAATGCGCTGGAGAAGTTGGGACTATTACGAAAGGTGTACCTTTCTGGAGAGTTGGAAAGAAATTAATGTGGAAACAAATTGAATACAGACACTTTGTCTAACTTCATTCAGGTTTCTACTTAACATCCTGGATGATGTCACTAAATCTCAGCTACCTGACAGTAGCTGGCCTTCATTCACAAGCTGGTACCTATAACAATAATTCTAAGAGGTGCAGGCACCAGTCACATGACAAAAGCGCACTCACATGTGTCAAGTAAGAGGAGTGGGTGGGGTGGCAGTGACAGAGAAGTAGTCAGCCTGGCACTGTTCAGCCCAGAGCGACTTGGCTTCTCTATTACCAGGTCATGAAGGATGAATCGTAAGAAAAATGCCCAAGTACTGCCCACTGTTCCTCAGTCAAGCCCTGAGTATGAGTCAATAACCTCATCTACTGCCCAGAGTCACTTACTCACCCCTGAGGAACAGATGTGACTATTTTCTTTTTATCCTTTTCAGTCTTGTGATTTTCCTGAGACATGGTCTTATTCTGTAGCCCAGGCTGGCCTAGAACTATGACCCTTCTACCCTAGCCTCTTGCTACTATACTCTTAACTGCTGAGCCACCTCTCCAGCTCCAAACTGTTAACTATCTAAAAATAAGGAGCCATGGGTTAGCTTTACTTTCCCAGCATGCCCTGAGCTTATAGATTAAAGAAGACTGCTGGGAACGGACAGCTCAGTTGTAAAGCATCTGCCTAGGCCTCGGGTTTGTTTGACTCACCAGCACCACAAAGAAGCCATCTTGCTGACTAGTTTTATGTCAATACAGCTAGAGTCATCTGAGAGGAGGGAGCCTCATCTGAGAATGTCTCCATAAGAGCAGGCTGTAGGCAAGTCTATAGAGCATTTTCTTAGTTAGTGTTTGATCAGGAGGGCCCAGCCCATTGTGAGTGGTGTCCCACCTGGGTTGGTGGTCCTGGGTTCTATAAGAAAGAGTAAGTTGAGAAAGCAGGATGACCAGGACAGTAAGCAGCTCCCTCCCTGGCCTCTGCATCAGCTCCTGCCTCCAGACTCCTGCCCTGCTTGAGTTCCTGTCCTGACTTCCTTCAGTGGTGCAGAAGCGGAAGCCGAATAAACCCTTTCCTCCCCAAGCTGCTTTGGCTATGGTGTTTCATCACCTTGATGAACAGTCACCCTAAGACATCATCTCTGTGTGTATGAGCTAGAATTTAAATGCTGCTAGTGTCGGCTGGTTTAAGATACATGGGTCAACTTCACTATTTCCATTTTGGTCCCAGGAATCTAGACCATCAGTGATTTGTTTGGGGATGTTTCAGATTCCCTAGAGAGAAAGGGTCAAAGTTTACTGCTTTGATAGTCTGTTGGATTACTTTTAGTCTCATGTTGTTCCAATTAACACTTTTTCCTTGGTCTAATTAACATTTTAAAAAAGTCCCAGCATTGGGGCTACAGAGACAGGAGGATTGCCCAGGGTCAAGGCCAGCCTGGACTACAGCATAAATTATTGTCTCAAAAACAAACAAACCCCACAGAAAATAAATAAAATTCATACTCTAAGCAAATTAAAGCATCATTACGCCAATATAATTCCTTGATAACAGTTGCTATGACAACATAACAAACCTCTATTTTGAAGTTTTAGGACCAAGTTCTACTCCTCTAAAGTGAGTTTTATACATTTAATTTAAAAAATAAGTTTCTACCCTAAAATTACTTTAAAAACCTATATGACTATAAAAATTGCTTGCCTTGGGGCTGGTGAGATGCCTCAGCAGGTGAAGCTGCATGCTGCCAGGCCTGATGACCTGAGTTCAATCCCCCACACACATGTACCCACACATGTGAACATGCAAACACCCATGCATGCAAACTTTTCGCTGGATTGCGGCAACATCAGTGTATAGGATTCTACTACTAGAGATTTATTTTAAAGTGTCTTAACTTTAAAATATGTGTGAGTACTTATAAAAGCGTATGACCAGGAGCTGGGGCGATGACACAGTTACCAGGCAGCTCACACTACCTGTACCTCCAGCTCCTGTGGCCCTGATGCTCTTCTGGCTTCTGACGGCACCTTCACTTGTGTACACATACTTCCCCACACGTACATAATTAAAACAAAAAGTACATCTAAAATATAATGACAACAAAACCCTGAAACAAAATGTGATGAGGACTAGAAACAATATCAGTCTAAATTTCAATCCAGATGGAATCGAATCGAGGGGAATGGACAAGTGGCCTGCGTGGACTTCCAAACCTGTGATGTGCTGGGCAGCACCGGCTACTTACTTCATGTGCCTTGACCTCACACGGGCCTCGTTCCAGAGGAAGATACATAGCTATCAATCCTTCCTGAAGCTATCTATGTCTCTACATCACAGCCCAACATTTATATAGCTGACATTTATGCCAAAGAGATTTAAATTCATATACTGTTGGTCCTCAGTATCCATGGATTCTCCAACCTCAAGTTCAACCATGAACTGAAAAAATATTTTTAAAATGTATCAAAGCCAGATGTATACAGACTCTTATTGTGTCATTGTTTCCTAGAAAACTATTTAAATTGTACTAGTGATTATAAATAGCCTAAGAGTTCAATTGACAAATATAGGATATGTTTACAGGCTATATGTAAACACTGTGCCACTTTATTTTATTTATTCACTTTTATGTGTATGGGTGTTTGGCCTACATGTATGTCTTTATATCACATGTGTGCCTGTTGGAGGCCAGAAGAGGGAATTAGATTCTCTGAAACAAGAGTTACAGATGGTTGTGAGCACCATGTGGGTGCTGGGAATCGAACCCCAGTCCTCTGCAAGAGCAGCAAGTGTTCTTAACAGTTGAACCAACTCTCCAGCTGCTCTTTTAAAAGAGATTCTTTCAGTGTGTGTGTGTACATGCATGTGCATGTGTGTGTGCAACTCAGGGGACAATTTCTGGAAGTCAGTTCATTCCTTCCCTACATGGTTCTTAATCTTGAAATCAGAAATGTTAATAAAAACTTGGTTCATTTTGAGTGACTCAGACAAACTTTCTGAATTAGAAAGACTTGAGTAACTGCATTTCTTAAACATATTGTCAGGGGGACCAAGTGGGGGGCTGGAAAAGAAAAAAAAAGGTTTGGTGTGATGGCGCACACCTTTAATCTCAGCAACTGAGGGGCAGAGATAGGCAGATCTCTGAGAGTTCGAGGCCAGCCTGGTTGGCCTACACAGTGAGTTCCAAGACAGCCAGAGCTATATAGTGAGAACCTGTCTCAAAAAACAAAACAAAAGAAAAATCTTAAAAATGAAAAAATAAATACTGACAGGGGACTGGAGAGATGAACCATCATTAAGATGGCTGCTCTTCTAGAGGACTCAGGTTCAATTTCCAGTACCCACATGGCATTGTTACAACCTTCTGTAACCCCAGTGCCAAGGGGTCTGAATCCTTCTGGCTTCCACTAGCAAATGTGGTGCACAGATAAGCACATGGGCAAAACACCTGTAGACAAGAAGAAGGAGAAAAGGAGGAGGAGGAGGAGGAGGAGGAGGAGGAGGAGGAGGAGGAGATGATGAAAGAAGAGGAAGAAGAAGAAAAAAGAAAAAAAGTCAACTACCTGTCAAATTCTAACAGAAAAACATCTACTGCTAACCAGCTGATCAAACTGAAAAAGTATTTAGCTCTCATGTCCAGCCCCTACCATTCCAGTTATCTGTAGTGCAAAAACTTCAACCCAAAGTGGAAACAACAATTTTTGATTCTAGATTCCAATGTAGGAAACAAAGCAAAACAAAACTGAAACATTTTCTCCACACAAACAAAGGAAAAACAGAAAAAGAAAAACCCTCACACGGCAGCAGTGTGTTCCTCAAGGGAAAAAGTAACACAGGCCAGGTTTGAGGACGCAGGACCAGAGCAAGCTTCCTGTAAAGGCACTGTCTGGGGTGACGGTGAAGATGGAGGACGAATCCACCCCCAGAAGAGTCTTTCAAAGACGATGCACTTCAGCATCTACCATCTGCCGCTGTGAACGGCAGGAGCGGAGCTCCCTCACCACGTTCACATTGCGGAAACAGCGTCAAGCCCAGGCGGTGACAATTCAGCATGTCTGCAGCATGGAGTGAGGGGACAAAGTTACACACACATAAGCCATGAGCGCAGCTTACAGCATCTGCGCTGCTTCATGGGACTGACACATTAACAAGAGGTCATGTAAATCAACGGAGAGAAATAAATAGAGAGAACGCGCTGCCAAGTAAACGCTCCATCAAATGACCTTTAATGGCTAATACCCTGCCTCCATTTTCCTCTCACCGGCAACCAGAATTAATTCTGCAGCATTTCCAACCAAACGGCTTTCCATTCACGGCCCTAAGCAAGCTGCAAACATGGGAGCATTCAGTGCTGATGTCTGGCCACAATTCTTTCAAATTACACTATACATTTTCATTCTGCCAAAGCCATTTTAACCAATTCTCCGTTAGTTGCAGGAAAAAGGAGCAGAGCTGGGAACAGCTGGCAAGATGAACTAAAACGGTGTGCTTCCCCCACACTCCCTCTATTAGAGGAGCTTAGGAACGCTGGAGATCTAAAATCAGGCTGCAGAAGAAAGAGCAAGTGCCGGAGTGACGCACGGGCAGGTGTGTGGGGTGCAGGAGACAATGAAGAAACTGCGGCTAAGAACCTTTCCACTTTTATTCTTTCGTTTCCCAAGTGAAAAGCTGCGTGTTGCTCCTGCCCCCTCCAAGCCACCTCACATCACCAAGTATTAACACACACGTGGTGACTGAAAAGAAAAACTCATTTCTTAAAATGAAAGCCGTGAGAGCATGAGTCAGGCATGAGTCACGGAGACTTAGAACCCTCCCGTAATTCTAAGAAAAATAATCAATAGGAGCATCTCACAGAACGGCCACGAAGGATCTAGGCAGAGACAGTTTGCACTGCTGTGTTAAAACTCATTTCTAGCTTGGAAGCCATCAGCACCCTCAGTGTGGCAGCCAGAAGAGCTATATCATCGGAGAACAGTCTGTCCTTCCGGGCACGGGTAAGACCGCCCCCCCTGTTCTTCTGAGCTCGGGACGGACGGCTGCCCTGGCTGATGATGAGCAGAGGGCTGAGCGGGGAGCACTCACTGTGAAAGTATGACGACTTTAGCCTATCCCCACGACCCAGCCGGATGCCATGACATGCTCACACGCACATACACAACACACATACAGAAACACACACGCACACACACTAATAAACTTTAAGAGGGAGGCAGGAAGTGATGGAGTCAGAGCAGAAGCTTTACAAGTCGTCACGGTCCTCACAGCTCTCTGCCCCATCACTGTGATTGGCAGCACTTTAGTTATCTGGGTTCTGGAATGAGGAGGATAATAACACAGATAGCCTTAAATGGGCAGGTGTCCCCCCCCAAAAAAAAAGTTAGTGTGTTTAAACTATTGAAAACTTGAATTATTACTGCGGCATAATCTGACCTATCTTGACTAGAATTGGTTTTTGTTTTTCTGGAATATCCACACGAATTCTTTTTTTTTTTTCCTGTAGCTTCTGGGTTTTGTGGGGAGCTGGTTTACTGAGATATTTTGAGCACCAGGGCTGAGAAAGAAAGGCTCTCGGGAAAAACGTACGATGCACCCAAGAGCATGGGAGTGAGCTTCTCAAAGAGCCGCCTGTTTTGTTATTTTGAGAGGGTCTCCCTCTGCAGCTCACGTTGTCTTGAATTCACCAACTTCTTGCCAAAGTGCCAAGAGTACAGGCGTGAGCCTCCACAGCAGGCTCTTCAAGGCCTGTCTTCCTTTTCTTATCTTTTCTTCCTTGCTTATTTGTTGTGTATGTATATGCATGTGTGTGCACGTATGGATGTGTGTGCGTGTATGAGTATGTGTGTACAAATACATGTGTGTCCTGTAGTGTGTATGTGTTTGTGCGTGTGTGTATACATGTGTGTGGCATATTCATATGTGATAGTATGTATGTATGTGTGTGTGTGCATATGCATGTGAGGGTGTCCATGTGCATGTATATGTGTGTATGAGTGTGTATATGTTCACGTATGTGTGTTATGTGCATGTATAAGGGTGTGTGTGGTGTATGCATGTGTGAGGGTGTGCATGCATGAGTGTATTGTTTGTATGCACGTGTGTACATGCGTATATGTATGAACACTTGTGTGTATGTGTATAAGGGAATGTGTACATGTATGTCTGTATGCCTGTGTATATGTGTATTTGTATATGTATGTGTGTGGTGTGTGCTTGTATGTGGTATATGTGTGTATGCATATATAGGTATATGCATGTGATGCTGTACATTTATGCTTATGTATATATGTGTATTCATGTGTTTAGGTGTGTATATGCATATGTATGTACACATGATGAATGTAAGTGTGAGGGTGTGTGTGTTCATGTGTACATATACCTGTACATGATGTATATAAGTATGAGGATGTGTGTGTCCGTGTATGCATACACAGGTACATGATGTATGTAAATGTGAGGGGGGGTGTTTGTGTGCACACACATGTACATGATGTATGCAAGTGTGAGGGTGTGCTTGCCTAGGCTGGTATACATGGAGGCCAGAGGTTGATATGAGGTGCTTTCCTCAATCACTATCTGAGAAAGAGTCACTAAACATGCAGCTCACTATTTCGGCTGGACCGGCTGGCCAGAGAGCTCCTGGGATCTGCCGCCTGTCCTCATGCTGGGGTTATAGGCATGGACTACATGCCTGGTTTTGGTGTGAGTGCTGGGATCTGAACTCAGGTCCTCACGTCTGCACACTTCCCACGGGGCCCCCTCCTCCAGCCCTTCATGTTGTGACTTCACGGAGAAGAAGATTGTGTCCTTGGTGACTCAAGTTTGGGCCCTGAGCGCCAGTTCAGTAAAGCGCGGAGGCTAATAATAAAGATGGCTAAAAATGAATAAGTAAAAGCTGTCGGTTATTCAAAGCAGAACACTAAACACATTCTAAAACCCGCAGCCACAATAAACAAACCACATGCTCCTGCTCTACAGAGTGCACAGGCTCTGGGTTACTTTATCCCCACGCCTGTAGACTGACTGCATGATGCTCCAGACTAGGACAGGTACATCTCAGAAACTAGCACCATCACGCAGCTTTTGTCTTCTGGTCTCTGTAGGCACCTGCATGTGCGTGGCACACACACATCTACATTAAATAAATGCATTTAAATAAATCAATAGATATCTTTAAAAATTAACCAGCTCCTTAAATTTCACACAAGGCATGGGAGGGTCTAAAACTCAGCTCAGTCAGTGGGTGGTAAGAGAAGCAGGCGAGCCGGGCGGTGGTGGCACAGCCTGTAATCCCAGCACTGGGGAGGCAGAGGCAGGTGGATCTCTGTGAGTTCGAGACCAGCCTGGTCTACAGAGCTAGTCCAGGACAGGCTCCAAAGCTACAGAGAAACCCTGTCTCGAAAAACAAAACAAGCAAACAAACAAAAAAACAAAAAAACAAAAAAAAAACAAGAGACAGAAGCAGGCACTAAGAGTAACACTTTGGGTGTCTTTCGTCATTCTGGCTGATGGGCTACATGAGTGCCTGTAGTGTCAACTGTCTGCTCTGTCAGTAATGCAGGAAATGTCCTGAGCACCATATACAAGGCCCTTTTCTCAGTGCTGAAGAGCAGCGAGCAAGGCGTCTAGTTCTGGGTGCTATGTTTTAATGGAGGGTACCGAGAAGAAAACAGAGTCATTGTACTAACTAAACTAGTTATTGTGCTGGTTAGTGCTTGTCAACTTGACACAGACTAGTCACATAATGGAGAAGCTCAGTGGAGGAATGGCCTCCATCAGACTGGCCTGCAGGCATGTCCATGGGGAATTCTCTAGATTCATGACTGATGTGAGAGACCAGCTCACTTTGGGCCTCCCACCCCTGGGCAGGTGGTCTCGAGTTGTACAACAGCAAGGCACAGGGGACAGGCCAGTAAGCAGTGTGCCTCCGTGGTGCACCAAATCCTGCCCTAACGTCCCTCGATCACGACTGTTACCTGTGAGGTGAAGTAGACCCACTCCTCCCAAGTTGCTTTTCGTTACTGTTTTTTCACACAGCAATGGAGAAGCAAACTCCAGTCACTATTGCTATATAACCAACCACCCAAAACCAGGGTTAGATAATCGCTTATTTTCTCACTTTGGCCTGGGTTCTGCATAGTTTTTGGGTACCACACAGTAGACTGGCTGAGCTCATTGTGTGCAGAATCAGTCTGCAGGTTACCCAGTCTCCCTGAGTCCCCATCCTAGACTAGCCTCAAACGCGTGACCTTCCTGCATCCACCCCCAGACGGCTAGGACTGCAGGTGTGCACCACCACGGTCAGCTAGGTGGTCACTTTTAACCCACCAGGAGTGACCAGGGTTGACGTCACCAAACGTACAGTGGGTGAGCAGAGCCAGTACCTGCACCTCAGAAGCCTCCTGAGGTGCTGATGAGCGACAGCGACGTGAACGAGAGAGAGCATCAAAGGTTGACGGAAGAGCAAGTGCAAAGAACAGGCGGGAGGAGGTTCAGAATGTCTGAGGAACAAGGAGAGTTCCAGTGGCACAATACCTGAGTGAAAGACAGCGGGGAGGGCCGCCGAGAGACGGCTGAGAGGAGGTGCAATTACACGGTGAAAGGCTCCATCGTCCACAAGAACTTAGATCCCATCACTCTTAGGCAGGAAGGTATTAGAGAGAGACGAGGCACGAGGGCAGCTTAGATGTTTTGATGAAAGGCAATGTTACTGGCAACGGGAAGAAGCAATTAGAAAGCGGCAGAACTTTTGGGTGATCATCGACACAATCTGCCAGTCAACTGGGAATGAAGCTAGGGAAAGAATAACGCTTGTTAGTTTGTTCTTTTATTTTCTCAAACAAGGTAGCCTAGGTTAACTGCAAGCTTGAGGTCCTCCTGCCTCAGCCTTCAGAGTCCTAGATTATAAGTATGCCCCACCACACCGTGGGGGACTGGTCCCCACTTTTACCACCAGGGTACTTTTGAGCAGGAGAAGTGGGAGATATTTAGATAGAAAGAGATACCTAGATGATGAGAGCAAAGACAGAGACACAAGACAGCTTCGGGAGGGCTTGGGTCAAAACCCACCAGCCCAGAACTTTATTTAAAAGGGCTTTTTATAACAATGCCAAGGGGCGAGGCAAAAAAGACCTCCCCCTGCTAGATACAGCCAAGTATAAACCCTTCCAAATACCTGGTACCCAGGCCCGTGTGGCCCAATCATCCTCTTATGCAGTCCTGCTGGGTGAAGCCACTAGGAAACCTTGGTGGGCTCCAACACCACACTGGCTAGAAAGATAATAATTAAGCCTGGAATACTTGATTGGGGGGACAAGTAATTGAGTTGATGGTGGTGCCAAATATACACTCTCTTCAGTCTAAAACCATGAAAATAGTGTAATTTCTGTTTATCTTTATTCATGCTATGGTTCTTTCTTTTAAGAACATCCGTGAGCGTCCACCTGCATGCATGTATGTGCACTACATGGTGCATATTGGCATTTGGGGCCAGAAAGAGGCATCGGATTCTCTAGAACTGGAGTTAGAAATAGTGATGAGCTGCCCTGTGGGTGCAGGGCACCAAGCCCAGGTCCTCTGCCAAAGCAGCAACTGCTCCTCTCCTCCCCTCTTCTGGACGGAGTCTTACTATGTAGCCCAGAACTCACTGTAGTCCAGCCTGGCCTCCAACTCACAGTCCTCCTGCCTCAGCCTTGAGTGCTGAGGGCCACTGAGGTGGCTCAGTGGCTAGAACACCTGATGATCTGAGCTCCAGCTCCACGACCCACACGGAGAAAGAAGGAAGCTGATTCTGGCAAGTTCTCTAACCTCCAATGAGCATGGTGAAATGCACATGCACACACACGGAAAGTAAATCAAAATGTAAAACACACATACAAGATATATCTGAAAACTGAGAAAATAAATTCACAACTAGACTTGTAGTTGATCTCACTATGTAGCCCTGGCTGGCCTCAAATTAACAGATTTCCACCTGCCTCTGCCTCCTGAGCTCTAGGATTAAAGATGAGTGCCACCACGCCCCGACATTTTGTGATAAATTATGTGAACATGTGTGTGCATGTGCATGCACTTGAGTGCGGTGTCTGAGGAGGCCAGAGGAGTCAGGTCCCTGGAGCTGCAGTCACAGGCAGTTGAGAGCCACCTGATATGGGTGTTGGAAACGGAACTTGGGTCTCTCACAAGAGCAGAATAGCCTTTTAATCACTGAGCCATCTTTCCAGCCCCCATGCTTATTTCCTTAGTTCCCTAATTCCTGATGCCCCTAAGAAGCAAGCGCTAAGATCAAGCTAGGAGAGCACAGTGAAACTCCACGAATAAAGAATGCAAGATTCTTTCCTCAATAGTGAGTTTACCAAGCACACCAGACATATAATTAACCAGTGATGGAAAAGTATGGAGGTAGAGGCGGGATGGTCAGAAGTTCAAGGTCACTGTTGGCTACCTAGTGAGCTCAAGGCCAGCCCAGGCTATTTGGGACTCCTATTTGTAAAACAAAACAAAACAAAAATATTGTGGAAAAAAAAAAAGGCAAACATTGTAATATGCTTAATAATGGGAGCGTATCATTTGGTAACTCAGGGTGGCCTCCAACTTGAGATCATCCTGTCTCTGCCTCTGCCTCCTGAAGTCTGGGGTTATTGTCACACTCCTGAAGTCTGAGGTTATTGGCACACTCCTGAAGTCTGGGGTTATTGGCACACTTCTGAAGTTTGGGGTTATTGGCACACTCCTGAAGTCTGGGGTTACTGTCACACTCCTGAAGTCTGGGGTTATTGGCACACTCCTGAAGTCTGGGGTTACTGTCACACTCCTGAAGTCTGGGGTTATTGGCACACTCCTGAAGTTTGGGGTTATTGGCACACTCCTGAAGTCTGGGGTTATTGTCACACTCCTGAAGTCTGGGGTTATTGGCACACTCCTGAAGTCTGGGGTTATTGGCACACTCCTGAAGTCTGGGGTTATTGGCACACTCCATCATACCAACTTTTATGTCTGCTTGAGTTTTCTTTTGTGCAGCCGAAATAGAAATCGGGGCCTCTGCATGCTAGCAAGTCCTCTCCCCCGAGCTATACTCCACCCCTAAAACACAGTTTCTTAACACTGTTTTATTTTGTCTTGTGCTTTTAATAGTACTGACTTCAATTTTTTAATTTTATGTGCATTGGTGTTTGGCCTGCATGAATGTCTGTGTGAGGATGTTGGATCCCCTGGAACTAGAGTTACAGACAGTTGTGAGCTGCCATGTGGATCTGGGAATTGAACCCAGGTCCTCTGGAAGAGCAGTCAGTGCTCTTAATCATTGAGCTATCTCTGCAGCCCCCTGACTTCAATTCTTAATCAACTATTACTTGGATACCTGGCCTAGATTGACTCTAATGTTAAGGTAGAACTTAGTATTTCATTTTTTTCTTTCTGTTTTTTTGAGATAGGGTCTCTTTACATAGATCAGACTGGCCTCAAGTTCAGAGATCCACCTGTCTCTGCCTCCTGAATACTGGGATTAAAGGCATGCAATACCATGCTCAGTCTAGAATTTAGCATTTTCCATTGTCATAAATGACAGGAAAAATATTTGAAACTATCAGATAAAAGCCTACAGACAAACAAGAATTACTGTTCCACTTGGGCGTTCCCTTGAATAGTAATTGCGATCGTAGCTGCACTTGTGAAGTTTGTGTACTAACGGGCTTTCACATACGGAGTCACTCAGTCTTCGCAACATCTTTAGAGACAGGGACCATTCTATTCTCTTTCTTCAGACCGGCCGGACGGTGGTGGCGCACACCTTTAATCCCAGCACTTGGGAGGCAGAGGCAGGCGGATCTCTGTGAGTTCGAGGCCAGCCTGGGCTACAGAGCGAGTTCCAGGACAGCCAGGGCTGTTACACAGAGAACCCCTGTCTTGGAAAACAAACAAGCAATCAAACAGGAACAGGACCTCCAACTGCCGAAGAACAGCACAAATCACAATGATAACAGCCACAGCTGAAATCCAGGGGCTCTCACAGTCCAATTTTAAAGTCCTGGTTGTTTTCTAGGGATTGATTGTGCAAAATGAGCTTTAACTTTCTAATCTCGTTGCTGCTATAGAAAAATCACGGTCACAGAGGGGACACTTGGGAAGCAGAGCAGAGGGGCCTCTGTGAGTTCAGGTCAGTTTTGGTCTACATAGAGAGACTGTCTCAAAAAGAAAAGAGGGGGAAAGCCTGAAAAATCATGGTTGTTTTATTTGAAACTGCTAGTATATTTACAAATCGATAAAAAACAAAAGAGCACCCAGTGGGAAAACAACCACATAGGTTAATTTATGAACAATGTATCATGTGTGGAAACCTGAGGTAATGAGTAAAGTACCTAGTATCTCAGTATTATAACTTGGTGTATTAACTTTCAAATTAGAGAGATGTGATCCACCGGAAGACAGTGACTCCGAGGAGAAAGTAGAGGCCGGAAGAAAGCAAGCTGGAGGCTATGCAGAAAGGCAGAACTATTCCTACAGAGAGAGAATGACAAAATGAAACATACTTACAGTTTGAGATTCACGGCCCTTAGGAAACATTTTTGCAACATTGAGGCCATCAAGAACAATATCAAAAGGAGGACAGGAGTTTACGAAGTTCTCAAATCTCTTCAGTTCCTAAAGAGGCAAAGCCAGACAGAACGTCAACAAGAGCTTAGGGGCTGGGGATGTGGGTCAGTTATGGAGAGCCTGTCTGCTCCATACTGAAGCCTCGGGTTCGATCCCCAGCACTGCATAAATCAGGTATGTCATTCCACCCCACAGAGGTGGAGAGGGGAGCAGAGAGCTCAAGAGCATCCTCAGATACAGTGAGCCTAGGCCAGCCCGAGATACAACCGGCTAGACCCGAGAACTAGACAAGGACTTCACTGTAAACGTGCCCGAGGTGATTTAGTATGATTTTGATAATTGAAATATTCCTCCCATAACCTCCCCCCCCCACACACACACACAGAGGATGGGATGGAATTCTAAACAGGCTGCATTTAGAAGCCAACTGCACAGGTACCCAGTGCTCTACAATCTCTTGTGCTTCCCCTCACAGGACATTCTCACGTCCTGCTTCATTTCCTACAGCCGCTAGACTGCCTGCCCCCCCCCCCCCCCCCGAACACTCACAAAGAGATCGGGATACTAAGATTTTAAGTCCTGTTCTTCACAGATGTGAAGACACAGAACCCTGTTACCTGGCCACCGTGACGAGAGAACAAGGACCGACATTTTACATTTTTTATTTATTTTCTTGGTGGCACACACCTTTAACCCTAGCACCCTGAAGGTAGATACAGTTAGATCTCTGAGTTTGAGGTCTACTCGGGAATTTTCAAGTCAGCTAGGGCTACACAGTGACACTGTCTCAAAACAAACAAATAAACAAACAAACATTTTTCCCCCTTGATTTTGTTTTCTGAAATAAGGTCTTGCTGTATAGCTCGGGCTGGTCTCAAACTCACTATGTACTTTGGGCTGGCAGGAACGCAGGAACCTCCTGCCTATGCCTCTGAGTGCTGGAATTACAAGTATGTGTCATTACTACTCTATGCTTACGACAGTATCAATAAGACAAGCCCCCCAGCTCACTGTGAGGACAAACCAAATAAACGGTGCTGACTGTCACACGGAAGAGTGCTATGGGAAAGAGAGGGGGTCCTGCTTCTGGAAATGACAGAATTGGTCTGTTACTCTGGAGTACCCATAATAACAGAAAGTCCAAATCGGACAGAAACCGGACAGTATACGACACTGGAAAAGCCTGGTGACTTCAAAACACGTCTAAAAATTATTTGACACTACTCCTACCTCACAAGCTGGCCTCTAACTGGGCCTCCACTCGAATGTAAACATGGCCTCTCTTTGGCAAGTGCTGGAATAAACAGTGAGACAGAGCGGGGCTTCCCAACCTCTTGTTGTACTGGGGTTGAACTCAAGGCTTTCTGCACGCTACGTAAGAGCTTGGTCTGAAGCTGAGCTACGTCTCCAGGCAGAGCTCTGTGACTTCTGAGATAGGGAATAAAAACAGCAGAAAGTTGGAGGCTCACGCCTGAAATCCCAGCACTAAGGCTGAGGCTGTAGGATCACCGTGGACCAGACTAGGTATATACCAAGTTTCAGGATAGCCTGGGCTATAATATAGAGAGAGTCTGCCCCACAAAAACAAAAACAAAAACAAAAACCCCAAACCCAAATATGTAGAAGGGGGTGGTTGAAATATTTACCTAGTAGAGAGAAATGTCAACAGTCATGGTCTTTACTTTTTCCTTCTTTCTTTCTTTCTTTCTTTCTTTTTTTTTTTTTTTTTTTTTGAGACAGGGCCTCACTATGTAGTACCAGCTGGCATGGAACTCCCTATGAATTGCAGGCTGGCCTCAAACTCTCAGAGCTCCGCCTCTGTTGCCTGGATTTAAAGGTGTGTGCCACCACACTTAGTGTATTTCTGCTTTAAGAAGTCAGAGAAACAGACTCTAGAAATGGCTGTGTATAAAAGACCTGAATGAAGGCAACATCAGTGGACATGTTAACATGGAAGGGGAGGAACTTTCATCAGGTTCCACTTCTAGACAAAGGGCTACAGGCAATTAATGTTTACTGGGACAAGGAGAATTAATCTCTCCCACAACAGACAAGCCCCCTTACAGGATAGAGTGCATCCATTGAAACCATATACACACAAACAACAATAATGAACTCAGCAGGCTACATTTACATATATTTGAGCATACATATGTTACATGGAGAAATACATAACAGCAATAACCAAGAGAAAAGGTTATCAATATGAAAGTAGAAGAGGCAGATGGGAGGGTCTGAAGGAAGGCTAACGGGAGAGGTCAGGAAGAGGAAAGGGATATAATTCTATTTCAATTAAAAATGTATGTTTAGTGCGGTGGTATGGCACACATGTCTAATCCCAGCACTCAGAAGGCAGAGGCAGGCAGATCTCTGTAAGTTAGAGACAAGCCTGGTCTACAGAGCAAGGTCCAAGACAGCCAAGGCTACACAGAGAAACCAGGTCTAGAAAAACAAAAAACAAAATAAAACAAAAATTAACCAAGTCAGTAGAGGAAATTTGTGCTTGGTATTAGCCAAAAGGCCAAGAAATAATAGAAGAGCACATTTACTATAGAAGAAAATAAAATAAAAAGGAATAAAAGTCCAAATTATTTTAGACGGGATTATTCTTTCACAGTCTCTGTCTCTCTCTCTCTCTCTCTCTCTCTCACACACACACACACACCCCTATAATGTACTTTAATCATATTTTCTTCCGTTATCCTCTTTTATCCCTTTCTCATCTCAGAATAAATTTAGTAAGGCAAAAAGTGGAAAACAAACTGTCCTTACTCTTGATTTCACTTTGCATACAAAATTATTTTCAAATGGATCACAGAAGGCTGAAGAGATGACTCAGTGGTTAAGAGCACTGGCTGCTCTTGCAGAGGACCCAGGTTCAACTCCCGGCACCCACAGAAGGGCTCACAACCACCTGTCACTCCTATTGCAGGGGATCCAACGCCCTCTTCTGGTTTCCCATGGGTACAGCACACAGAGACATAGATGCAGGCAAAGCCACCCACCCACAACAATAATAGAATAATCAAAAGTAAAACCTGCAGTTGGTAACAAAACCAACTCAATTTTGTTGGAGTAGGAATATTAATTTTTATAAATGAAAGTAAAAATATCAAGGAGAACAAAAAGTGTCTATGCAATACTGAATGAAAAAAAGAAATATAAAGGAAAGGGAAGGACATGACTCCTCCTAGGTATGGTGGAGGAGAAAGCGTATTATAGATAAATGTGAGAGTATAGATAGGTAGAGGCAGGGACATCTGGGAGAGTCCAGACTCTGAGCCATGTGAGGAAAGAGGGGAGGGAAAGGCAGAGGGGAGAGAGAGAATCAGGTGCAGCAGCCAGGAGGCCAAATGGCCAGGAGGCAAAAGGCACAAGGGGTAAGGAAAAGTCTGGATTACATAGGGAAGAGCCTCGGGGGAGGGCAGCCCGGCTGCTGGGTTGGAGAGTTCCAGGCAGAGGGCGGGGTAGGCCAGCCATCCTCTGCAACAGCCAGAGACTGAGGGCTGAGGGCTGATGGGAGAAGCTGGAGGCCAGGTCCACCTTGACAGGATAAATAGGCACCTCAGCTGTTTGTCCCAGGTTTGAAACTTAAATATGATGATTATTATTTTTTCTTTCTGTCCATATACAGCTAGATAAGCCAAAGGAAACAAGACAAGTCATTAAATTGCTAACCCGGAGTTTTTCTAAGAGGCCACATCTGACATATCAGGAGGATTAGTAGGAGTGTGGGGCCAGCCTGGGGTTGTACAATGAGTTCCAGGCCAGCGTGTCTCGGAAAAAGAAGGAAAACTGCCACTAATAACGAGCTTAGAAACATTTTCCATTTCACTATCAACTATGGCTTTGGTGCTGTGCTTAGCAGAACACTGTACTCATCTCAGCAGTGATCACAGACATGGACATCAAAACATGTCTCTGGAAAGAAAAGAGACTAGATAACGTACAGACTCCCTTCCTATTCTGATACTGTGGTGTCCATAGCGGCTGGAAATTCCTTAAAACTACAGACTGGGAAAAGGTGTGCCTGGGACAGTTCATGACACCCTCTGGATATGCCATAAAATCCCCAAAGATGATCCTCCTGGTCTATATACCCTCTACCTGGAGAAAAAGATCCAGAATCCCCGGCTGCTCTTTCATCCCCACTGCTCAAGCCCTGCCCACCAGGTACACTGTCAGCTAGGGGTCCAGGGCAGTATCTCCACAGGTGCCCCTGGAGCTCAGGTTGAGTGAAACACTTTTTACTTATTTATTTACTCATTCATTTACTTGTTTATTTATTGAGAGAGGGTCTTTGATTGATTATGTAGCTCTGGCTCTCCTGGAACTCGCAGAGATGCACCTGCTCCTACCAGTGAAATACATTTATTTTTTATTTCATGTGTATTCGTGTTTTGTCTGCCTGTATATCTGTGTGTAGGTGTCAGATCCCCTGGAACTGGAGTTACAGGCAGTTGTAAGCTGCCATGTGGGTGCTGGGAATTGAACACAGGTCCTCTGAAAGAGCAGCCAGTGCTCTTAACCGCTGAGCCATCTCTCCAGCCCAGTGAAATACATTTATGTTGCCGAATTCAAAAGCCACCAGGCAGCTAGTGCAGATAAGGCGTGACAAAAAAAGAGTTGGCCTACTAAGAGAGCAGGTACCAAAGGCAGCACAGAGCCTGATAGTTCAGCAGCTTTCCGGGGGGGGGGGGGGGGGGGGGGGGGGGAGGAGATTTGAATAGAGCTGAATGTGGGGGTGCATGCCTGCAAGCCCATCATTTGGAGCTGGAGGATTGGGAGGTCAGTGCTCAGTTACAGAGGGCGTTTGGGGGCAGCCTGGGCTACACAAGACCCTGTTCAAAACATAACAAGGGGAAAAAAAAAAACACCCAGTAAACAAAAATCAAAGAACAATTTTATTTTTTCCATGTCCATGTTTATACATTGGCCAATGATCTAGGATATAAAAAGTCTACCTGTGTATTAATCTTTTATTTCTTGGCTGTCACTAAAAATATTTTTTCTTAAAAAAAACCTTTTCTTAAAATTAATGTGATATAATTAATATACCATGCCATTTATCCATTTGAAGAAATAATTTACAGGTTTGTTGTGGAATATTATTTTAAGATGTGTTACATTTGTTTATGCTGTGGAACATTTGTTTTTTTTTTTTTTGTTTGGTTTTGGTTTTTCGAGACAGGGTTTCTCTGTGTAGCTTTGCGTCTTTCCTGGATCTCACTCTGTAGACCAGGCTGGCCTCGAACTCACAGAGATCCGCCTGCCCTGCCTCCCGAGTGCTGGGATTAAAGGCATGTGCCACCACCGCCGGCTTTGGAACCTTTTTTTTTTTTTTTGAGCTGAGGATCGAACCCAGGGCCGTACGCTTGCAGGCAAGTGCTCTACCACTGAGCTAAATCCCCAACCCTGGAACATTTGTTTAATGATACAAAGATGTGTTGCATTCTTTTATGTTGTGTTTGTTTAACTCTGTGAGCTGTGTTACTTTGCCTGTCTAAAAACACCTGTTTGGTCTAATAAAGAGCTGAATGGCCAATAGCTAGGCAGGAGAGGGAGAGGCAAGGCTGCCAGACAGAGAGAATAAATAGGAGGAGAAAGGTATATAGAATAGAGAGAGAAAAAAGCCCAGCAAAAGGTAGATGGATAATTTAAGTTAAAAAAAAATTGGCTAGAAATGAGCCAAGTTAAGGCCAGGCATTCATAAGTAAGAATAAGACTGTGTATTTACTTGGGAGCTGGTGTCAGGACCCCAAAGAACAAAGAGTAAAGAGAAAAAACCAAGAACACCACAGGCTGTGTAACACCACCACCATCTACTTTTAAACTACCTGTCCTTCCTAGAAAAACAAAACCCACATAAAAACAAGACTCAGTGACAGTCAATCCTTCCCCCAGCCCCCATAACTCAATCAGTGACCTATTCTGTTTCCCTGGATTTCCTATTCTGAGAACTTACTCTAAACTGAGCCACACATACAGCAGAGGTTTTAGAAAGTGGCTTCTTTCACTAGAATGATATTTTCAGTGCTTATTCATATGGCAGCATAAGTCAACACTTTAACATGCTATGGCTGTTACTATGCATACCTGTCCACTCTCCAGCTGGTGAGCATTCATTCTTTCTGCTTTGGGCTACTAACAAAGATGCTGCTGTGAACTCGGGTGGACAGTTTTGCACGGATGTTCATTTCCATTTCTTTTGGAAAACCTAGGAGTTCACTGTCAGATCACATACTAATTCTACGCCAGACTGTTTCCAGAGTGGTTGACCTGTTGTACTTTTCTACCTGTAACATGAGGTTGCAATTTCTCCACATCCTCCCCAAGCCTGGAAGCTATCTGTCTGTATTATGATCATGCTCACGGCTATATGACATGGAGCATCTTCAAGTGTTCACTGACATGCAGGAAGCCTTTCTGTTTTGCAAATGTGGACTTCACAAAACTATCATGTATCCCCTTCATTAATCAGCACAATGTTGCCATTGTTTTAGTTCTGTTTGTTTGTTTCATATATCCCACAGCTGGCCTCAAACTCACAATCCCCCTGTCTCACCCTCCTGAGCACTGGAATTATAGGTAGGTACCACCATGCTTTATTCAAAGCCTTCATTCATTTTGTGCTTTAAAACTTCGTGAAAATATAACCACAAAGGAACTGTAAGTATGATTTACAAACAGAGGCTATTATCACAAATGTTGGCAGGGATCAGGCAGGTAAAATAAATACTAACACTGTCTAAATATAAGAAAATAAAATAGGGCTGGCCAGATGGCTCAGTGGGTAAGGGTGCTCGCTACAAGCCTGATCATCTGGGTTCAAGTTCCAGAATCCACATGGTAGAAAAGAACTGACACACCCAAGTTGTCTTCTGATTCCCACATGCATGAGTGTCTGCAGGAGTCAACAGGTGAGTTTCTAGGACACGGCTTTCAAAGGAAATCCAGGTGGGCATGGCGGTGCACACTGTTAACCCTGGAACCAGGGAGGCAAAGATGGCAGGTCTGTGTGAGTTTCAGGCTACACAGTGAGACCCTGTCTCACAAACAAGCAAACAAAACAGAAAATGAAGTGGTAGTGTACATCTATAATTTCAGCATTCTGGAGGTTGAGAGGGGGAGATGAGAAGTATAAGTTCATCCATACGTGGAGTTTGAAGACAGCTGGGCTACATGAGAGTCTCTCTCTCTCCTCTCCTTCCTTCCTTTCTTTCATCTTTTTTTTTTTTTTTTTTTAAATTTCAAAACAGGGTTTCTCTGTGTAACCCTAGCTGTCCTGGAACTCACTCTATAGACCAGGCTGGCTTTGAACTCAGAGATCTGCCTACCTCTGCCTCTGCTGAGATTAAAGGTGTGTACCACCACCACCACCACCACCACCACCACCACCACCAGGTGACAGATTTTCCTAAAAAGTGAAAGAAAAAGAAAGAAAGAAAGAAAGAAAGAAAGAAAGAAAGAAAGAAGGGAGGGAGGGAGGGAGGGAGGAGGGAGGGAGGGAGGAGGAAGGAAAGAAGGAAGGAAAGAAGGAAGGAAGGAAGGAAAGAGAGAAAAGCTGGGCATCGAGGCACATACTTACAACCCCAGCACTTGGGAGACCGAGATGGGAGGATAGAAAGTTCAAGGTCATCCTCAGCTCCAGAGGGAATCTGAAGCCAGCCTGAGCTACATGAGACCCTGTACCCTCCAAAAGATTATGTATATCTTGAGTTTAAATTAAGAAAAAAAAGAAAGAAAATGCTTTCTTTATGCTTGTTACTATAAGACTGAAAAGTGTAAAGAAATGTAAAACGAACTCTAAAACCAGCCAAAGTTGATTTCTTCACCGTATCCTAGTTCACATTAGAAATAATGAAGCAAGTCTGCGAAACGGCCTTACAACTGTAACCCGGAAATGCAGTCTGCACTATGCAAGCAAGAAACCAGAAATTTGAAATGACGCCTCAGCTCCATAATAAAGGAAAAAGCCGATTTATAATTATAAAAATCTTAAGGTCCACATGGTGAGCCTGATTCTACTTTCAATTCTCCTAATAGTATATGAGAAAACTACCAGGTTGAGCAAGTGATTTTTCTTGGTAAGTGGAGATGCTAAAATTTCTAACACTTTTTATTTATTTATTTATTTTTGGGGGGGGTGGTGTTTCAAGACAATGTTTCTCTGTGCAGCCCTGGCTGTCCTGGAACTCACTATGTAGTTCAGGCTGGCCACAAACTCAGAGATCCACCTGCCTCTGCTTTCCAAGTGCTGGGATTAAAGGGGTGTGCTACCACTGCCCGACAAGACAAACAGTATTTTTTTTAAGACAGGAAGAAAGGGGATATTAAGACAACTGGCTTTAGTCAGACAGGAAGTAGAAAAGCAGGGGAATACCAGCTATTTTAGGAACAAGCAATGTTCCTAGCATGGGAACACCAATAAAAAACACCTTTGTACCTAATGTCTAAATGATGTGACTTCTTTAGGACATAGCTCCCAAGTAATCCCTGACACCAAGACCAAGACACAGGGAGTTAGATATGAGGGAACCAAGGAAGGTGCAGGTGTAGCAATAGCTCCTGAGGCTCCAAACGCCCCTTTGTGGTTAAATATCTTGCAGCTGTGGCTAACACTTGACCCACTACAGCAGAGGTGCTAAGACCATTTCCAAATTGATACACGTGTGCCCCAGGGAACGGCCTACATCACCCCTAGACCCTGGCTTCATTAGAATAGCATTTCCATTGAGGCTTGTTTATAGGCTGAATTGTTTGCTTCAGTCAGACAAGAACCGAGGAAACTTCTATCATTGACAGTGTGACTGCCTCAGTGCAGGCAGGGAAACTGAGTCACAGGTCCAGAGAGTGCCGTTAGAGCATGACAACAGAGGCTGGAGAACCTGAGCCTTCCTCAGTCCTTGTAAAATAGAAAGTGTGGGAAGCTCAGACTTCTTATTTAATAGGAAGTTGTGAGAGATACTTCAATTTCCCACCGTTGTTTCATTATCTGTGATTACTACAGTATGATACCCTTTTTTAAAATTAGTTTTTCTCAGACAGGGTATTTCTCAGACAGGGTATAGCCTCGCTAACAGTATGCTATCTTATTGGACCTGTAAATAAAAATGTTTATGTGTGTGCGTGCTCATGCATGAACACATATGTGCAGGCCAGAGGACAAGTCCCTCACTGGCCTGAAGCTCATCAATTAAGCCAGCAGGTCAGGGACCATCCTGTCCACCTCCTGGTAATACAAACACACAACCACATTCAGTGTTTTTACAGAGGCTGTGGAGATGGAACTCAGGCCAACTTCTGTAACCCTGAAACCTTGTAATTTTATCTGAATTTGCTGATTTCAGTAAGATGAAGAAAAAAAGAAAGCAAACAAAACTTCCTGACATAAATAACCCCCAGACCTTGCAGTGGTGGTGCACGCCTTTGATTCCGCACTCAAGAGGCAGAGGCAAGCAGATCTCTGTGAGTTCAAGGCCGGCCTGGTCTACAGAGTAAGTTCAAGGACAGCCAGGACTACACAGAAAAACCCTGTCTTGAAAAACCAATAAATAAATAAATCCCCAAATTTTTGTGGTCAGGTGTAATACCACACTCATGGAACCCCAGCAAGGTGGAAGGGGTTCAAGTTTGAGGCCAATCTTAGCTACACAGTGAACCTTGACTCAAATAAACAAAGCTCAAGGCATAGGTCAGTGGTAGAGCACCTGCCTACCATGAACAAGACCATAGGTTTGATCCCAGCATCACCCTGCCCCCAAATTAAACAAAACGAAAATAATAAAAATAATTAGCTAAACAATCTGCATTAATACAACAAAATATTTATTTAGGTTTTTGAGATAATATCATATGTAGTCCAGGCTGGCCTTGAACTTTCGACTCCTGCTTCTACATCCCAAGAGCCTCGATGACAAGCCTTGGCTCCCATGCTTCATTTCTGTGGTTCTGGGGACTGCATCCAGGGCTCTGTCAGGCTAGGCGAGTGATCTACTAACTGAACTCTGTGTCCAGACCCAAGAAGCTTTTAAGGCATGGTTGACCTTATAAGGAAAAGAAAACAAAGCCCCAGCACTCCAAGTACCAAAGACAAAGCCAGATCTAGAAAGTGGGAGTGGTGAGCGTAAGTGTTGGCACTAACACTCCAGGTGAGAATGGAAAGGAAGGGGGGGGGAGGGGTAATCAACAGTCTGACCTTTAATGCCCCTGCAGGAAGGAGAGAGGTGAAGCAAACTCTTGAATAAATAAGGCACATTCATTTTTTAAGTCATCCATCAGAGGTCTGGGAAGGGAGAGGATTCCCGAAGAAAAGATGCCACAGGCACATGCATTAAATAGGTCTGGAGTACAAATTTAGACAAAACCATCGTGCTCACAAGGGTGAGTACAGGAAGTGGGCCTAGTCTAGTGATTATCTCTTGGGCATTTGGCAGAGGCAAACAAAACTTCCCTGGAGGGTCTATCAATATCCCTGGCCACGAAGGCATTCCTACAGAGAGAAAAAACTTCCCTAAAACTGAATTCATTAGTTTAAAACTATAAACACACAGGAAACTATCAATCATGTATGAGGCCTCTCACAAAATAAGAATGGAGCCCAAAGAACCCAGGATAAGGATAATAACAGAATGACCTAAGAGACAATATAAAACAAATGTCAAATGCCAGGCCTGTGATGCACATCCATGATCCCAGTATTGAGGAGACTAAGGCAGAGGGATCATGAGTTTGAAGACAGTCTCGGCTAGATAATAAGACCTCGTCTCAAGAAACAAATAAGAAAGAGTTTTGTAAAATCAATTAAAACATGTAAGAAAAATTTAAAAATCCTCAGAAATTGGAACATAAGTCCTGTAATTAAAAATCTGAAATAAGAGCGGGGCAGTGGTGGCGCACGCCTTTAATCCCAGCACTCGGGAGGCAGAGGCAGGCGGATCTCTGTGAGTTCGAGGCCAGCCTGGTCTACAGAGCGAGTTCCAGGAAAGGCGCAAAGCTACACAGAGAAACCCTGTCTCGAAAAGAAAAAAAAAATCTGAAATAGGAATGATGCCTCCATGGTTAAATGCACTGGCTGCTCTTCCGGAGGAGCTGGGTTTGATTCCTAGCACCCACCCATGGGACAACTCACGGCAGGAACTCCAGTTCCTGGGGATCTGATACCCTCTTGTGGCCTCCTTGGATTTCAGGTACACACATGGGACACAGACATACATGCATATATATAAAAATTTTTAAACGTCTTTTAAATAGTCTGAAATCGAGCCAGAGCTACAGCTCAGCGGCAGAGTGCGTGTCTGGGTGTGTGAGGCCCTAGGCTCACTCCCCAGCGCTGCATGAAAGCAAACACAATTGCAATCACGTGGACGGGGAAAGTAAACAGACAAACTGTGGTGTACTCACATGCTAGAATGCTATGCAGCAACGAAAGGAAACCATGTAACCACACAAAACACACACAACATTATATTACAAAAGAACATGCTATTAAGTGAAAGTAGACAAAAGGATCACATGTCCTGTGGAGACCCACAGAGGTTTCCTAGAGAGAACTTACTCAGGGTCAGAGAAACTGAGCTTGCTTTCTTTCCCCAGCAGGGCTGCATGAGGGGCTGATTTGGTCACGGGTGTGGTTACCAGGTGTTTGGAAGGTCTGCACTTGCCTGTGAGGTGTGCTTTGATCTAGCAGGGGGGAGGTCTTTTGCCCCGCCCCTTGGCATTGTTATAAAAAGCCCTTTTGAATAAACGTCTGGGCCGCTGAGTATTGACCCGGTCCTCCTGGAAGCTGTCCTGTGTTTCTGTCTTTCTCCTCTTCGCTACCCCTCTAGTTATTATCTTCTTACCCCCCTCCTCCTCATAGGAACCTGGAAAAAGTGGGAGCTGGCCTCCCACAACGTCCTAAGATTTTTGTTACAGTAAGTGTTTAGTAAAGGCAAAACTGCAGAGAACAGATCAGTGCTTACCGGGAGCTGGGTGTCAAGGCAAGGTCAACCCAAAGCATCCGATGAAACTTGGTTCGAACAGAAGTAGCATAATTAATACTTTATTACTGTACTGCAGTATACTAATGGTCACACGAATATATACACTTACTCAAAAGTCATTAAACTGCACACTTATGATGGGTGAAATAGGGCCTGCAAATGACTAAACAGTTGTATGTGGGGGAGGGACCCCTAAGGAGACCATGAAGAACAGACACCTGGGGCCTGTGAGACCTCCAGCGGGTAAAGTACTTGTTGCCAAGCCAGATGACCTGAGTGTGTGTCTGGAACACACATGGTGGAGCTGTCCTGTCCTTTGCACGTGTGCCACAGTACGGCAATGCACACACACCAAATAAATAACTATACGAACTCATAAGTAAATAAAGTAGTAAGACATCTGAAGAGGCAGTAGTGACAAATCTAAGGAAGTTACCCCAGACTCAACTTAAATGTGCAAAGTAGTGAAATACATTAAAAATGAAGAAACGCGGGGAACGAAACATCCAGTAGGAAGTTCAGGAGAACCAACGCTTGGAGGCATGAAGGCTGAGAATTACGCAGAACTGGTTCAAGGTGGGAAAGCTGTTTCCAGAAGCTGATAAATCCCAAGTGGAGAATGGTACCTCCGATGGTACCTCACCGAGGTAGGTCACAGTGCAGCAAGAGACGAGAAAAACAACAACTGTCAGAAACAACAGAGGCCATGTGCAAGGGAACAGAGGCTGGACAGATAGCAACTTCTCCACAGCAACCAGAGCGAGGGGACAATGATGTGTCTCCAAACACTCCGTGTTACCTATTATCCGAGTGTGCAACATAAAGACAGTGTTGAAGAATGAAAAGGTTTCCCACTCAGGCTGTCAATGCAAGTCCAGGACTTAGGAAGATGTCCCCCGGAAGCCCGAGGTCTGAAGAGAACTCAGGGGCTGGAGCTACACAGACCTGTGAGCCACTGGCATGCATGTGCTCAGGAGAAGCAGAGGTACTGAAGTTTGGAGAGTGGGTAGAGGAGAAGAAGGATGGACAGACGGCCCAGGGTGAAGGAACTGGGAATCACCAAAGTTCAGGGCTGAGGCGGAACACCTGCAAGTCACTCCCGAACAGCCTCCCATTTTTTATTCAGGGGAGCTATTCTTTATTAAACAGGACAATGAGAAGCGTGGAAGACAGCTCAATGTCAATAAAGTACTTGCCACACAAGCATAAGGCCCAGAGTTTACATCCCCGGCACCCACATAAACACCAGGCAGCATGGCAGCCTCCTGTAAACTCGGCACTCAGGCCAGAGAGAGGAGATTCTGAAAGCAAGCTGGTGAGCCAGACTAGCCACACCAGAGAGCTTGGGACTCAGCAAATAAAGTGGAGAGCAACCAAGGAAGATGCCTGACCTTAGCCTCTCCCTGCACACATGCACACCCCATGTCCACACACATGCACACCAGCACACACCATGTCCACACACATGCGCACCAGCACACACCATGTCCACATACCAAGTCCACACACATGTGTACCAGCACACACCATGTCACACACACCATGTCCACACTCATGCACACCAGCATGCACACGACATTAGCATATATACATGCACATACACCAGACACACAGATTGTAATAAAGTGAAATATAAATGACAAGACTGTAGTATCTGTGAGTGACAATATGATGCAGATCATGGGCTAGGCTTTGGACTCAGCCAGGTCTGGGTAGGATCAGCTCTTCTACTCATGCTGACAAAGCAAGCGGTAACTACTTTGAACCTCATGGACAAAGACAGGCAACAGTGTCTACCCAGAAGGGCTGTAAGCAGAGGACACACAGGAAACACATCAGAATTCTCTAACCTGCAGGACACAGCGGAATCGTTTTACTCTCCTGGTAAATTATGTTGGCAATATGTTTCAAAATCTAAAGATACTGTTATTCTATTTGACCTAGGAATTTTATTCTGGCCTAATAAACATTTACTTCCAGAGGCTCAATATTTAAAAGCTACAAATTTACAATAAGTTCATCAAAAATACGTTTAACATATTTTAGAGATCAGAATTAAGTAGCCAGGTGCAGTCAGTGGTCTATGCTTGAACCCCAGTACTCAGGAGGTGAAGGCAGGAAGATGAGGAATTCAGATAAGCCTGGGCTACAGTGAGCTCCAGGCCAGGACTAAAGGAGATTCAGTCTTAAAACACAAAGCAAAGGAGCTGGAGATACAGCTCACAACCTCCTCAGCTCCAGCTTCAGAAGATCCGATGCCTGTGGGGTACCTGCACTAACACACTCGTGTGCACACACGAGCGCACACACACCCTGCACTAAAACACACACACACACACACACACACACACACACGCACGCACGCACGCGCGCACGCACACACACCAATGACTTGTGGCAATGAGCACTTGGCAAATAAAGATGAATGGACCAAAGGGTAAACTGTGTGTCTCCACAGGCCACACTACAGCTTCCACAACAAGATTCTTCTCTGTTTGTTTTCTTTGTTTTGTTCAGTGTTTGGCTTTTCTTTTAAATTTGGTTTTGTTTGGGGTGTGGGGGTTGCAAGGGCAGAGGGCAAATGCCAGGAGAAGAGGAGATAAGTGGAATCGGAATGCATGATGTGAAACCCACAAAGAATCAACAAAAGTTAGAGAGAGAGACAGAGAGAGAGACAGAGAGAGAGAGAGAGAATTCTGTCCTAGGGCTGGAGATGTAACTCTTTTGGCAGAATGCTTACCTAGTGCTCAAAAGGCCCAGGATTTGATCTCCAGCAGTGTATAAACCAGGAGTGTGGCCCACACCTGCAATCCTACCATAAGCCAGACACCTGCAATCCTACTATAAACCAGGAGTGTGGCCCATACCTGTAATCCCACTATAAACCAGGAATATGGCCCACACCTGCAATCCCAGCATAAACCAGGAGTGTGGCCCATACCTGTAATCCCAGCATAAACCAGGAGTATGCTGGGGATATCTTTCTGTATGCTGTGAATGTGTTGCTCTGATTGATTGATAAATAAAATGCTGATTGGCCAACAGCCAGACAGTAAATATAATATAGGCGGGATAAGCAGAGAGGAGAATTCTGGAAGTGGAAGGCTGAGTCAGGAGACGCTGCCAGCCCCCACCATGAGAAGTAAGATGTAAAGTACTGGTAAGCCACAAGCCACATGACAACTTACAGATTAATAGAAATGGGTTAATTTAAGATATAAGAACTAGACAGTAAGAAGCCTGCCACAGCCATACAGTTTATAAGTAATATAAGTCCTGTGTGTTTACTTGAGTCTAAGTGGCTGCGGGACCCTGCAGGGCTGGAGAAATCTCCAGCTACAGGAGTATGTCCTGCACCTGTAATCTTAGTGCTCTGGAGTTGGAGGTGGAATGATTCCTGCTAGTTTGAAGCTGGCCTGGCTGTAAGTAGCAAAACTTAAACAAACAGAAAAAAAAATTCTGAACCATTTTGAATCCGGAGTTCAAGATACATGCTCAATAGTAATTATGCATTATTTCCAAGTGGATTATTTTGTAAATTCTGGACAGAATGGAATTTACTCACCAGTATAAAGCTATTTCCTAAATTTGCCTAAGCTTTGGGGGAATAGATTTAACTCAGATAAGTATAGTTTCAAAATGAAATAAAAATATTCTTTTAGAATCCATCCTGCTTTCCTTTCATATCCTATCTTATGGGTTTACCAAGAGTAGCTAAAAGCAAAAAGACAACATATTCTCAATTGAAAAATCTTGCTTCCAAGTTAAAAACGAATAAACCAGGCAAACACAGGCAATTAACAAGATCTGAATGCTGCACACTCCCAGAGGACTTTTCTGGGGATGAGGTGGGTGTGAGGAGAGGACTCATGTAGCCCAGGCTGTCTTTGGACTCACTCTTAGGAGAGAATGGTTTTGAATTCCTGACCTTCTCAAGTGTTGGGATTACAGGTATGCATTACCACACCTCGATTTTTTCTCCTTCAATTCTACTCTCATTTCAGGAAGTAGATCTAAGCTACAGATGCTGGAAATCCCCTCTGCTGCACCATCATCCAGGAAGCACCTATAAAACACCAACATAATGATGCCTAGCATCCTTTTTTCCTCGGACGGAAACCGAGTATTTAAACCCCTTTTGGGGGATTTCAAAACAAAGTGAGTGTTTTCCACAGTAAGAATCACTGAAACCCTCTCAAACAGGAACCAGAAGACAAGCTCTTCTTCCTCTAATAAGGGCGAGAACTGGCCTGAAGTACAATTGAGCAGTGTGCACGGAGACAGACCAAGCGACATGCATGGATGTGGCACAGGCTTACTATACACAAACAGAGCTGTCCATCACAACACACAAACACATCACCACTGCACTACACAGAGGGAAACCCTATCTAACAGCATCCAAAAAGGATTCCCAGAGAAGAGCCAGAGAGACACCTCAGTGGGTAAAGGAGCTGGCCACTAAGTGTGACAACCTGATTTCAATCCCCAGAATTCAAACAGTGGAAGAGACCTCCCAAAAGTCACTCAGACTTTCACATGCGTGCCACAGCATATGTGCACTTATGTCCACCAAATACACATGTACACACATACACACACCTTTTTTTATTCCCAAAGAAAGGCAATCACACATATGGTTATCCAAGACTCTTTTTAATATTCTTTATAGATTTTTTCATTTATTTGGAAAAACTAGCCAAACTCAACATTTTAATTTCCTTTAAAAAATAACTTATTTGTGTGCGTGTGTCTGTGTGTGTGTGTGTGTGTGTGTGTGTGTGTGTGTGTGTGTGTTTGGTATGTGATGTGCTGTAGTTGTGTATCAGAGTGTGGGTAAATGCATGCACATGTCTGCACATGTCTATGGAGGTCAGAAGTCAGTATCACGTGTCTTCTTAGAGCATTGGCCATCTTAGTTTTGAGACAGGGTCTCTCACCGACCTTGGAGCTCATCAGTTTGGCTACCCTGGCCAATGAGCTCCAAAGAGCCATGTGTCTCTGTGCCCTCCCCCAGCTCTGCCACACTGGGCCTTTACATAGATGCTGAGGATCCAGACTCAAGTCCTTTGGCTTTCGTGGCAGGCATTTTATTGACTGAGCCACTTCCCCAGTCCCCAAGATTCCATGATTAGTTGGCAAAGAAACTATGAAGATTCAAAAAGAGACTAAACTAGAATAAGCTCATCTGGGTTTGCACCTGTCTGCTGGGCTGTCTGCTACCGTACATGGCCTTGGCAATCACCTCACTCTCCTAGGTCTCAGTTCCTCGGATGTAAAACAGGGCTATTAATTGTGGTGATATTTTATTTGTGCACCCCAATAAAGCTTATCTGAGGATCAGAGGAAAAAGCCAGCCACTACAGTAAACACAGAGGTCAGGCATGGTAGCACACGCCTTTAACCTTAGCATTCAGGAGGCAGGAATCAGTGTGGATCTCTGTGAGCCTAAGGCCACACTAGAATAGAGCGAGGTGTGGTGGCACACGCCTTTAATTCCAGCACTAACCATGGAGGTCTGGAGGTCTATACAGACAGATAGGAAGTAAGAGAGCTGGGCAGAAAGAGGAAGTGATATAGTTGGGCAGCGAGAGGAAGTAAGATGGCAGTGCACAGAAAGGTATATAGGCATGAATATACAGGAAGTAGCTCTCACTTGGGCTGAGGATTTCCTAGGGTAAGAACTTGTGGCTGGCTTGTTCTATTCCTCTGATCTCTCAGTTTTCACCCCAATATCTGGCTCTGAGTTTTTTATTAATAAGACGATTAGCAATTCGTGTTACAATTAATGCCTACCTCAAAAAGCCAGTATAGAGATACTATAAAATTGGAGCTAGGAAACAGCTCAGTGAGTAAGAGTACTCACCGCAGAAACACTAGGTCTTGAGCTTAGCTCCCCAGGACTCACAAAAACACATGATCCAGGCATGACCCCATGCAAGCCTGTAATCCAGAGCCTGGGTGGGGGTGGGGTTCAGACAGAGCATTGCTAGGACTTGCTGATGTCAGCCTAGATCAGGGCTCAGTGAGAGAGCCTGTCTCAAGAGAGTAAGGCAGAGGGAGTGATGGGGCAGGCCACCAGACATCTTACTGTGACTTCTGCATACACTGGGCAAAGGCACACTCACACATACACACTCACACAGAAAACTGAATGGTTTCGTGACAGAAAGCCTATACTACAAAAGCCCCATTCAACTGCTTCAAATAACTGCTTGCCAACAATTATTTATCTTTTTTTTTTGAGACAGGGTTTCTCTGTGTAATAGCCCAGCTTATCCTACTCGCTCTGTAGACCAGGCTGGCCTCGAACTCACAGAGATCCGCTTGCCTCTGCCTCCCAAGTGCTGGGATTAAATAGGCATGTGCCAGCACTGCCTGGCTTACTCTTTGTCTTTAACACAGGCTCTCAGAACAACTGCCCGTACTGATAAATGTGCTCCTGTGTTCGCACACAAGTAGAGTGGATGGACGCCTGCAAAGACTATAATCTTGGTCTCTCTAGAGATTGTTGGCTGCTGACCTGAAACTTTCTTGGTAGATCAAACTGGCCTTGAGTGAGCAGAAATCTTCCTTCTGCCTTTGGGTGCTAGGCCTCAGGCATGCACTACCACACCCAGTCTTCAGTTTTAAGAGTACTCACTCCCCATTTCCTTTCTGCCCTCCACACAGACAACCTTTACAGTTTACTTTCTTACTTCCCAGGCGCACAATCTCTATCCCCAATTTCCCGTTTATTCCTGACTTCATTGAGCTAAATGAGCTGTTTATAAAACATAATTTACCTGTCATGTCTTCAAAAGCCATTAGTTTTAGATGTTCTCATACAAATGAAACAATTATCACCTAACTTGGTTTAATGCTGATTTTAAAAGGAAAGACAGGAATTCTCCTGACTGTTTTCTAAGTACTGAGATGACCACCATGCCTGTTTTTATTTGTTTGTTTGTTCTGGTTTTTCTGTTCTCCTTTAATGAAAACAGATAACACACACACACACACACACACACACACACACACACACACACACACCAAAATAGAAAAAAGAGGGGTCAGGAAAAAAGGGAGAATCCTAAAAACCCAAGAAGAGAGAATGTATAAGAGAAACAACACTAAGTTTGACCTGTTAAATAATTTTACAGTAGCTCTAAGGCCAGGCCTGGTGGCACATTCTAGTAATCAAATTACAAAGCTGGGCACTGAGGCAGGAGGATACTGAACTGAGATCCCATTGTGTTACACAGTGAGATCCTGTCTTCAAAAGAAAAAAGGGGGCTGGGTGAAGAAGAAACAGTGGCTGGAAGAGATAAGGACACTAGGTAGAAATCCCAGGGATATCCCGGGAACACGCATTGGCTCAGATGACAAACCCTGTACACCTCATCAGTGGTTCCCCTGCATGTCTCACTCACACAACAACACAGTAACTAAAGACCAACCAAGAGCTGGAAGATGAGTCATCCAGCAGTAATCGACGACATGAAGGGAAATTCTATGTTCCTGTGACCTTCGACCGAGTTTAAACTGATTTCATTATTCCTGCTAAACATTGCCACTAACTCACATTCACATACCTATTCTTCTGTCATAACTAAGCAAATATGCAAGCTAAGCATTACTTTTCTATCCTCAAAACTACACATCAGTATAATGAGGAGACAGAATTAGTAGCAGGCTGTGGGCAGCACGCATTGTTTAGTGCAAAGATCTAGGTTTGAATCCCGGTTTCAACACTTAGGCTGTGTGATGTCGGTGACTGAGTGACTTCTCTGAACCTCATTTTCCTTCCCTGTAAAGAAAATTCTTCTTCCAGAAAGTTATTACTAACCGAAGCAGCTAAATCAACAGCAGCCTTGACAAAGTGTAAACATCTGCCTATTTACTCTACATTAACAGTACTTGTGGTATGCCTACAATACCACGCCTTCTGGAAATTACAGAAGGTGCTAGTCCCTCAGAGCTTCTAGTTTCGTTGATGTGAAAACAAATGCTATGAAAAACAAACCCTGCACAAGAACACAGTCCTCGTTATAGCATTAATAAGTACTACAAGTCCAAAGGAAGCCAGTGAAGACAGACTAGAGAAGTCCAGAAAGATTTATTGTTGACATGTTGTGTTCATAATGAATACTCACTTAGAAATGGTTCATAAACCCTTGGCTACAGTCACTTTGCATTTAAAACAGGATCAGGGCAGGGAGACTGCTCAGTGGGAACAGACGATTGCTGCCAAAACAGCCAGCCAGAATTCAGTCCCAGGACGCACAGGATAGACAGACAGGAAGGGGTCCTGAAATTTGTCCTCTAACCCCTACCTGCACCGTGGTGCACACAAACACACAAACAAAAACACATGCCCGCCCGCACGCACTCTCCATTAAATGAATGTAATTAAAAGCTTTACCCCAACACAACAGAAGTAAACTTAAATTGGACTTAAATACTAGTTTATAGTTTCATCGATCACACACAGCTGACAGGGACGCAAGGCTGTGCCTCGGATCTCATCAATCAGCTCTGTGACCAGAGGTTCCACAGGAGACCTGTCAGCTTGTTCTGGCACTTAATAACCAGTTCTTTTCTAGCTAGATGACATCTCTCTGACAGTGGCTGTGGAGGCCTTTGTCATAAACACATGGCAAGTCACTTGGGAAGAAATCATCACAATTTCCTATCTGCAAAGGTCTGGCCTACGTCTATATATATGGTGTGTGTTTTCTCAGACTAGAAAAGGATACATTTATTTGTACTTTGCAAGGCAAGGGTAGGCAGGGAGGCCTGTTGGTTTACTTATTGACTTAGGCTGCACCTGGACAGTCCCAGTTAGCCTTGCCTTCTGGATTCTTCAGTCCCCAGCTTTAGAGCTTCCTGCTGAGATTAGAGCAACCAAGCCAGCATCCAAAACATATGTTTGGAAAAATGAACAATGTATTAGGTAGGCCTCAGGAGACTGCAGGAAAGGTAGCTGTCAGCCTCGGCCAGTAGTTCCTGGGTACCCACCGTGCTAAGTTCCTCCCACTGCCCGGCCACCCTACCTAGGCACAGTACCTGACAGCCTGGGCCTTACTTTCTCCCCACAGCTATCCCCTGCAGCCTTTTCTCATTTCTCAGACTCTGGAATAAACACTCAGCTCAACAAAGCACAGAGGAGCTGTGGTACTCCGGCTGACATGGCAGTATGTGGTTGGTCCACTCTAGGACCAAAGCTCCAACAGCTGGTCACAGCAGTGGGCCATTAACAGCTGGCTGCTGAGACGACAGAACTGTCTGTGGATTCAAGTCACCCGAGCAAATCTACTGCTGGCATATATGCATTCAAGTAATTTCAGAACAACAAAACCGATCTACAGTTTAACCAGCCAAACGATAGCTCAATCTATGCACGGGCCACTCTTGCCAATTATAACACCTTCAGACGAAAAGCCAGTACTCCTGAGCGCAGGAAATCACATTTCACTTCCCTGCAGCACGAACCCAAAGGAAATGCACCTGGAGACCTTGTTAAGAAAGGATGGAAATCCCCTCACCTCCCACTTCCCAATTAGCACAGTAGAGGACATAAGCTCCCAGGCTCCACTTCCCTGCATGGAAGTCTCCCCACCCCGGAAACCATCTGCAGTTTATACCTGTGCTAAAAGCCAGGGCCAATACAGCTTTCCAGATTGCTGCTCTAGCTACAGTTTCCTCTGTACCATGGAGTCACATGTACAGGTTATTGGATTTTGTTGTTGTTTTTTAAGTTAGTAACTTATAAAGTCAGAGGCAATGCAATACAATAGGAAGCCTCTCTCCATCCTGCTTGGAAGCCGAATGATCTGTGCTGCCTACTCCATTTCTTGTTTTTGTTTGTTTGGTTGGTTGGTTGGTTGGTTTTTCAAGACAGGATTTCTCTGTGTAGTTTTGGAGCCTGTCCTGGAACTCGCTCTGTAGACCAGGCTGGCCTTGAACTCACAGAGATCCACCTGCCTCTGCCTTCAGAGTGCTGGGATTAAATGCGTGCAACACCACTGCCGGGCATAATCTCATTTCTTTAACAACAAGAAAAAGCAGTCAATGGTGGTGGCGCACACCTTTAATCCCAAAACTCAGGAGGCAGAGGCAGACGGATCTCTGAGTTCAAAGCCAGCCTGGTCTACATGTTACCACTGTAATTTTCCAGGGTTGGGGATGTTTTGTTTTGTGACCTCTGGGATAAAAGCATCTATGTCTACACCCAGCCATTTTCAGTATTTTCAAAATAGTCGCTTAAAGGAGACTTTCCCTCTGTCGTGAGGTCCCGAACAGTTTTCATTTTGCAATGAATGTAAGTATACAGTGCTTATTTAAGGAGAGATCCTACAGGAAGACACTGCCTCTGCAAGATAAGGATGCACTGTCTTATAATCTCCCTCTGCATAACTTTTACCCTGAAGGTGTATATGCATTTTATTTTATTTCATGTGCATTGGTGGTTTTGCCTTCGTGTATGTCTGTATGAGGATGTTGAATCCCCTGGAATTGGAGCTGCCATGTGGTTGCTGGGAATTGAACCCAGCTCCTCTAGAAGAGCAGCCAGTACTTTTAACCCCTGAGCCGTCTTCCCAGCCCAAGTCTACATGTATTTGTCTAAGACACCAATTCTCTCTTTCTGTATGTGTGTGTGTGTGCACCTGCACGTAGAGGCCAGAATTTGCCACTGAATGGATGATGTCTTCCTCAATTATAATCATATTGTATTATTATTTTACCTTTATCCATTTATTTATTTAGTGTGTGCATGTGTGTGTATTCACACGTGTGTCATGGCACACGTGTAGAGGGAGAGGACAACTTTGGGGGTGGTTTTCTCCTACCACGTAGGTCTGGGGATAAAACACAACTATCTTATTTCTTGGGACAAGGTCTCTCATTGAACCTGGAGTTCACAAGTTCAGCTAAGCCCCAGCAATCCACCTGTCTCCACCTCCCTAGCATGGGATTACAGATGTGTACCTCTGCATTCAGCTTCTACACGGGTGCTGTGGAGCCGACCTCAGGTCTTTATGCTTAGAAGGCAAACACTTTACCAGGCCATAAAGTGTGAATTTAAAATATATATATAATTAAAATTTAAATCATATACAAAAGAGAAAGAACAATAAATCTCCACGAGCCTATAAACTAACTTTATCTAAGAACTCAGGCTGATTTTGTGCCATATACAACCCCATCTAATCCACCCCCTATTTTCAGGGTTATTGTCCATATTTATTTTTTTTTTTTTGAGACAAGGTCATGTCGCCTAGCTGTTCTGGGACTCACTATGTAGCCCAGGCTACCCTTCAACCCATGGGGGAATCCTCCTGCCTTAGCCTTTGGAGTGCTAGGGGTACACATATGAAACACCACACCACCCTACTCAAATTCTTAATTCTCCTATTTCTCATCTCTTCAAGGCTTGCAGAACAATCACCTACAGCCAAAAAGCTGATCATGGAGGCATCACACGCTTTTTGTTTGTTTATCTTTTTAGTTTGGTTTTTCAAGACAGGTTTCTTTGTGTAGCCCTAGCTGTCCTGGAACTCACTTTGTAGTCCAGGCTGGCCTCCAACTCACAGAGGTCCGCTTGTCTCTGCTTCCTGAGTGTTGGGATTAGAGGCGTGCGCCACACCACTGCCTGTTAAAAGGTTTTCAACAGAGCTTTGTACAGCTGAAACATCAACAAAGACTTTCTTTGTTGTCCCTTTCTTGCCTTCCAGCCTGCCAGTGCATATTCAGACTGCAACTTCAGAACACACCAAAATCACAACTTCCCTTCTACCCTGGTCTTCAGGGCTCCCCCTTCAGCTCTGCTCCACGGGAAGATCTGGCCTGAGTTCCCTTTTACCAGATAAAGAAGCTGCTTGGCAACATCAACGAGCTCCGATCGGCCTTGGCGACCATCTGGTCCAACCTTGGGTTTACACATCAGAAGCAGAATGAGCGCAGCAAGGTGACCTGTCCGTGATTACAGAGAAATCTGGGGGCTGGAGAGACCTCCGTGATTGATAGCTCTTCCAGAGGACCTGAGTCTGAACACCGCCCATAACTCTAGCTCCAGGGGGACCAACACTCATGTGCACATTCCCACAAACATATATATCATTTAAAATTCACTTAAATGTTTTAATTTGTTAAATAAGCTGATATTGGGAAAATACTAAAATGCTTTTCTATTTGTTCATTTGCTTGTTTGCTCATTCATTCATTCATTCATTCATTCATTCATTCATTCATTCAGGGTTTTAAGGCAGGATCTCATGTAGGCCAATCTGGATTTGAATTCAATATGCAGCAGAGGGTGACCTTGAACTCCTAATTTTCCTGCCTCCACTTCCAAAGTGTTAGGATTCCAAAGTACACAAGCCACTACACTTTTTATTAAATTTTAATCTCTTAAAGCAACGATAATCCAATGTGGAAACTGTCAGAAATACAAGACATAATTAACCTTTATTAAATAAAGAAAATATCTTATTAAATTTAGTAACCCAGTAGCTTCTAAACAGGAATTTACCCCTAACTTCTTGCATTTCCATCCACATGTACCTCCCAGTCCAGTATCTCTCAGAACTGCCTCTAAAACAGTCTCCATATCTAAAAATCACCAATGTGACTCAAACACTCTCAAAAGAGAGCCAAACACACCCCTGACCTTGTGTAAGACAAAATTCATGGGTGCATTAAAAGGAAAGTGCCCCAAAGTACATCATTTGAAATCAAATCTCATAAAAGAGATTGGACTCTAGTTGGTGAAATTCCAGTAAAAGTGGCTGGAGAGATGGCTCAGGGGTTAACAACACTGGCTGCTATCCAGAGAACCCAGGTTCAAATCCCAGCACCCACATTAGAGGCTTACAACAGTCTGTGACTCCAGTTCCAGGAGAACCAAAGTCCTCCATGTGGTACAGAGATACACATGCTGGCAAAACACCCATATATATAAAATAATCTTTGAAAAATCCAGTAAAGCTGGGCAGTGGTGGCACACACCTTTAATCCTAGCACTTGGGAGGCAAAGGCAGGAAGAGCTCTGTGAGTTCAAGGCCAGCATGTTGACACAGGAGTTCAGGTCAGTGGACACAGGGCTACACAGTGAGAACCTATCTCGAACAAAAACAACGTCCTCTTACATCAGTTCTTACACTGCCGTCTTGATGCATCACACTTCCTGTATTTAGAGACACATCAGAAGGCCTCCCTTCTGTCAATTAACCGAAGAGATAACTATCAAGGGAGACTAATGGCTTGATTTTAACGTCACCATGAGAATTCAAACAAATGTACCATATAGAAATTGCCTTCCTCCTTTTTTTCTTCTTTCCTTCTTTCTTTCCTTTCCTTTCTTCCTTCCTTCCTTCCTTCCTTCCTTCCTTCCTTCCTTCCTTCCTTCCTTTCTCCCTCCCTCCCTCCCTCCCTCCCTCCCTCCCTCCCTTCCTTCCTTCTTTCTTTCTTTCTTTCTGGTTTTTTGAGACAAGGTTTCCCTGTGTAGCTTTGCACCTTTCCTGGAACTCACTCTTTAGCCCAGGTTGGCCTCGAACTCACAGAGATCTGCCTGGCTCTGCCTCCCAAGTTCTGGGATTAAAGGTGTGCGCCACCACTGCCCGGCTGCTTTCCTCCTTTCTCAGGAAAGAGAATCCCAAATTCGGGATGTTCAGGATGTGTGTATGTATTTTGTGCGTGAGTGCATGTATGTGGAGGTCAGAGGACTCTAGGTGTTGGTTTTGCTGCTGGGCAAACCACGATAACTACCTTGCCAGATTCTCGGGAACCTCCTGCCTGTCTCCCCTCTGTAGGAACATTGCTGTTACAGACCCCTGCACCATGTGACAGGCTTCACGTGGATTCTGGAGACTTGAACTCAGGTCCTCAGGCTTGTGACAGGAGCTTTTTCCCCACCTCAAGCCACCCCTTCAACACCCTCCAGTGGTCTATTTGACTGATCTTTTTTCTTTTTTGAGTCAGGGTTTGACTCTATAGCCCAGGCTGGCTGTCAACTCTTTCATTAAGATGATATTTGAGGGACTGGAGACATGGCTCAGCAGTTAAGAGTTCAGTTAAGGTTCAGTTCCTATCATCCACATGGTGGCTTGCAACCTTCTGTAACTCCAGTTCCAGGGGATCTGACACCCTCTCCTGTCTTCTGCAGGCACCAGACATGCAAGTGATACATAGATATACATGCAAGCAAAACGCTCTTTTATATATATAAAATGATATCTGGAAGCAAAGTAAGAAACCCACATCTCTCCCACAGCCAAATTCAAAGCTAGAAAGAGCAGTTCTGAGTTGGGCATAGTGCAGAATACCTGTAATTCTAGCACTCAGAAGGCTAAAACAAGAGGATGGTGAGTTCAAGGCCAGCCTGAACCACATAGTGAACTTGAGGGTAACATGGGCTATACAGTGATAACCTATTTTCAACAACTCATAATTCAGAAAAAAAAAGTATTAAAACTATCCACTGTCTGTCTCTCTCTGTCTCTGTCTCTGTCTCTCTCTCTCACACACACAATTATAACTGCATATTATAACTCTACAGCTTATGACATTTCAGCTCCCAAGATAGCACCGACATCCCTGAAGAACGCCCGGAGAAAAACCTGTCAGGTCCACTATACAGCAACATCAAATTCTGGCTCCAGGGGGACAACACCCTGTCAAGGTCAACAAGCATCACACTGGAGAAGCTCCATGCCATTGCCACAGCTTCTGCCCCTCTCTCTCCTGACTGTGATGCTCTGGACATTGCCAACAGAGCTGGAATTATGTGAATTAAGTCCAGTGGCTATGTCTGAATATAAGTTGTTTTACCATTTTAAAAACGTGGTCTACTGGGCTGTAGAATTAGAGACTTGCAAAGATAAATAATGTAGCTCTTTCTCACTGATACTATTTATTTTTTGTTTTGAACAAAATTTCCATAAAATGTGTCCATGTAATAGTTCTGATTTTAAAGACAATCAGAATATATTTCTTTCTTTCTTTGGTTTTTTGAAACAGGGTTTCTCTGTGTAGCTTTGGAGACTGTCCTGGAACTCACTCTGTAGACCAGGCTGTTCTCGAACTCACAGAGATCCACCTGCCTCTGTCTCCCAAGTGCTGGGATTAAAGGTGTGTGTCACTACCACCCAGCCAGAATACATTTCTAAACCAGAAACATCAGTAGATACAACTCACATAAAACAGCTCTCAGGTTCCCACTCTGTATGTGTGTGTGCACATGAATGTGATGCCTGTGTGGGGTACATGTGCGTGTGCAGGTGCCTGAGCGTGTTTGCACAGAGACCAGAACTCAAGTATGGGCATCTTCCTCTATTGCTTTCCAGCCTACTCTGTGAGGCACGGTCTCTCACCAAACTTGGAGCTTCCTCTAGATGGCTGGCCGCTGAGCCCCCAGAGTCCTCCCATCTCTATCCCTCCCAGAAGAGCTAACACACAGCACCACGCCTGGCCTTCGTGTGGACACTGGGGATCTGAACCCGGGTCCTCATGCTCACACAGCAAGTCCTTCCTTCACCCACTGAGGCACCTTCCCACCCTCAGTAATGTGTAAGAACATGAAAACCAAAATTTTAAGTAATGTATTTTTAAATGTGCAGGAAAAGCATAACCTTACAAAGGAACATTTTTTAAGATAAGGGAAACAAAGAAAGCTACTTAAAAGTGAATCTGGGGGTTGGGGATTTAGCTCAGTGGTAGAGCGCTTGCCTAGCAAGCGCAAGGCCCTGGGTTCAGTCCTCAGCTCTGGAAAAAAAAAAAAAAAAGGGGAATCTGTAACCTTAGGATAAATAACTGCTGGAATGCATCACATTAGTCAGAGGCAGAGAGGAAATGGTGGGCACACTCGTGAACACGACTGTATCCTGAAGGGGTGGTCCATTGTACCCGTCTCTACTTTCCACACTTTGGACATTTTCCTCAATGAAAGCTTAGGGAATTCTATTTAGTTAGTTGCTTATTTGTCTATTTATTTATTTTGAGGCAGTCTCATTATCTCAGACTGGCTTTGTACACACTCTGTAGCCAAGGATGAGCTATGAGGTTCTGGTACCCCTGGCTCTGCTCGCTGGAACTGCAGGTGTGTGCTACCATGTTGGGTTTATAAGGAACTGGGCACCAAACAAGGCCTTCTCCAGTCCTAGCCAAATGCTCTGACAACCAGCTCCATCCCCAGCCCTAAAGATTGGAATTCTTACGTGAGCAATTGTCTATAAGAAAAACAAAACCAGAAAACGGACTGTAATTTAACTTTTTCTTTTATAAGAATAAAGGACAAGCCGAGTTTGGTGGCCCACACATTTAATCCCAGCAGTTGAGGCAGAGGTAGGTGAATCTCTCTGAGTTCAAGGCCAGCCTGGTCTACATGAGTTTCAGGACAGCCAGGGCCATATAGAGAAACCCTGTCTCAAAACAAACAAAGGACAAAGTGTGAGCCAGGGCTGGTGTGGTGGTGTGGTGGTCTGTAAACCCCAGCATTTGGGGGGTCAGGGCAAGAGGACTGTGGGCCACCATGCTTGACCCGTATCTTTTTTTTTTTTAAATCTTCATTGATGCCCACACAATTAGTCTTGGGTTAAATGACTTGGAGTTCTGCTTTGTTCGGTTAAAACGTCATGCCCAAAGCTCCTCTCTTTCCCTACCACCACCCACCTAACTGAAAACAATGACAAACACCTGTCCCTTTGAGAAAGTTCAAACCTTTAACATTGACTTGCCCACATGATCTAGAATTTACACGTTACACTATCGCCACCTGGTGGCTATACTGTCTAAGCACCACAAACAAATGTTTAAAACAGGAAGTGTGCTTGAGGGGTTCACACTCAAAATCCTGGCAGCCAGAGACTGAGGCTGGCAGATTGTCATGAGTTCAAAGCCAGTCTGGGCTACATAGTTAATATTAGGCCACCTGGGCTAATGGATAAATTTATGCCCAGAGAAGTGGTGCACACCTTTAATCCCAGCAGAGACTGTTGTGTGTGTGTGTGTGTGTGTGTGTGTGTGTGTGTGTGTGTGTGCGCGCAGCATGCAGAGACAGGTGGATCTCTGTCAGTCTGCGGCTACATACTGAGTTCCAGGACTGTAGAGAACAAAGAGCCCTGTGCACACAGATATGCATCAGATAAGCCAGGAAAGTTAAACACACTGTTTACCTCTTCAACAGAATAAGGGAAGACGCTGTCTTCTGGAACACTAGCAATGTCATTTTACAACATGGTGATCCTTTGCTGTCTGACGGGACAGGCTCTGCCTTATCACCTGGAATTTAGGATTTTACTTATCCAAGACTTCTTCTCCAAATCTTGAGCATTGCTTTTAGACCATAAACCCCGTTTTACGAGTGTATCACTTGTGCTTTACAATAGCCTAAGTGACTTCCACATTACCTTTGGGCCAGGCCAATCCTGGCACCCGTGGGTGTTGTGTTTACCTCTGTCAAGCTCCCCAGACCCTAAATCTTGGGCACTATCTCAGAGTCAATAGTACCCAGTCTTGTGAAAGAGGTCAGTGTACTTTGTAAGGAATCTCAATGTATACATGTCTTAGAGTTTATTGTGTGCGCTTGGGGCTGAGTTAGTTGTTCCCGAATACTTTTTCCAAAATTGTACAGTGTTTAAATATGACTGAAGTAACCGGGTGGTGGTGGCGCACACCTTTAGTCCCAGCACTCGGGAGGCAGAGGCAGGCGGATCTCTGTGAGTTCGAGGCTAGCCTGGTCTACAGAGAGAGATCCAGAAAAGGTGCAAAGCTACACAGAGAAACCCTGTCTCAAAAAACCAAAAAAACAAAACAAAACAAAAAACAAACAAACAAACATGACTGAAGTAGAATGACCTGGGCCAGACTCTAAAAGTCCTGGTCCAGCACTGGTTACAATAAAACCGGGCTGAGCCGGGTTTCCTTCTTGTCTCTTCCCCGCCTGCTGTAAAGCCTGCAGGAGTCACCACCCAGGACAGCCAAGGCTATGCAGAGACCTTGTCACAGAAAATGAACAGGCAAAATGAAACAGAAGAGTTACTTTGTGTCTCAAAACCAATTAACTAATTAATTAAAAACGGAAAAAACTAAAAAATTACCTTCTTTGCTCTCACATCTTTAGAGATGCGTTCTCTCTACCCCACAGAAAAGCTGCTACGCAGTAAGGTCCCTCCAAATCTCACATGTGGTCATTCTCCGCCCCAGCTGTAATTGAAGGTCAGCTGGGAGCTTTGGAAAACCCTAACCCTGGACCTCCCCAAGCCAGAGGAGTTAAATCAGGATATTTAAGATATGGAGGGGAATAAGAGGGGGAAGAATAGAAAATGTTCAGGAATAGAAAGTTTCCGAAGCTGGAAAGGAGGGGGCGGGGCTCTCCCCTGGAGCCTCCAGAAGCCGCATGGCAAGCAACACCTTGATTTCACACTTCTAGCCGCCAGGACCATGCTAGGATCATTTCTGTCATTTGAAGTCATCCAATTTGCGGCATTTGTCAGGGCTGTCATGGAAAACTAATGCAAAAGCACTGTGTGTGTGGCGGGGACAGGGGGCGCACACTGAAGTGGTCATGGAGACCCTGGTGTATTGGCTCAGCACTTGGAAGGCCCTGACTCAAATAAATCAAAAAATAAAAACCAACAACAAAGTAAGGTAAAATGAAGTCGAAAGAATGGTTTGGGGCTGGAGAGCTGGCTCAGAAATTAAGAGCACAGGCTGCTTTTCCAGAGGGCCAGGGGTCAAAACCCCCGCACCCACACGGCAGCTCACAACCATCCACAATTCCAGTTCCAGGGAAACTGGTGTCCTCATCTGGCCTTCAAGGGCACTAGGAAGGTAAGTGGGTCTTATACCAAGTCCCCATGGTTCCCAAGGACAAACGTGTCCCCATCCACCTCCTTTCTCTCTCTTTTTTTCCTGTTTTTTTTTTGTTTGTTTGTTTTTTGTTTTTTTGAGACAAGTCTCTCTCTATAGCCCTTACTATACTGAAATTAGCTACGTAGATCAGGCTGGCCTTGAAATCATAGAGATCCTCCTGCCTCTGCCTCCCAAGTGCTAGGAGATGTGCATTACCACCCCTGACACCCCCTTTCTTTCTGTGGTCTGGGGGCATGGCTCAGTAGAAGGATGCTCCAGGTTGATCCGCAGGACAGAAACAAAAACAGACCCTGGACCCGAACCTCCAGTGCTCTGGCTTCTCTTACAAGGTGCTCTGTGGACTTTCCTTTCCTACTTATTTCTGACCCATGTTAGTCACGTTCTTAGCACCAGGCAGTGGTGGCGCATGCCTTTAATCCCAGCACTTGGGAGGCAGAGGCAGAGGCAGGCGGATCTTTTTGAGTTTGAGGCCAGCCTGGTCTACAGAGCAAGATCCAGGAAAGGCGCAACGCTACACATAGAAACCCTGTTTCGAAAAAACAAAAAAAACAAAACAAAACAAAAAAAAGTAGCAGCAGTCCTATTTGCTCTGGGATCCAGTTTACTGACCCTTGATCTCTGTCATTCTGTACCTCTCCTTCTTTGCTATGCATTATCCCAGACACCAGCATATTGATCAAGAAGTTGGTACCTGACTCAGTCTTCATCCCCAACCTAAGCGGCAGAGCAAAATGTTGGAACACGGCAAGCTTGTCACAGATGTGGTTGTAATTATTACAGTATCCTATCGGGAGAGCCAGGTGTCTGTAACCCCAGCACTCGGGAGGCAGAACCAGGCAGAGCTCTGTGAGTTCGAGGCCAGCCTGGGCTACAGAGTGAGTTCCAGGACAGCCAGGGATACACAGGACTACAGAGGTCAACCAGAACTACACTAGTTTTGAGGCAGGGTTTCCCTGTGAAGCCCTTGCTGTCCTGGAATTCTGTAGCCCAGGCCGGTCTCGAACTCACAGAGATCTGCCTGCTTCTGCCTCCTGAGTGCTGGGATTAAAGGCGTGTGCCACCACCGCCTGGCAGAAGCTCATCTAAAAAAGAAGATAGACTTTGAAACAGGGGAAGGCTAGTAGAGGGAAGGAGAGCTAGAGATTATCATATAGGGCTAGCAGTATAGCTCAATGGTAGCACACTTGACCGATATGGAGAAGGCGCCAGGGCTTGCTCCCTAGAACAGAAAGAAAAAGTAAACAAAATGAAAATAAACCCTATCCATGGACACTCTCACCATCTCTGTGTATGAGCTGCCGACATTTCAGGCTTCAAGTTCATCTGTTCAACTCTACCTGCCTTTCACTCCACACACGCTCTAAAATCCAACTCAAGGCAACATTCACGGAAAGCTGATTGCCAGCCCGATGCCTTTCAGCTCGCTCTTCAACTTCAAGGCGCTCCCTCTTCATCTTATCTCTATTACCGCCACACACCTTCATCGCCTTCCGTATTAAACGTGGTCTCATCACCAAGTCACCCTCTCATCTGTACGCTCACTCCCATTTCCCCGTTCGCCCGGCTGTGCCAGACTAGCGAAACCTCATGCCATCAAATCCACCTGTCTTTTCTGTTCCTATAACTCAAAATGGCTTGTTGTGACAGATCGATGTCATTAGTAATCCACACTCCAGCCTCAACTGGGGCACTGGAGCAACACTTTGATTCATTGTTTTACAAATAATCCAAACTTCCAAGACTGTAACTCCTCAAGTTCCCTAATGCTACCATCATCTTTCATTCCTTTAAATGAACAATTTGTTCCTGCACTTCAGAGAAATGAGAAGTCTGAACAAAAGCCCTACGCTCTTTACTCCACCTGTCCAGCTAACTTATCCATCATCTTTGATTCCTCCCTCTAAGCTCAGAAGGAGTTGGTTTCATCCCTGTTCCACAGACGTGCTCTAAGCCCACGCCTGCCTCACCTAGCCTGCAGAAATGGAACCCCAAATCAGTCCAGCCACACACCCACTGCACTCTAACCACAGCCACACTTCTCAGCCTGAGCTTCCCGACTTGGAAATGCTAGGATCCTTGTGACGTTTTGTGATTTTTGTGACGGTAACAGGCTGAGAGGTGCCTGACACACATGAAGTCAAGCGAGATTCCCAGAAACAAAAGCTGCACTAACGTTCAGCGTTCTCAAAGGCTCATGGACTGATCAGAACTCTAATGATTGTGGAAAGCTGGAATGATGAAGGTCCAGGGCTGAATCATCTCCGGCCACAGTAACCCTCTGAATAGCCACTTATTGCCCACTTCTGTGTGTGCCCTAACATCCTTGTGAGCATTAGGTAAATGGAAACGAACACTTAGCTTCCACCAGCCCAAAGGCTTAGAATGTCATCAGGGCTTCTGAGGCCTGTAACAGAGATCTCCCCTCTTGTTATAACCTGCCTATGTGATATTTGCACTACTCTGTTTTAAAAGTGTCTTAACTTATGACTCTTTGTTCTTTTTCTATAAAAATCTAATGAAACTATTGCCACTTTGGACCATGAAATTTGGGGTAACTTGAATCTACATTCCTGGACCATGGTCACTCATAATTCACCCCAGAGTAAATTATGATTATGAGAGCTGTATTTTTTTCCACTGACAGTAATTATTAAACATACATGGTAGCTATTATTTTTTAATAGCTTTATCAGTTTTTACTCCAAGAATTAGGAGACAAGGAAGGGGAAAGACCACCAGTACAGAACCAAGGAGAAAACTGTATTCCAAACCTCTATGAAGAGAAAGAGCTGCTCTGTGAGCTGGGCTTGATTAGATACATCAAGTTCTTTGCTGTCTGAAGCACTCACTGTCTAGAATCTGGAACTAACGGTATCCAAGTGGAAGATTTCATCTGGGTTGAAATCAACACAGAAAAATGAACAGTTAACTCTTCTTCTGTCCATTTAGAGTAACTGAGTATTTAAAATGAGTTCCAGCAATGCAGAGCCAGTGGCGGCGTTAAACAGAAGAATCCAAGTGGGAGAGCTCCTAACTGGGGTGGGAGCGCCTTAGGGTCAGTGACTGGGCGGGACTGGGCAGCTGTCAGAAGAGATGGGACTGACTGGAAGGGGCTCCGCCTAGCCACAACCGGGAAACCAACAGAAACGACAGCAATGGGTGCTGCCTCACCCAGAGGGAGTACGGGGAGAGTCCTTCTGCCCACACTGAAGATGGAAAACAAGACAGAAAGTGGGAAGAAACAGTTCAACCAATGCAGCATCAGTTACTAGGAACGAACTCAATAATGACAAAAGCACCTCTTTGCACTTTCAGAAAGTAGGCATCATCTCCATAATGCTAACAACACTGGGCGACAGGTTAATGGAGACACATCAGCATGGCCTTGGGATGTTACCCCACAGATTGTTTATTAACCATAAGGGGACGTGTGCCTTTACAACAGGAGGTTTGGCACTCGCTCTCTTAATCAAGGGATCAAAGAGCATCAGAGACTGGGGCTTGGAGCTTACTGGGAGAATGTTTACCTAGCATGTGTGTGTGAGACCCTGTTTCTATCCCCAGTGTCACAAAAACAAAGCCCTGCTCCAAGCAAATGCACATCAGCGACAGTGAGTTGTGTGTTACAGGAGAAGCATGTGGCATGTAGCAAATTCGAAGGCATGTGCACCAAATTAATGAGGACAAAACAGACAAACAGCCTACAGTCTCACCACCAGAGACCAAAATCACCTACAAAAACAAAACAAACAAACAAACAGCCTACAGTCTGACTACCAGAGACCAAAATCACCTACAAAAACAAAACAAACAAACAAACAACCTACAGTCTCACAACCAAAGACCAAAATCACATCATCTGGCACTTGTTTGAAATACTGAATCTTTGGCCTCATTCCTGACAGCTCATTTAGAATTGGCATTTTAAGATCTTCTGATGATTCAGACATAAAATTTGAGAAACCATGCATAAAATTAATCATCTAGACTATAGATTACCCAATCCTGAGCAGTCACATAGATGAGCAACACTGAATGGATTCAGTAGGTTTATTTATACACACATACGTACAGATAGATATATAACAATAGTCATTTTCAAAGATACATTTTTATGTGTATTGCTACATGTGTGTATGTGTTCTCTGTGTGTGCCAGGTGCTGGTGGAGGCCAGAAGAGGGCACCAGGAAGAGAAGTTATGGGCAGTTGTAAGTCCCTATGTGGGTGCTGGAAACGGAACTGAGGTCCTCTGGGAGAAAAGGCCCGCAACAACAATAATGAAAGATGAGGAGGTCACAAACTTGAGGGGGCACTAGAGGAACTGAAGGGGGACAGTGGGGGGGCTGGAGAGGAGGCTCAGAGGTGCAAAGCACTTGTTCTTGCAGAGGACCCAGGTTCGGTTCCCGGCACCACATGGTGACTTACAACCATCTGTAACTACAGTTTCAGGGGTCTGATACCTTTTTCTGTCTTCCATGGGTACCAGGCACACATATGGTGCACATACATACATGTAGGCAAATATTCATACATATAAAATAAATAAATAAATCTAAAAAAAAATGTAATTATCCCGATCAGGGGAAAAATTTATAAAACACATTTCTTCTTTTTTTTTGGTTTTGTTTTTTTTTTTTTTTTTTTTCGAGACTGGGTTTCTCTGTGTAGCTTTTCATCTTTCCTGCAACTTACTCTGTAGCTCAGGCTGGCCTCTGAAACTCACAGAGATCCACCTGGCTCTGCCTCCCGGGTACTGGGATTAAAGGCGTGCGCCACCACCGCCCGGCAGTTTGTTTTTTTGAGACAGGATTTTACTATGTAGTGAAATAGTGAAATATCTGGCTGGCTTGAAAATCCCTCGAATACCAAGCTGGCCTCAAACTCACAGACATCTGCCTGCCTCTCCCTCCCAAGTGCTGGGATTACAGTCCTGTGTCACCATGCTCAGTGAGGCATTATTATTATACTGAAAGTTTTTGTTTATTCTGAGATTAAGGTCTTTAAATAACATAAGAATATTTTTTGAGCTAGGCAGTGATGGCTCATGCTTTTATTCCTAGCACTCAGGAGGCAGAGGCCAGCAGATCTCTGGGTTCAAGGCCAGCCTGGGCTACAAAGTGAGATTCAGGACAGCCAGAGCTACACAGAGAAACCCTGTCTTGGAAAACAAAATAAAACAACAACAACAAAAGAATATGTTTTGAAAACTGTAACTCAGGATGAGAAGGCAAAATACTGACCACTTCTCATTTTTATTTGGTAGCTAACAACAACAAAATGATTGAGATGATGATGGGCAACTTTTCCCCAAGAAAGACTGTCAGGACATCATCTCATCTCCTTGTGGGACAGCACTAAGGCAGGAGGATCAAGGTTGGAGGCCAGTCTGGCCTACAGAGCGAGTTCCAGGCCATCCTGGACAATCCTGACTCAAAAATATGCAATGTAATCTCAGTTCTCAGCATAATGTATTACAGGTAAGCAAAATGAAGTTACTATAAATATCTTAAAGATCAAATTCACTATGAACGAAATGTCAACATAATTTTATCAAGTTACCCTCAATTGTCTTGACTAGTTAGGTTATGAGAAAATACAGTATGTTCATAAGAATTTGCTGAAGAGCCAGGTGTGGTGATGCACGCCTTTAATCCCAGCACTTGGGAGGCAGAGGCAGGCAGATCTCTGTAAATTGGAGGCCAGCCTGGTCTAGGACAGTCAGAGCAATGTAGTGTTTTGAAACTATTTCAAAACAAAACAAAACAAAGAAACAAAAAAATTTGCTGAAAATCATTTCCTGGGAACAGTAAGAAAAAATAATCACCTACCTAATAAGTACTGAATTATGACGAGAAATAATAAGACTGACTTCAATGACTTGTAATATATCCAATTATTCTACAAAACTCGAAATTATCCAGGTGGTAGTGGTACACATCTCTAATCCCAGCACTCGGGAGGCAGAGGCAGGTGGATCTCTGAGTTAGAGACCAGACTAGTCTACAGAGTGAGCTCCAGGACAGCCATGGCTACACAGAGAAACCCTGTCTCAAAAACAAAAACAAAACAAAACAAAAAACCAACAACAACAACCAAACCCTACAAATTAGTCTGTGGAAGACCGGCAATTGTAGCCATGGGCTAAATCTAGCCTATTACTTGTTTTCATGAATAGTTTTTGGTTTTGCAGGGTCTGCATGCATTGATAAATCAGGGAGGGGGTGCCCATGCCAGCACACACAGAGGTGAAAGGTAAACTTTTGGGGTCTTCCTTCACCATTCTCCACTTCACATCTTGAGACAGGACCTCTCACTGAACCTTGAGCTTACTGTTCCTAGACCGACTGATCAGCAAGGCCTCAGAATCCACTTGTCTCCACGCCCTCCCCCAGGCATGGGCCACCATGCATGGCTGTTATGTAAATGTTAGGTCTCTACGTTGGGTCCTCCAGCTCACACAGCAGGCTCCTCACCCATGAGCCACCTTCCTAGTCCTGGTGGAAAGTTTTAATGGATCAGTCACAACCATTCATTCATCTGTTACCCATTGCTGTTTTAACTGTAACAAAACCCAAACATTACAACAGAGACTGTATGGCTCACAAAGCCCCAAATACTTGCCATTTGGCCTTTACAAGAAAACAGTTGTTGGCCTCTGCTCCAGACAAGCAATCTAAGAATACAATAAACCTGTTAGACTCACCTGAGGTGTTGTCTTTTTATATTGGTCACCACCATCTATCACATCCCTCATGATTTTTTCCTTGAGAAATTCATATTCTTCTGGACTCAGATGAATAGACTCTAAGATTCTACCACAGCTTGAACACCGGCCACTGGAATTACAATGTTTTATATTAATGTCTTGGAAAATAATTTTTTCCTAAAATTAGTAATTCCATAACACAAGGAAACAGAAATGTAATACAAACAAAAAACAAACAAACAAAAAACACATTAAAACCTTTGTGATCATCACATTTGTTTGAATTTTTTTTCTTTTTTTGTAAACCTAAATATATCTCCCATCAATATGCCAGATAACTCAGAAGAGAAAATCACTAGGCATCTTATAATAAAAAAAAAGCATTTTTTTTTCTGCTAAGGAATTCATGTATACGTATACTTTACACTCTTAGAAGAATCACAGAAGCTTCAAATATGGTTCAATGGGTAAAGGGGCCTGCGGCCAAGCCTAACAACCTGATTTCAATCCCAGGGAACGTATATGGTAGTTGTCCACTGACCTTCACACAGAATAAAATGGAAATTTTAAGTAGTTTTTTGGTTTTGTCTGTTTGTTTAAAGAATCTTAGAGTTTTCTTTCCTGCATGTCTTTGTCTTGTTTCTCCATGGCTCACGATGCCAACTGAAGATGTTAACACAGAGAAGGCAAACTGGCAGGGTGGGAGCAGAATATTGTGCTACTTTCCCTACATATCAGATCTGGGAGTGAGCACACCATACTCATTTAACCTGCCTGTAAGGGTCACAGCAATCTCCCCTGCTCTATAATTATCAATAATGTCAAATTTGCCAGTATAATGGTGCTTCATCACAATAACAAACTGGACACCTCGGGCCCAGCCTAGGAAGGGCCTGTGCTCACCATGATTTCCATCACTGTCAACGCTCTTGAGAGCATCAGCCAAAATAATCACACACACCATCATGGTGACAGGGAAAGACAGCAGAAAGAGCTAGATGACGTAATTTAAAGTACTTCCTAAAAGACAACTGGGTCAGCAATCCAGGGGCCAGCATCATCAAGGTTTAACACAAACTCACAGAATCAACGAGAAAAACACTTTGAGCACTCCAAAATCTGTCTACATGCCTGTAATCCCAACACACAGAAGGTTAAGGCAGCAGGATGACTGACTGTATGTTTGAAGCCAGCCTAAGCTACAAAGCAAGACTCTCAAAACACAGAAACAGATGGTTTTTCCATCTCAGGAACTTTAATTATACCCCTAAGATGTTCTTAAATATTTTTTCTAATTACTAGAAGCTCTCCCCGGCCCAAAGATTGATTGATTGATTGATTTGGTTTTTTCGAGACAGGGTTTCTCTTTGTAGCTTTGCGCCTTTCCTGGAACTCGCTTTGGAGACCAGGCTGGCCTCAAACTCACAGAGAGCTGCCTGCCTCTGCCTCCTGAGTGCTGGGATTAAAGGCGTGCGCCACCACCGCCTGACAAAGATTTATTTTTAATTATGTGTTTGTCTGTGTGAGTGTACGTGTAAGTGTGCGCGTGTGTATGTGCAGGTACAGGCAGAGGGCAGAAGATGCCCTGGAACCAGAATTACAGGCACTTGTGATCCACCAGATGTGGGTGCTGGGAACTGAATCAGATCATATGGAAGAGCAGGAGGAGCTCTTAACCACTGAGCCATCTCTCCAGACCTTTCTATTTTTAAGCCAATACCAACAGAACTTAATATATATGAACCAAACAAACTGAAGACAAATAATGGTTTTTACCTTTTCTGGATTGTAGTGAACTGGCCTTTCCATTGTCTTCCAGGAATACTACATAAAAAGATTACAAAACCAGATTATCAGAAAGTTAAAAATTCCTTCTGAACCTAAAGACAGACCGTCACTGTATTTAGACATTCTGTAAGGAAGAGCTCTGAGAAGTTCAGAATACTTTCTTAGGATGGTTTTCACAGGGCTGCCAGGCTGTGGTTGGGGTTAAGGACCGAGCAGCATTCTACTAGATCCTACAGTATCCTTTTGGTTCACCTCCTGACATAACCCTCCTCCTCTTCAAGTCCTCCTTTATTTCTAGCACTGGGGGTCAGAGGCAAGCAGATCTCTGTGAGTTCAAGACCAGCCTAGTCTACACAGAGAACTCCAGAATAGCCAGGGCTATATAGAGACCCAGTCTGAAACAATAACAACAACAAATCTCAAGTCTAAATCTACCTTCACTAGAAGTATGCAAAAACTAAAGATAATATTTTTCTTTCTTTCTTTCTTTCTTTCTTTCTTTTTTTTTTGAGACAGGGTTTCTCTGTGTAGCTTTGAAGTCTTTCCTGGAACTCACTCTGTATCCCAGGCTGGCCTCGAACTCACGAAGATCCTCCTACCTCTGCCTCCCAAGTGCTGGGATTAAAGGCGTGTGCCACCGCTTCAGCCGCCACCACCACCCAGCTTAGAGATAATATTTCAGTCACACTCAGCTCTAACTGTCTTCATAAAGCTGTTAGACATGGCGCCTGCGTGGAGTCTCTTGTGCTGCTGCTACCTTGGAAGACCACTGCCAGGAACGGTATTCCTTGTTAGCTTGAGAATGACATCCCAACAGACAGGACGCCAGAAATACACACGGTTTTAGCATGATTGGAGTCATCCAAAATTATCTATTGATTTACTCTCTCAAGCATCTCAACTACCATTACTTCCTACTGATCATGGGGCCTACTGCCTTCTTTCCTTCAACAGTTAATTTGGCACCTCGTGACCTCTCACCCAAATCTAAAATTGCATTCAAACAAATATCCCTATTTTCCAGCTTAATTTCTCTCCCACCAGTTCTTCTCATTGTTTTGATACTTGTTTTTCTAAAACTCTACTCCAAACCCAGTGTTTTGAAAACAGAATAAACCCTAAACTCCAAGGTTTTCACACTCTTATTCCTCTTCTTTGGATTCTCAATAAACTCGTTAAGATCGCTAGCCATGATTTCTACCTACAAGTTCTGTAAACATGATACATAATAAAAAGAGAAAAAAGAAGGAAGGAGCTTTTAGGAAACGGCCTGAAATAAATTAATGGTGAAGAAATGAGATTAAAGATTGAAGCATTCAGCAGTTATGGCATTGGTGGCATGAGCCAAAGCAAAGGAGAGCTTGGGAGAACAGCCAGACAAGGAAAGATGCAAAATAAAATGGCAGGATGCTGTGGGACAGTCCTTCCGAGCACTGTGAATATGTATTACTCTCATCGGTAGCCAGGCAGGAAGTGAGGCAGGAAAGCCAAACTGAGAATGATGGGAAGAAGGAGGGCGGAGTCAGAAGAGTCACCAAGAGACACAGAGGGAGCAAGACATGCTGGAGGACAGGTAAAGCCACGAGCCATGTGGTAATACATAGACTAATAGAAATGGGTTGATTTAAGTTGCAAGAGCTAGTTAGTAATAAGCCTGAGCTATCAGGCAAGTATTTATAATTAATATTAAGCCTCTGAGTGGTTACTTGGAAGCGGCTTGCGGGACAGGCTTGAGTATCAGGATTGATCAGGAACTGCCCCACCCACTCGAATCATTCTAAGTGATGAGACATGGGACCATGGGCTAACTATGAGCACATTATTTCCATCACTATTTTTGAAAATATGAATGTGATCATTTGTTAATAAAGTGTTTGCTGCACAAGCAAGATCTGAGGTCGGATCCCTGGAACCCATGTACAAGCCTGGCATGAAGGCTGTACCTGCAACCCCAGAAATATGGGAGTGGAGACAGGCAGACCTCAGGGCTTGCTAACCAGTCAGCCTAGACAAAATGCTAACTGTAGGTTCAGTAAGAGACTGTCTCAAAGTAAGGTGGACTTTGATAAAAGATACCCCAAGTCAAACTGTGTTCTTCACAGCTGCGAGTATGCATTCGCATACAAGTGTGCATACCCCTACACAGCTAAGCCCTTTTCTTGCTATGATGTTGCCCACTATTGATGTTAGATGTCTCAGAAATAAAGAAATCTATTCTATGAAAACAAAATGTACTGTATAACTTCCATTTATGTGACAAGTAGAGATTAACACAAATTATTCCTACCACTCTCTTAAGAGAATGTTTTTCCCCCCCAAAAGGTAAAATAATTCTTACTTCAAGATGGGAAAGAGCCCAATCTGAATAAAATGAGTCTCACCAGCTAATAAACAACACAGAAAATGGTCTACTTTTAAAATATAGGTACTGAGATAAAAACACATGCACAAAATCAAGATTACCTTTCAAACCATGCTTTTATACTGTGTGCAAATGACTCTCCAGGATACAGCTGATTATTCCTTAGATACAAAAGAATGTCCAGTAGTTTGTTCGAATAGTGATCATCATTTATGTCTTTGCCAAAATCAAAGAAGGCCTTTAAAGTTTCCAGCAGAGGAATGAGATTATGACCTACCAATTCCTGATACAAACTCCAAGCCATGTTCACATCTTGATGGAGGAGGGCTCCCTTTATGCAGTCATTATAGTTCCTTTTCGAAGGGACCATGACTTTTTTAATGTCTCCTAAGAGCAGCAAGGCCTCTCTCCACCTGTCTGAGTGGACCAGTCCCCGGATGAGAAGAGTGTTAGCCCCGGATTCTAAACACTTGTACTTGGCTTTCATGATTTCATAGACATCAATAACTTCTGATGTCTGCTTATGAGAGACACAGAGACTTAAATACTTGACGAGCAAATTATACCCTACAATGCCATTGTTCTTTGCGGCTACCCATGCCAAGAGAGACTTAGCCACATCTATAGAGCTACAGCTGCGCACCATCTGGGAAATGACCCAGTCTTCAAAGCTGGCCTTCCCACTGAACTCTTCTTTAAGTTTGTTCCACTCTTCGGAATTCAAGGGTTTAGTTGGAAGTTGGAGAGCGCGCACGCGTGGCAAGGCATGATCTCGATGCTGAGGGTTGCTACTGACCTGTGACCTCTTCTTAGCGGCTCCAGCAGCAAAGTAATGATCAGGAGAAACTTGCCTATTCCTGTCACTTCCTTTCTTGAGTGCTCTAGCCTTGGCAACCAGCAGATTCATTGCTTTGTCATTTGGAAGGGACGTGCTTTTAACAGAAAACCATCTGTGTTGGTTCCCGGTAACCACGAGAAAGAGAGAGACAGGAGAGCTCGCGGGACCCAGCTCAAAGTAAGGGGTACTCTTCCAAAGTTTCGGAAAGCTCCGAAAACCAGGTAAATAGAAGGTCATTCTGCAGTGAATTGAATGAGGGTTAGCTCCACTCCGCTATGGAAAATTAGGAGATTGGTGGTTTAAGCACAGTTCTTGAAAAGGAGATTTTTGCTGGTTTCTCCCTTACAAATTAAGAATGTGCTTTAGGAGTGATTTAATTGCAAGGAAAACACGCAAGTTCTCTCCATTAAACAATGATCCAGGGTCCCTAACACCAATAGCAATCCCTAAACCAGGAGGCGGAACGGGAATCCTGAGGTGCCTGTTACATTCCAATTTTCGAATCTGAGGAAAAAGCACAAGAAGGACCTGCTAGTTTGTCTTATGCGCATCACAACAGTCCTGAAGGGCAAGATACCAACAGCACTAGAACAGGAAAATAAAATAACCTCGACCAGGAACCACCAACCGCAGCCCCACCCGTAGCAAGAAAATCCAGTCTAGGGTCCCTTGCTCTTTACACTTTCTCCAGGCCCTAAAACGCCTCAGAGAAGAGGGAACAGGGAGGACGTGTCATAAACATCACTGGGAAGAAAGCGAGGTCCAGAAAGAGCTTAGACTTAACTGTACGAATGGCCGACGAACGAAGTTCACTTAATTCAACACTCACCACACCACGCACGCTTAAAGTAACCATAAATGCGGTGAAAACTACAGTACCCACAAGGCACCGCGCTGAACGAGCCGCCAGGGCCTGAATGGCTTGGTTGCAGGCGTTCTATTGAGCCTGACGAAGGTAAACAGAAAAAAGAAAGGCGGTTTTGAAGCTTTTAGTATCCAGGAGGGCTGAAGACGGCTGCTGAAGCTTCTGTTAAATCTTGGAGACCATTAAGGTTTCCAAGAGCGAGAACAAAATGTGACGAAAGTGCTTTTCTCAAGTCGGAAAAGCCAATGGATTCCTGCAATCCTGTGGTGCGCACGCGCCGAAAGGCCCACAGCCAAGAGCTCACGCGGGCTTCTTGCTGGCCTTTAAGATCAGGTTTGGTGAGCTGGGACACTCCCATAAGGAGAATAATTTTTCATCTATTTCATGTCTGCTTTTCGCCCCTGCTAGCGTGATCGCCGTATTCGGAACAGACACACCTTTCCGGTTTTTGCCTTCTGCAGCCAAGGCTTCCGCCCGGGTCCAAGATGGCGTCCGGGCGTCCTTCTTAACTTCCACCTGCCTTGGTGGCGTCTGACGTCGGAGCTGGTAGTGGGTGGAGCGGTTAACAACCCGCAAATGTAGGGTCCTCTGAGCGGGAGTCAGCCATGGACTGGAAAGACGTGCTCCGCAGGCGCCTGGCGTCGCCCAACAAGGATCCGAAGAGTGAGTTCCGGAGGGACCGCCCGCTAGATCGCCCGCCCCAGGCTAGAAGTGGCGCGGGGGGGTGAATGGGGCGGGGGAGGAAGTACGAGTGCTGCTTTCCGCGTCCGGTAAACTAACCTGACGAAGGAGCCGGAGTGGAGTGCGCTTTTAGCGATGCGCAGAGGGCCGGCCCAAACTTCCCTGGCCGGTGACCTACAGGGAACCAAAAGCGCGACTGTGGCCCCCGTTTTCCACCATCTTAGGCTTATGAGGAGTAACTGAGACCCTTGGTTCCCTTCGATCTTACCAATATAATTCATCCTTATAGCTTCCCCCTTGAGACAGGGTGTTACCATGTAGCCCGGGCCAGTCTTGACTTAGACCCTCCTTGCCCCAATTTCCCGAGTGCCTGCCGCCTTTTAACTCGTTCTCCATTTTAAATGTCATTAGTCCATTTTACATTGTTCGTTCACCGGTCCTTCACACTTGGCTTGCCGGTCAGTCTGGTTAAATTAAAGGATTTAATTCCACACCAGCACCCAGGCATCTGAAACGAACGGGCTAAAGAAAAACAGAACCGGGCTAGAGAGAGGTCTCAGCCATTAAAAGCTAGACTCACAACCAAAAAGAAAAACAGGACCGCCGGGCTGTGGTGGCGCACGCCTGTAATCCCAGCACTTGGGAGGCAGAGGCAGGTGGATCTCTGTGTTTGAGAACAGCCTGGTCTACAGAGCGAGTTCCAGGACAGCCAGGGCTACACAGAGAAACCCTGTCTCTAGAAAAGAAAAGGATTGTCTTTACTCCTGCTTGAGTCCCTCCAATCCCTCACTAGATTACATTCCTTTTCATATATTCACTGGCTTCTCCTCAATTGTATCCTCTCTCATATACGTTATCAATCTTCTCTTTCCTCCTCACTCATTTCCATTACCACTAACAAGCATGTTGTGATAGCCTGCATGCGTGGAAGTGTGCCGTATGTGTGCAGTGCCTGCTGAATGAAGGAGAAGGCTTTACTGTAGCTATGAGGGAGAGGTCAGCCAGAGGCATCTGGAAGGCTCCAGACTGAGCATGGCCAGCAGAGTAGACCAGGCCATGAGAGAGGGAGGGAGAGAGAGGAGAGATGGGGGCAAGCGACCAAGAGAGCACATGGGAGCCAAGAGCAGAGCCAAACTCCAGAGCGGAGGAGTTGTAGAGGCTGGAGAGGGAAGCCCAGCCCCTGGGCTGGGACCTCTAGGGCAGGAGGTGGGGTGAGAAGTGCTGGGAGGAGCCACGGGTTCTGAGTGAGGCTGAGAGCTGTCCTGCCCTCAGTTGGCCATTAGTCCCTGCAAAGGCCAGAAGAGGGTATGGGATCCCCTGGAGCCGGAGTTCCACATGGTTGTGAGCTGCCGTGTGAGCGCTGGGAAACAAACCCAAGCCCTCTCCAAGAGCAGCAAACCTACAGAGCGTTTGCTGCTCTTAAACCTACTGAGTTCTCTCTCCTGCTCCCCACCAATGTTTGCTACGTTTCTCTTCACCTGTACTAGGAATACTACTACTTGCCATGAGCATTTAACAAATTATCTAGATTGTGTGGATAGTGTTAATAGTCCTACTTAAAGCTGTTGACATCAGTGTCATAGATCCCATCCATTGACTTCAGTGCAGTAGATCCCATCCATTGACTTCAGTGCAGTAGATCCCATCCATTGACATCAGTGCAGTAGAACCCATCCATTGACTTCAGTGCAGTAGATCCCATCCATTGACTTCAGTGCAGTAGATCCCATTTGTTGACATCAGTGCAGGAGATCCCATCCATTGACTTCAGTGCAGTAGATCCCATCCATTGACTTCAGTGCAGTAGATCCCATTTGTTGACATCAGTGCAGGAGATCCCATCCATTGACTTCAGTGCAGTAGATCCCATCCGTTGACATCAGTGCAGGAGATCCCATCCATTGACTTCAGTGCAGTAGATCCCATCCGTTGACATCAGTGCAGGAGATCCCATCCATTGACTTCAGTGCAGTAGATCCCATCCGTTGACATCAGTGCAGGAGATCCCATCCATTGACTTCAGTGTCATGGATCCCATCCGTTGACATCAGTGCAGGAAATCCCATCCATTGACATCAGTGCAGGAGATCCCATCCATGTGCTAAATCTCTTTTGCCTTCGCAAAGATGTATTCTTAAGGATAGCCCTTCACCTGCATCATCAGGCTTTCTTAATCATTTTCATTAGCATATAAACATGCTGGTAACTTTCCCAGTTAAGAAACTTTCTCAGGCTGGGCAGAGGTGACACACTCCTTTAATCCCAGCACTTGGGAGGCAGAACTAGGCGGATCTCTGTGAGTTCGAGGCCAGCCTGGTCTACAGAGTAAGTTCCAGGACAGGCATCAAAACTACACGGAGAATGTTTCGGAAAAACAACAACAACAACAAAAACCTTACTGTCTCTTATTCCTGCTTGTGAAGAATCATTAGTGACCACTTAATGGCTAAATTCATTGGTCCTTTTCAATTCCCATTTTATTTGCAAAATTTTTCAGTTTTCTCCAATAGTACTAAACCATACTAAAGAAACTATCGGCTTGGTTCAAGGTTAAAAGTTAACGTGACTGGTACCAGAAGTGCTGTGTGAAAAGTACTGAAGAACCCCAGTGTCACCTTTGAAAGAAAATGAGACAGAAAAATAGTGTTGTTGTTGTTGTTTTGTTTTTTTGGTTTTTCGAGACAGGGTTTCTCTGTAGCTTTGGAGCCTTTCCTGGAACTCACTCTGTAGCCCAGGCTGGCCTGGAACTCACAGAGATCCACCTGGCTCTGCCTCCCGAGTGCTAGGATTACAGGCGTGCACCACCACCACCTGGGGAAAAACAGTTTTTGAGAAACTAGATGGTAGAGTTGAAGAGCCCAGTGAGGCTGGCGTGCAGACAGCCCTGAGGTTCTGAGTGAACAGAGGTGATTTGGACGTGTGTTAGAGCCTGTGCTTTCGGAAGAGAGTTAGCAGGGATCTGGGATCTAGCCGTGGTCACTCTCATCTGTAATCCCAGCTCTGGGGAGGCTGAGACACCGGGCTAGTCACAGGCTTGAGGCCAGCCTGAGGGACAGAGTGAGACCTATTAAAGAAATAAAGAAGCCTGGAGTCTAGGGTGTAGCTCAGTGGTAGAGTGCTGGCACAGTGTGCACACAACCCAGGATTGGAACCTCAGTACACACTGTTTCCATAGATGTTTATCCTCAATAAAGAAAAATGGCTCCGTGATTAAGTTACCTGTCAACAGCAGGCAGGTTGGAGGGCAGTAGAGCTCTGAGCTTTGAGCCTCAGACAGTGCTGCTCTTTGTTTTGTTATTAAAGACCAACTGCGGTCATGCGGTCATGGGGCCAAAATTGTATCAGGTCAGGGCCTGTGCCTGCTCTGCTTCCTCTAGCCACAGTGTCCAGCACAGGACTCTGTACAGTAGGTGCTCAGGGGTGTCTGTTCTTGTTTCTGGCACTGAGAATTGAACCCAGGGCTCTGTATATGCGACCTAAGCACTCTACCACTGAGCTATCCTCCTCGTCCTAGCAAGTACTTGTGATAGGATGAATTGAAACACTTTAAAGGTTTTTAAATGAGACAGTGACTTGCGGAAGAGGCAGGCTTCAATGATAAACACAAGTACAGGGAACACCCTGATTCTCATTGTACTGGACAAGTCAGTGGTTGATGTAAGGAGGCTACTTCAGTGGAAGGCAGTATTTCAAGTTAGTCCATTCAGTTTCTAAACACAGGCCTTTTTGTCCCTGCAGATGTTTTAACTAGCCTAGGATACTAGGCTATCCTGAGTAAAAATAATATTTGGTGTTTATGCTTTTTCTCACTTTTATTATTATTATTTTTTTTTGCTATTGTTACTAGGGAAAAAAAGTGAACAAGAATTAAAAGATGAAGAAATGGATTTATTTACCAAGTACTACTCAGAATGGAAAGGAGGTAGAAAAAACACAAATGAATTCTATAAGACCATTCCTCGGTTTTATTATAGGGTAAGTGCTGTTTAAGTGGAAGTTCCTGAATCTGTAAATGAAATGTAATTTCAAAAATGGGATCCAAAGCATATATTTTTTAAAACAAAGGATTACATCGAACATTTTGTATATTTTATTACAGTTGATTTATCACTGTGAGAAAATACTTTGAATCTACTAAAAGCTTGTACCAGTAAGTTGGTACAAGAAGGTAAAGTTGTTAATCCCCCTTTTTTGAGCTCTAGGCTCTTCTAATTTTTATTGTAGGTATTAGTGGGAAGAATACTGTTCGGTGATATAGTCTCAGCAGGCTGGCTACCCAGACTATTTCATTTGATATTGATGTAAGGTGACTTTTCCAATGTGATTTTAGTTGCCCGCGGAAGATGAAGTCTTACTTCAGAAGTTAAGAGAGGAATCTAGAGCTGTCTTTCTACAGAGGAAAAGCAGAGAACTCTTAGATAATGAAGAATTACAGGTACAAGTGGACTCACATGGCTTTAGCTGTTACCCATTTCTTTCTTATACTTAAGTCATGCAGGATTTTGTTATGCCTCTTTGAATTCTCGCTGCAGAGTAGTACTCCATAGGTTTCTGAAACAGGGCGTGTATAAGTGTACCAGAATCAGCTGCTGAACTTGCATGGCCTGATGTCCAAGGATAGTGCTCTTAAGGTTTTGTTTCTTAAGTTTCCACATAATCCTAGTGGGTTGTCAGGGTGGAAAACAGAAGTCCAAATCCTAGCCCCCTGCCATGGTGTGACTTTAGGCAATGGACTTGATACCTTTATACTTGAATTTTCATGTGTAAAGTAGATAGCTGCCTACACTAGATAGATACATGGATTAAAGAAGCAATGTATTTTGGAAGCTTAAACTTTAGTAAGCACAATAAGTGTCAGTTATTTTATTAGTCATCAAAGTAACGGGGCATTGATTCACCTTTATTAGACAGAAACGGTGCACTTACATTCTTAAATCCATCGCTAACTTGTAACATTTCCATTTCCCTAATTCTCTTAAGAACTTATGGTTTTTGCTGGATAAACACCAGATACCACCTATGATTGGAGAGGAAGCAATGATCAATTATGAAAATTTTTTGAAGGTTGGAGAAAAGGCTGGACCAAAGTGCAAGTAAGAACAATGGGATTTAAAGAGGACCGTGGCAGACATTTTTATGCCTCGAGGGTCAGTGGAGTGACGTTTGGCCTACTAGTTTAAGTGACTGAAATGTGATAAAATTATTTAGAGTCAAGAAAAAAATTGGAGGCTGGGGAGATGGCTTAGCCTGTCGGAATCCGAGTGATCGTATAAAAGCTGGGTACAGTAGCATATGTGTGCAACCCACGGTGTTGGTAGACCAGAGGTGGGCAGATCTGTCAAGGTCATTGGCCATCCAGCTACTCAAATCAGTGAGCTCCATGTTTGGTGAGAGAATCTGTCTCAACAAATAGGGTGGAGAGCACTGATCCCTGCCATCAACCTCTGGCTTCTGCATGTACCTACATGCACATATGCCCACAGCCGCACAAACATGTACTGTACCATGCATGCAAAAGTGTTGGTGTGGAGTTAGAAAGAGCAATAAGACAAAGCTGGGTGTGGTGGCACCTGTCTGTAAGCCCAGCACATGAGAGGTTGATGCAGGGGATAGTCACAAGTTCAAGGCCAGCCTGGGCTCCACAGTGAGTTCCTGTCTCAGATGAAAGAGAGAAATAAGATACGTTGGGCATAGTGGTACTTAATTCCAGTACTCTGGAAACTGAAGCAGTCAACTTAATGAAATATAATAAATCTTACAGCAAGAACAAATGGTGCTATGAAGTTATTAAGAAAAATAATACCACTGAGTATAGCAGTATACACCCCCAGCACTGAGTGGACAGAAGCAGGTGAATGTCTGTGACTTTGAAGCCAGCCTACTCTACATAGCAAATTCCAGGCTACCCAGAGCTACATAGTGAGACCCCATCTCAAAAGAGGGAGATAGAGGGAAGGATGATGGGGTGGGGGAAGGGGAGGGGGCGCAGCGGGGGAAATACCAAGTTGGACATGGTAGCATATGCCTGTCATTTAGCACTCTAGAAGCTAAGGCAGGAGGATTGTAAATTCAAGGTTAGTTTGTGCTACGCTGCACAGCAAGATCCTGTCTTGGAAAAAAGAAAAAGAATAAACAAAATAATGCCATTTAATGATTCTAATTTGTTCATTCCTTTTTAAAAAAAATTTTTTTTGGCACAAAGCTACACAGAGAAACCCTGTCTCGAAAAAAAAAAAATTTTTTTTTTTGGTTGGTTGGTTGATTTTTTTGAGACAGGGTTTCTCTGTGTAGCTCTGGAACCTGTCCTAGAACTTGCTTTTAGACCAGGCTGGTCTCGAACTCACAGATATCTGCCTACTTCTGCCTCCCGCCCGAGTGCTGGGATTAAAGGCCTGCACCACCACTACCACCCAGCTTATTTATTTATTTTACGTGCATTGGTGCTCTTTGCCTGTATGTATGTCTGTGTGAGGGTGTCATATCCATTGAAACTGGAGTTACAGACAGTTGTGAGCTGCCATGTGGGTGCTGGGAATTGAACCCAGGTCCTCTAGAAGAGCAGCCAGCTTTAACCTCTGAGCCATCTCTCCAGCCCGTCTTCATTCCTTTTTAGCATAGCAAAGATTTACTTTTTCCTATTTATAGCCTTTTAAATATAAATATGATATAAATATAAATCAGATTCACTCACTGTGACGCCAGTTTTAAGGGCACACAAAGGTAAACCAGATGGTAGACTCCGCTGACCAGGGCTACATGAGCAGAAGATGGAGTGTGTGTCTACAGCCGAGAGCTGGCCGCCTCAGGGGCTGGCTTCACAGCCAGATTGGAGACTGGCACCCGAGAGCTGGAACGTACAGACTCCAGTGGGCTTTCTTGGATGTTAGGTGCTTAATGGTAATTTATATACTTACATGGTCTCTACAGCAACCCACATCCATTTAAACACATAATATTTTCTATTATGTGGTTAGTAGACCATGATACTCCTTTGGGACAAAGTCTTTAATGTAGTTTTTAAACTATTAATGCTGTTCAGCATTTTGAAATGTGAACTATGAACTCAATTAAGGTTATAGGTAATCTTTTAAATACTATATACATCATGGCCAGTGTATTACATCATTTACACTGTATTTAATGTCCTAGGAGATTTTACTACAAGATGCTTAGAGTAGACACCAGTGGGTCATACTCAGTAATTGATCCCATGGGTAGAATTATGGTCATGCTTTTAGTGTCTGTTCCTTTGTCTTACTAGACTAGAAATGCTGTGTTTACAGAATATGGTGGAACCACCCTGGGAATGTGATGGTTCTTCTGTGAGCTGTTACAAGCTCCAGTGTGCTCACTATGTAAGCAAAGTTGGAGCCAGTTCTCATCAGAAGTACTGGTAGTGGTTTTCGGGTTCCTTAATAGATGGATCTCCAGTGCATTGGAGAGCAGCAGAGACGGAGGCAAACCTTCAGAAAGTCTGCCAGAAAAACGTTTTTTTGTTGTTGGCTCAGCCTGGCTGGTTTGATTTGATGTGAATCAGTCTCGCTCTATCCCAGGCTGACCTGAAACTCACCCTGTAGCCCAGGCTGGTCTCAAATATGTGGCAGTTCTCATTCATCAGCTCTTGGGTGCTGGAATTACAGCATGCACAATCAGCTGCCCCCTTTCTTCTAAGCATGTTCTGATGCTGAGAGTAGCTGTGCACTCGGTATTTAAAGGGAACTCTTCAGCTGGGTATAGTGGCGCACGCCTTTCATCCCAGTATTTGGAAGGCAGAGGCAGGCAGATCTCTGTGAGTTCAAGGCCAGCCTGGGCTACACAGTGAGATTCTGTCTCAAAAAAACAACAACAAGAAAAGGAACTCTGGGGGAGAGGGGTTTTCTCACTCATCTGACCAAGCTCATATCCAGCTGGAGTTCTTCTTCTAGGTGCTTTGGGTTAATTTCCTTCTCAGTGTTACCGTCTTCAGAATGGCTGATATTTTTACTCAGTGCTGTGTGTGTCTGCTTTAGAAGCCCTGTTGCGGTCTGTACCGGTGAGCCAGGTGGGATGGCACAGTCGCAGTTGTTGGAGCTGCTGTGTCCAGATCCATCAGATTCATGCAGGCGTCCCCAGTGTTCGTTCCTTTACCACCTTTTTGGTTTTTGGTTTTTTTGAGACGGGTTTTTTCTGTGTAACAGTCCTGGCTGTCCTTGAACTCACTCTGTAGACCAGGCTGGCCTCGAACTCACAGAGATCCACCTGCCTCTGCCTCCCAAGTGCTGGGATTAAAGGCGGCCGCCGCCACCACCTCTACCACCACCACCACCCGGCCCTTCATTACCACCTTTATACACAGAAACAGGAGCTGGAATACCAACCGCTCCAATTTCATTCTCTATCCTTCCTAAGGTGTGGTGGGTAATGTGATGGGTGACTACCCAGCAGCCCTACTGATTTTCCTCCTGCAGCTTGGGAGCCCCACTCTGCATCCTGGCACTGGAGGGCGCCCCTGCAGATGAGCCTGCCTCTCACTGTGGCTAGGCCAAGGGGCCGTCATGATAGGCAACTGAGCCCAGGCTTTAGCAGGTGAGGGCATGCATGCACCTAGGTCTCATTCTTTGAAGAATGCAAACATTTATAACTTACTGTTTCAAATTTTGAACTATGAGGAGTCTTTATTGTTTCTTACTTTGATTTTTAATTGTATGAATTTATGTTGTTTTCTAATTCTTATAGATGTCAGTTTTGTACTATGCTGGTAGACCATTTTAATTTTTATTTCCTTTTTTAGGCAATTTTTTACTGCAAAAGTCTTTGCCAAACTCCTTCATACAGATTCATATGGAAGAATTTCCATCATGCAGTTCTTTAACTACGTCATGCGAAAAGGTGATTTGTTGTGTGTGTGAGTTTTGTCTGGAATCAAGTAGGCACTGGCCTGTGCTTTTCTATTACTTTTCCCTTGTGGCATGTTTTTTCCTATGCTATTATGGTTCTTCTGTGCACTCTACAGAGGTATGATTTTCAGTATTAAAATTGAATTCATTATTTTAAACCCTTCTTCCTTTTTCTGGCAAAGGACAGACTGACGGGGAAGGCCCTTTGGGGACAGTACATATGACCCAGAAAAAGGAAGAAGGGTTTCTGCTTTTGGCAGCTCTACTTTGCCACCGGTCTTAGGGTACACGAGGCTTTTGTTTAAAATAATGAATTCAATTTTAAGTGGCTCAGGGATCACTGGTCACTTAATTATGTGAAAATGGCTTTATGGAGTTCTGGAACTGGTCTGCACATCTACTCCAGGATCTTACTCTTTTCTCATATGCTCAAGAACAGATCTGAGTATTTACTTGTCATTTTCCTGTTTATTATCAGTTTGGCTGCATCAGACAAGAATAGGACTCAGTTTATATGATGTTGCTGGACAAGGGTACCTTCGGGAATCAGTGAGTATTGATCTCAATTTAATAAACGTATAGATACCAAAGTATTAACATGAATCATCACTAAGTTGTAGATACAGTTTATTTTGTCTTCATAACTTTTGTTTGCCTGATTTTACCTCTGTTAACATGTTAAAAAACAAATCTTTTGATCTTTTTAAAAGGAAAATGAAGCTGAGCATCGTAGCACATGCTTCTAATTCAAGTACTGTAGAGGCTGAGGCAGGAGGATTATTCAGAGTTCAGGGGTAGCTGAAGCTCCATATAGAGTTCCAGGCCAGCCTGAGCTATGACAAAACATTATCAGTGAATAAATAGAATGTATTTAAACAGATTTTAAAAGTGGTTGACGAGAATAGAGTGGTGCCCCATACCTGTAATGCTAGCTTAGGAGGCCAGGATATAAAGACCACTGCCAAGCTGGTTAGGACTATGTACTGAGACCTTATCTCTGAGGTCCCAGGGGCAGAGACGGAGACAGAGAACAATTACTGAAGAAAAAAGCTTTCCGAGTTCTGTTTTTCCATCTCCTTTGTATGTGTGTGAACTGTGCATGTTCGGCATGTGTGCAGGCAGACATGGAGACCTGAGGTTGATGTCGGGATCATCTTCAATCCCTCTTCTTCATGGAGTCAGGCTCTTTGACCAAACCCAGAGCCTGCCACATGGCTCGTTTGCTAGGTAGCTTTCTCTGGAGATTCCTGGGTCAGTCTTCCAAGGCTGATGTTACAGGTGGACCGCCACGCCCACTGGCATTTAGTTCTGGGATCTGAACTCCAGTCCTCACACTTGCAAAGCAAGTGCCCTAACCACTGAGCCATCTCCCTAGCCAGCCCCTCTAGGGACTAGAAAGAGATGGGGTAGGGCTCACATGTGCCACAGAACACATGTGGAGACTGAAGGAAAACTTGATGGAGCTGGTCCTCTTTCCACCTTTCCACGTGGATTTTATACTCAAGCTCGGGTCTTTAGGCTCACACAGCAAGCGCTTTGCCTGTAAGCCATCTCACCTCGCCAGCTTGGCTGTTTTCATGGATGCATTATTTATTACTTTGATAAAGACCAGGAAATTTCTCTTTTATAGAATAGAGGAGAAATCTGAAGTGGCTTTGCTTTTACCCGTAGTTTTAGAGGGACGTGATAAGTTACCAAGAGGATATTTATATCCTGTAGGTACGAATGTCATTAGGCCTGGTTAGGAATGGGATTAAAACCTCCTGACCCAAATGGCTATGCTACTTAAGTATTTTTGGCAGTTATCTAAATTATGTAGCTCTTTTTTAGGCTTATATTTTTTTCTCCAAAACAGAGTCCTCTTTTAGAGCTTAAGGGAGAAGATCTGTTAGGCATAAATATCAATAAAGCTAATGAGTTAATAACTATTCACATATGTGTTTTGATCATCATCTTATCCCTTCCAAGGAAAGAGCATCATTCTTGTGCTGTAAGATTCAGATCTACATTGTAGGAAAGGGCTCTCGCCTGTCTCTGTACAAATGGAGCCAGTGTGGCTAGACCAAAGCTGTAGTGGCGGTGACGTCAGAGAAGTTGATGGTGCCTACATATGGAGCCTTTTAGGCTAGAGTGGAGAGTTCAGGTTGTGATTCTGAGATTCAAAAGAAGCCAGTGAATGTCTCAGTGAGTTACCAGGGTGTGGGTTGGTTTGGGGTTTTGGTCTTATTTTTTTCGTGTGAGTTTGTGGAGGTCAGAGAACAACTTGTAGGAGTTGGTTCTCTCTATCATCTGGACCTGGGAATTGAGCCCAGGTCATCAAGCTTGGCTATAAGTGCCCTCACCCACTAGACCATCTTGCCAGGCCCCACGTTTCTAGTTTTAAAGATCATTCTGGATGAATCATGGGCAATTATAAGAACAAAGGATGGAGGCAGAAATGATAGGCCGCTGTCTGTGGTAGCAGAGTGAGGGAAAAATGATAGTGGCCGAGATGAACGGTGACTGTAGAAGAAGCTGGAAGCACTTGTTAAGCTCAGTACTTCAGAGACTGAGGCAGGAGATGACTCACAAGTTTGAGGCTAGCCTGCGATACGTAGTGAAACCTTATCTCACCACCAGCACCCAAAACTACCCCCAAAGCTGAAAATAGGTCCATTCAGTTCACACTTTGGACATCCTACCACCACCTCTACTACCCAGAGAGAGACTGCTCACCTTGCCGCTGGATCGGACGTGTGTACAGGCATGGGACACTGGTGAGGGAAATGGAGAGACCAAAGTTGGGAGAAAGCAGGAGGAGCTGGGAAGCTCATTCAGACACCAGGTTGAGGAGCCTGTTCTTTTAGGAACTTAGATGTCTCTGATCTACCAGGCACACATGTTTAGAATGGTTAGAGCAAAAAATAAAGTTGTTAAAATCAATGTAAAGCACCACAGGAGACTTGTGTTTGTTCATTTGGAGTTTGTAAGACAAAGTCTCACTTTGCAGCCTTTGTAGCTGGGCAGGCCTAGAACTTGCAGTGATCCTCCTGCCTCTGCCTCCCAAATATTGGGACTATAGGTGTGTACCAGAGAGTTTTAAATGTATTACCTTGGTGTCCTAATGTTGTTTCTTTTGCTGTTATGAAATTCTCTGAGCAAGGCAATCTTAAGGGAGAAGGGGTTCATTTGGCTTAAAATCCGGTTTCTAGTCTGCCATAGTGAGGAAGTCAAGGCAAGACATTTAACCATTTTGTTTTGTTTCCAGGACTTAGAAAACTACATACTGGAACTTATCCCTACTTTGCCACAATTAGATGGGCTGGAAAAATCCTTTTATTCTTTTTATGTTTGCACAGCAGTTAGGAAGTTCTTCTTCTTTTTGGACCCTCTAAGAACAGGTAAAATAAATAAATAAATAAATAAATAAATAAATAAATAAATAAATAAATAAATACATAAATAAATTTAAATATGGGGATATTATTTATTGCATACTATCTCAATATTAGACAAGTCTCTTCCATTTCCCTTTGTTTTCTAATGTCAGTGACATAATCTGGCAAACCTCAGAAGAGTGGACCAGTGTACAAGACAGCCACAATACTTTGCTTTGTATAAGGATAGTTCAGAATATTCTCGCACTGACTGTAACCAGCTATTCAATGGTGGATGTCACCTACTGTCTCCGTGTTCTGTTGCTGTGAAGAAACACCATGACCACTGCAACACTTTAAAGAAAACATTTAATTGGGGCTGGCTTACAGTTCAGAGGTTTAGTCCATTGTCATCATAGTGGGAAGCATGGCAGTGTGCAGGCTGACATGGTGCTGGAGAAGTAGCTGAGAATTCGACATCTAGATCCGCAAGCAGCATTTGAAACCTCAAAACCCACCCCTCATGACACACTTCCTCCAACAAGGCCACACCTCCTAATCCTGGTCAAGTAGCATCATTCCCTTATGATCAAGCATTCAAATATAGGAGCCTGTGGGGGCCATTCCTATTTAAACCACCACACCTACCCACTGAAGAATTTCCTTCACACTGGGCAGGCGGGCTCTGGGAGTTTGACCTGGTCTACATAGTAAGTTCCAGGACAGCCAGAGTTACATAGTAAAACTCTGTCTCAAAAGAGAAAAAAAAAGTTTCCTTCATCCCTCAAAATGTGACCTGGGTGACCAGTCACTGTCACTTCTTCCAGTTCTAAGGAGTTCCACAATTCTATGATCTGCTATCTGTGGTGTGTGGCATACTGGATAATTGCTCTCTTCTTTATGAAAAACTGTGTTTGAGGGTCATGTTACTATAATGTAGTCTTACTCTTTCCTAAGTGGTGGCCAGGTTAGTAAACATAGAAACCCCCAATTTTTCAGTGAGCTATACCCTTTTAATTAGTTAAGTTAGTAGGCAGAGTCTCACTGCCTAGCCCAGGCTGTCCTTGAACTCACAAAGATCTGCTTGCCTCTGCCTCCGGAGTGCTGGGATTCAAGGAGTGCATCACCATGCTTGGCAAAAGGAAAGAAGGGGCTTTGGTGACATTGATGACAGGCACTGGTAGCAGTGTTTCAGACATGGGAGCCTTACCGTCAACAGCGGAGCAGTCTCTCCAGCCCCACCCCCATTACCAAGATGGTCCCTAGTCGCAAAATATGACATGACCTTTTCAGGTTCTGACAGCACAATTCTAGTAGGAGTTTACTGCTTAGCTTCTTATAACTGGAGGCATGAGGCCAGCCTGGTCTGCAGAGGGAGCTCCAGGACAGCCAAGGTTACACAGAGAAACCCTGTCTGGAAAAACAAAACAAAAAACCAAGTAAATATGTAGAGATTTTGTGGGTTATTGGGGTTTGTTTTGTCTTTTTGTTGGAGTGTTTTTACTTTGCTTGTGTGTGTGTGTGTGTGTGTGTGTGTGTGTGTGTGTGTGTTTGTGTTTTCATTGTTTCAAAATAAGGAATCTAAGAGCTAGATCTTTATCATATAAATTATATAATTGCCTTTGTAAAATAACATCTTTAAAAAATAAGTTGTTCTCAAAATGAAATTGTGTTTCATTATATTTTTTAAAGGGAAGATCAAAATTCAAGATATTTTAGCATGCAGCTTCCTAGATGATTTACTGGAGGTAAATATTTATTAAACTACTTAATTTTATCACATGGTAATTGCTATTTTCTAATTATATTTCTGTGTTTCTTTAGCTAAGGGATGAAGAACTGTCCAAAGAGAGTCAAGAAACAAATTGGTTTTCTGCTCCTTCCGCCCTGAGGGTCTATGGTAGGATCCCGTTCTCAAGTTCCATTACTCAGACCTCTGTTTTATGCACAGGCTATTTACCTTAAGACCAGAGTGTTCTCCCCGCCAAAGGGTTAGTTAGCACTCTGGATTACTAAGATGTCCTTACTGTACTACTGTTTGAACTTTTTGGAACTCTTGCATAGTTGCTATGCTTTGTTTTCAGTAGAACAATGTAATTTGGTTCATTTTCATTGGCTCCAACAGCAGCTATTGTTGTCTTATTTTGATAGAATGCTGTTGTCAGGATGCACAGAGACGGGTATTGGGGAGCGATTTGGATTTATTGAATCTCATTAGTTTTCTATAGTTTTATTTTGAATGGTCTCCTGACTCACTTAGGATCTGTTACTGCTGACGTAAGCTGAAAGCATATGGGTGCTTCTTGTTGAGCCACCAAGTTTAGAAATCTGTGAATGTTCTAACTGGTTGAACTGAAAACAAAAATGTAAGTGTAATAGGCCAAAAATCACAAGCTTCATAATGAGCTTTTTGTGTGAATTTAGCTTAGTAGTTGTTCCAGTCAACATTTGAAGGCCCAACTATTACTATTGATAGTAAGCCACTACCTTTACTATCAATCAGACTATTAGGTAATAAAATGACATTTTGTTAATGTCCAGCCTTTGTGATTAATTAAAAAATATTTTGGCTCTGAATATGTTCCTATATTCTTTATTGCAAGGTCAGTATTTGAATCTTGATAAAGATCACAATGGCATGCTCAGTAAAGAAGAACTCTCCCGTTACGGAACAGCAACCATGACCAATGTCTTCTTAGACCGTGTTTTCCAGGAGTGTCTCACTTACGATGGAGAAATGGTATTGAAATCTGCTGATAAATTTCAAGAATCTAGGCTCCTACGGTTTCTATAAGCTATTTTCTTGATGTAAATCAATAGTTTTTGGTTTGTCTATCTGTCTTAAAGATAGGGTCTTAGGTAGACCACACTGGCCTTGAACTTGGTTTGTAATCAAGAATGACCTTGAACTCTTGACCCTCATGTCTTGCCATCCCAAGTGCCAGAGCTACAGGAATGTGCCAGCATGCCTTGCTTCCTTCAGCATTATTAATACCAGTCTGTAACAGGTTCTTAAAATTAATATCAGTGATTAATAACCTGATCTTAAAATGTTAAGTCAGGAGCTGGAGAGATGGCTCAGAGGTTAAGAGCACTCACTGGCTGCTCTTCCAGAGGTCCTGAGTTCAATTCCCAGCAACCACATGGTGGCTCGCAACCACATGGTGGCTCACAACCATCTGTAATGAGATCTGGTGCCCTTTTCTGGGCAGAACACTGTATACATAATAAATAAATTTTGGTGGTGGGGGGTTTGGTTTTTCAAGACAAGGTTTCTCTGTAGCTTTGGAGGCTGTCCTGGACTAGCTCTGTAGACCAGGCTGGCCTCGAACTCACAGAGATCCACCTGCCCCTGCCTCCTGAGTGCTAGGATTACAGGCGTGCATCACCACCGCCCGGCAATACATTTTTTTTTAAAAATGTTAAGTCAGTGGAATTACTTGACATTCTGAGTCTGTTCTTATGGAAATTCAGTTACAAATCCTTCCTTCTGGGCTCAGAATTTAGTATTTCCTCATTTCATCGTCAGGATACCTAAGTATACTGACACTCCTAATAAGGAGCTAGTAAAAAGAAAAATCTGAGCATTCAGTAAATCCTGTAAAACATTCCCCCTTTTTTTTTCCCAGACAAGGGTTTCTCTGTGTAGCCCTGACTGTTCTAGAACTCCCTCTGTAGACCAGGCTGACCTCGAACTCAGAGATCTGCCTGCCTCTGCCCCGAGTGCTGGGATTAAAGGTGCGCACCACCACTGCCCCGCCTGTAGACTATTTCTATATAATAGTTCGGTCATTAAATTGCCAGGTCTGACATAGACCTCGTTCATATGCTTTGACTGAAGTCAGGCCCATTGCCTTAACTGTTGGGACTTCCTGTGGAGGCACTCCTGCTGAAGTCCCCAGTGCTGGGTTCGGGTGGGAGCTGCCATAGCCACCTGTGAGAGCCGTGTTGGATTACTGGGTCTGCATTAGTAGCTGAAGATAACTAGCATGCAGTTGACCTTTTCCCTCCCAAGATACAAGGAGGTCTACTTACACTTAATTTAAGAACTTAGATCTTAGACTATATAGATTGTACAGGTGTTAGAGAGGTAGGGATTTTGTTTAATATTCCCTTTAATGTTTTCAAAATACTTGAGAAGGAAAATTTTTTAGTGGGTAGTAGGAGACTGGGTCTAACTATGTAGCTCTGGCTGGCCTTTAACTCACTATGTAGACCAGTCTAGCCTTTACCTTGCCTCTGCCTCCTTGGTGCTGGGGATTAAAGGCATATACCACTATGCCTAGTAAGAAAGTTTCCTTAAAAAAATAAATAAGATCTCACTCTGTAGCCCTCACTGACCTAGAACTCACAGAGATTTATCTGCCTTTGCCCTCTGAGTGCTGAGATTAAAGAGGTGGGTCACCACACTGAGCTTTGATAAGAAAACTTCCAAAGAGCATTTTAAAAATCACTATTGGGATGGAGAAATGGCTCAGAGGTTAAGAGCACTGGCTGCTCTTCCAGAGGTTCTGAGTTCAATTCCCAGCAACCACATGGTGGCTCACAACCATCTGTAATGGGGTCTGGTGCCCTCTTCTGGCCTGCAGGCATACATGCTGTATACATAACAAATAAATAAATCTTTTAAAAAAAAAAATCACTGTTGTTGCTATTAAAAACATGCAGATGGCCGGGCGGTGGTAGCACACTCCTATAATCCCAGCACTCAGGAGGCAGAGGCAGGTGGATCTCTGTGAGTTCAAGTCCAGCCTGGTCTACAGAGCTAGTCCAGGACAGGCTCCAAAGCTACAGAGAAACCCTGTCTCGAAAAACCAAAAAAAAACCAAAAAACAAAAAAACAAAACATGCAGAACCAAGCATGGTGTTACAAGCTGGTAATTCCAACATTTGGAAGATGGAGGCAGGAGGATCATGACTGTAAGGTCAGCCTTAGCTGTATGAAAACCATTTTACAAAACAAACAACAAAAGGCTACAGATTAAAACTCATAGGAAAGGTGCTGCACACCTGTAATCCAGAACTCAGGGAAATCTGGTTTGAAGTCAGCATGGACTAGACTGTCAGCCACTGGTTCTCAGCCTGTGGGCCATGACCCCAGAGGACCATCTGAGCAAACACAGTTACATTATGATTCATAACAGTAGCAAAATTATAGCTATGAAGTGGTAATGAAAATAACTGTATGGTTGGGGTCACAGCATTAGGAAGGTTGAGAACCACTGGTGTAGAACATCTCAAAACAAATGAGAGACGGTAGGACATAATTTCCCAAACCAAGGCTGCCTAAGGAATAACCGTAGAGATGAGTGAGCTCTTGGTGGTATTGTGCCGCTGTGTGCAAGCAGGGTGTGAGGCGGCACAGAAGTGACTCTACAGCGCATAGCCTGTTGGAGTCTTGCCATGAATGATACCTTCTGCTGAGTAACAGAGGGCTCAGTGGATGGAGTTAAGCCATGATGGAGCTCCATCTCCTTAACTCTTGTTTTTGCTTTGTTTGTTGTTTGTTTGTTTAAATTTATTTATTTATTTATTATGTATACAGTATTCTGCTTGCACATATGCCTGCAGGCCAGAAGAGGGCACCAGATCTCATTACAGATGGTTGTGAGCCACCATGTGGTTGCTGGGAATTGAACTCAGGACCTCTGGAAGAGCAGCCAGTGCTCTTAACCTCTGAGCCATCTCTTCAGCCCCTTGTTTTTGTTTTTTTAAGACAGGGTTTCTCTGTGTAGTCTGGCTGTCCTAGAACTTGCTCTGTAGATCAGTCTGGCCTCAGACTCAGAGATCCACCTGCCTCTGCCTCCCTAGTGCTGGGATTAAAGGTATGAGCCACCACTGCCTGGTGCAAAGATCATTTTTAATTATAGTCTATAAAATCTTTTCCAAGAATGTGAAGTTCTTTTCCAAGTGAGTATTCTTTTTTATCATATAAGATAAGTATTCTGCCAGGCATGGTGGCTCACATCAGTAACTACAGCTCTCAGGAGGCTGAGACATAAGCTCTTTGAGTTTGACGCCAGCCTGAGCCACATAGTGAGTTCCAGGGCAGCCTGGGGTGAGTGAGGCTGTTTCAACAAGCAAAATGAATTAAAAACGCAAGTTAAGTAATCATCAAGTGCCCCTTTCAAGATGTAGGCATTCTGTTCTGTTGATGTTTCTAGCTTCCATTCGTCTTTTTAAATTTTTCTGTTTGTGTGTATACAAGTTTACATGCCTGTGTATTAGAGGTCTACAACTTTAGGCGTCATCCTTAGGAATGCTGAGACAGGATCTCTGGTTCACCTGGAGGCACTTATTAGGTTAGAACGGCTGGACGCCAAACACTTGGGATCCTCATCTCCACCTCTCCAGCATCAGGACCACAAATGCACGCCACCGTCCCAGACATGGGTCTGGAGATTGAACTCAAGTCCTCATGCTTGTGAGGTAGCACTTTACCATAGAGCCAACCTCCTCATCCTATTGGAAATCATCCGATTTCTTGTTTCTTTGGTTTTGGAGAAATAATTGCAGGCCCGTGCTGGCTTCAGCTTTCAGAGTTCTGAGTTACAGACATGCCAGCAAGCTCAGACCTGATTCTGTTGACTGATTCCAGAATCCATTTCGAGTAGTATCAGCATCCACAAATGCTCCATGTACTGGCTCCAGTATTCTCACATCATATGTGGTCTACTTGTGATCCCTAATAGTATAAATGCTATGTAGTGGTATTGTGTTAAGTACTGATGACAGGAAAAGTCTACGTTGGGTGCAAATTAAAACTTTTACCTGAATATTTTCAGCCCACAGGTGATTGAACCCACAGACATGGATGAGTTCTGAATAACAATTTAAATAGACTGATGTTCATTTTAGAGAAGAGAAATTCTTCAAAGAAACTAAAATGAAATGAAGACATAAACTTAATGGCAGCATAAAATAACTTAATCACTGACTTGACAATACTATAGTATGGAAGAAAATTATAGTTTAAGCAAATCTTCAAAAAAAAAAAAAAATGAGCTGAGTTTCTCAGAACTGTCCTAGATTAGTGCCTACGTAGAATTCCTAGCAACCAACACTAAATGCACAAGTAGATTTATTTCATATTTTAAAAACTAGCTAACTTTGCCATCTGTGATTACAAATCCCTTCATCTCGGCAGATGCTCATTTAAAATCCCACTGCAGACCCTGTGTGAATGTTCTCTCTTCTGTAGGACTATAAGACCTACCTGGACTTTGTTCTTGCCTTAGAGAACAGAAAAGAGCCTGCCGCCCTGCAATACATGTTCAAACTGCTGGACATCGAGAACAAGGGGTATCTCAACGTCTTCTCCCTCAATTATTTCTTCAGGGTAAGTGTGGCTTGGGTACAGGGGCGTTGTTACCCTAGATACATTAAACTGTTTGGTTTAAATTACTTACTGACAGTTTTACCTAAATGGATTATAAATTTAAAAGGATTCCGACAGTAAATAGATTTAAAGTGGAAATCAGGTCTGTTTGTTTTGTTCCTTCTATGTTTAGGAAATATATAATGGTAAAGTCAAGCAGATATTCTTAGACATCTTTTCAGTATTCTCTTTTGGAAACAAATGTGAGGGCTGAGCTAGCCTTGGGAAATAGGGACAGCAGCCTGCAGCCTTAACCCTCCTCCTCTGCCAAGTTCTCGATAGCTCGGTGTGAGTGTAGACAGGGCCAGGGGTGTACTCGCCCAGGTGCGCACTGGAAGTGGAGCCGTCAGAAAGATGCTGAAGCTGAGACTTAGTGTGGGACTGCACAGGAACTGGGCTGAGCAGGTGGGAATTATGGGCTTCACTTCTTATTTATGGATTAATTTCCATTAAATACAGGCCATACAAGAACTAATGAAAATCCATGGACAGGATCCTGTTTCATTTCAAGATGTCAAGGTTAGTCTTTTATTTACTTACATAACATCAGATAATATAACCATAATAATACTAAGTCATGTTTTATCCAATTGTATATGAAAGTAATTTATGAATTATGAAACACTATTCCAAGTCAGCTTTTCGCTGTCACTTGTTTGGAACTGATTCTTAAATCATCAGAAATAGAGACAAATTTGGATTTACTGATTGATAAAGTTGATAATTTCACTGTCAGTCTTGTGTTCTCATGGAAACATTCGTTCCTTTTATTTGAAGAGTGTCAGCTTGCATCCTTGAGCAGTCTTTTTCATTGTACTCCACATTCAACTGGAGGACTATTCAGATTCAAGACCTTTCTTGGTGTGCTGCCTCAAAGAGCCTGCATGCTTTGATCCATCCGATTTAAAGAAACATCCATTTTCAATATGAAAACTCATTACTGGGGCTGGAAGGACGGCAAAGCCAGTGAGAGCACCGGAGCCTTGCATTGTATTCCCAGCACTCTGCAGGGCGATGCTGGGCAGTCACAACCATCTGTAACTCAGCTCCAGGGACCTGAGGCCCTCCTTGGCCCTCTGTAGGTCCTGGCTGGCACACACGGAGCATTCACAGAGATGAGTAAACAGAGATCAGGAAAACCACCGTTAGTGAAACACACACTGCTCCTTGGCATTTAGTTAGCAGTTCACCAGTCAGGAAGAAACATCCAGCAGTATCTTTTTGGTTTAGTTGAGTAACATAATAAAATACCCTAACCAATTTAGCCAAGAATAAGCCTGAAGGGACTGAATTCCAAACTTTGTAACACGAATTTAAGAACCAGCATTTGAATCTTCAACTAATCTGGAAAAAAGAATGCACAGTTTAAAAGTTTATATTTTATGAACCTGAGTTACTCTAGAAATTTGTTTAATGTAACTGTTTATAATGCTAACTACTAAATATTCTTGAGTAATTTTACGACACAGGATTAGAAAATGCTAGGTAGTGATGGCGCACGCCTTTAATCCCAGCACCTGGGAGGCAGAGGCAGGTAGATCTCTGTGAGTTTGAGGCCAGCCTGGTATATAAGGCAAGTTCCAGGACAGCCAGAGCTACACAGAGAAACCCTGTCTTGAGAAAAGAAAAAAAAATTAGAAAACACAGGTTATTGCCTTGCAAATATTTATACTGTATATTTCATAACATAGAAGAGGTTCTTCCACCAATTCTAGTTAAGTCTGGCACAGTTTTGTTATTTTCATGACTGATTCTTTAATACGGATTTCCATTCTTCCCATACTGGGACTAGAGTAAAGGTGCTATTATTATTGGAAATTAAATTTTTAATATTTAGCTCAGCTCTTACTTAAAAGGTATGGTGATATAACTTACTGGCAAAGTGCTTGCCTGGAGGGACATCTTGGGTTTGATTCCCAGCATGGGTGTGAAAAGGTTATGTCCAGACTTTGCCCCACCATTAGAAGGCAATAAAAAGTATAAAAACAGTTGCATTCAAAGAACACTGTAGTAGATGGCTCTGCCATTAATTAGCTATGAGCTTGAATTACACTGAGCCTGTTTTCATCATCTATAAAATGAGAGGTCATTATCCGACAGCTAAGGAATTGCCCAAGAAAAGTCTGTGTTAAGGAGATGCCTATCAAGTGGGAAAGAAAAGACTGGAATAAAAAGAGTTCAGAGTCCACCCTGGCTTTCACATCATGGTGTGACAGAAATTACTTCGCCCAGCTTTCATTATTATCCTTTTCTCTTACAGGATGAAATCTTTGACATGGTAAAACCACAGGATCCTCTGAAAATCTCACTTCAGGATTTAATCAACAGTAATCAGGGAGACACAGTCACCACCATTCTAATTGATCTGAATGGCTTCTGGACTTACGAGAACAGAGAAGCCCTGGTCGCAAATGACAGTGAGAACTCTTCGGATCTCGATGACACGTGAGCGCTGCAAGACTAGACCACCTTCCTAAAGATGCCTGAATGCTGCATGCAAAACCTCTGCCGCAGAACCCTTAGAACATCCTAAATAAAACTCATCACATGCCTGTACGACACAGCAACAGCTTGCTTGCTAGAGTTTTGGTTGCGGTGGGAACCATTTCAAAGTAATAGGACCAACTGCTTTTTTCTAATGAAGTGGTGAGTTCTAGTTCCATTTAGCTCAGGAAGAGGAAGATTTGCTGTAGGTAGTTGAGTTTATGGACTATTTCTGGTGTTCATATAGGATTATAGTGTTTGTTCTTCATGAATACCAAGGACATTAGCCTTTTCCATTAGAGTATCAGAGTAAACCCCTGCATTTCTGGATTCAAAAGCTTTAGATGTGATTTTTAGACATGGTCTCACTATGTAGCCCTGACTGGCCTGGAATTCGCTATGTGGACTAGATTGATTGGCCTTGAACCCTGAACTCAGAGAGATCCATCATCTCTACCTCCCAAGTGCTGAGTTTAAAGGTGAGTGCCTCCATGCCATTTTTACGATTTCATTTATGTCCTGTGTGTAAACACCAGAGCACACATGGAGGTCAGTGGATTGGAGTCAATTCTCCTTCCCGGAGCTCAAAGTCAGGGTGTCAAGCTCGCCTGCAGCCATTGGACCCACTGTCATCCCCCTCTCCCCCCAGTTCTTTTTTGTTAAGATGGTGCTTCAAAAAAAAAGGATTCAAGCAAATATTTTGTTTTCATTAAAATCACAAGTATGAAATTTTGTCTAATTTTATTAACCATTATCAAGTTACATTTACAACACTGTACCTTTTGTTAAAGGTTTTTGTTAGAGAATTACTAACTCCTTATACTAACTCATGTGTTTATGGGTTTTTTTGTTGTTGAAATATAAGGGTCTTGATCTGTAGTCTCGGCCAGCCTCCAACTCATGACCCTCCCTCAGCCTCCCTAGTGCTGGGAGTACAGACATGCACCACCACACCTGCCTTGTGGTCAGTTTTTAGGGGGATGAGAAGAAAGTAGAACGTCGCAGACTGTGATGCAGAGGGGAAAATAATTCTACTAGAGGTGAGAGAGGCCTAAAAGAAAACAAACCATTTACCCCATTTATGATCATTTTATAGCTTGCATAAACCAAAGTATACAAATATAAGGCCCGGTGAATAAATAACTCAGCATTACAAACCAGCCGCTCCCAACAAGCAGGCAGTAAACTCAGCAACCTCAAGGCTTTGCAGGTCCCCCCCCTTCTACTGTAATCAGAGGCTGTGTCGTAAACTCTGAGGTGCAGCATGTCAGGAGAGGTGCCTTAGACCACCTGCCTTCACCTCCTAACAAGTTAGGGTCTGAGGTGGTAGCTCCGTCTCCAAGTTTGTTTAAAAACAAGCCATGAGGCAGAGGTCAGGCCAGCATGTTTCAGCAACTGTCAACTAAGACTGGTTTTTAGGAAACTGACTGATAGTGTCACTAACTACACAGTCTAAAGATAAACCTCTAAGAACTAAGTCACATCGTTTGCACCCAGGAAGGGAGCTAGCTCACCAGCTCACGACTCCAAGGAAGACACCATACTTGTTGTGCTTTACAAATTTCAGTCCAACTGAAACTGACTCAAACTTTGAATATTCAGTTAAAAACCCAGCTTTCAGTTGAACTTACTGAGAGGTCCACTGGCAAGTCTCTACAATCATGCTCACCTATCCATGTTTGAAATGTACACGTTGAAGACAGAAAACGTCATGCTTCTTAGAAAGCCAGTTTATAAATGTTAATTTCTAAAAGCTATGAGAAGGCTTTTAAAAGATCAGCATCTAAAACATTGTCCACATCTGTATAAATCAGTTACACATATAAAAGGTTCTGAACACGTATGTAGGAATATTCCTCAAAAATTAGCTTCATATTACACAACTTTGTAAAGGGACCTAGTAAGGAGGGAGGGCCAAACCTGGTTCACGTCAACTGTCCGACTTGTCACCGTGACTTCCAAACGGTGAACAAAAGTAGACTGTTAGCAGTTCATCCCCAGCTAGCCTTCCTGATGCAGAGGGCTGAGTGTGACATGTCCAAGGTGCCAGCCACGTGGGTAGTCACAGGGACCAACACCTGACAGAACTACAAACTCACTCGGTAACTAGTGTTCCTTTGTGACCAGAGCAAGTTATTAACTACTGAAAAACACAGGAGTGGCTTGTGGTGAAAATGAAAACCCATCTTAAGATTCCGAGTAGTACATCCAACACTTTCCATAACATAGTCTCAACGAAGGAAATCCACAGTGCCTCCATCTTGCTCCCTTTACTGCACACTCTGAACCATCCTAGTGTGAAACTAATGGGCAGGTGTGTTAAATGCAAGGCAGGCATTGCATGAGGCAAAGTAGGGTACTTCAGTCTGAGGCTGTTAGGATTGTTAGCTCCAAAGACGGTTAGTCAATACTTACACCTTTCTTCTCTTTTTAAACAAATGCCCCAAAACCAAAAATCTCAAGGAACAAATTAACTCCCCTTTTAATGTGGAACACCTTTATTGTTTTGGTTTTTTTTTGTTTTGTTTTTTTTTGTTTTTTTTTTTGAGACAGGGTCTCATGGGCTAGGCTGGAGCTCATTACGTTTGACCAGGTAGGCCTTGAACTCACAGAGAACCACCAGCCCCTGCCTCTCTGTGCTAGGATTAAAGGTGGGTGTTATCATGCCATGCGAAATGTCTTACCAAAGCACTGGGCTTAGCACTGGTCAGTATATATGAATGGGGGGTGGGGTGGGGGGAGGTAATTTAACTCATAATAAAAACATCCCAACTTCAGAGCTGACTCTGATAGATAGAGCATAAGAACAAAGACAGACTTCCCCCTAATAATTTAAATATAAATAGTTGTTTTAGCCCCACTAAACAAGATGTAAAGAGTTCCTGATTGACCTTTAGGGCAGCACTTTCTATGCAGTCCTTCCCGTCTATGGTGGGACAGAGGCTGCCTGCTGTTTGCTCTCCTCAAGTCCTTCACAGCTGTCCTCCATTTCAAAGTTAATATTCACAAACGAGCTGGCCACCACTGTTTCCGGCTGATCTGTCTGTACAGTGCAATCAGCCTGCATCTTGTTTTGCTGGTACTGTCTTTCTGCTTCTTCAGACATCCTATTTTCTTCTTCCTCCTCCTCCTCCTAAAAAAAAAAAAAAAAAAAAATGGAAAATGTCAGGAGTTAAAATGCTAATGGCCAAAAGGGAACAAATATTTCTTCTCGAAGTGCATCTTTTTCTTCACAGACCGAACTTGAGCGTCATGTCTAATGTACACACATCTGGGGGTGTGGCTCAGTGGTGAAGTGCACGCCTGACAAGGACCTAGGTTTGATCCCTAATACCACACACAGGTGGGAGGGAGGGCAGGAGGGAGGGGGTTGGGAGAGAGAGAACTACCACCACCCAAACAAACCTGTCGTTCCCCTGTTCTCAAAGTAAAATCGTTACTTTCAAAAGTGGATAGCCCAGCACTACTTAGCTTGGCTAAATTAACTTACCCAATAAAGTAATAAATGAGCTACTATGACACTTGCATTAGCTACTGTGACACTTTAATTATACGGTGACATCCTATTTAACAGGTTGGTTCATTCATTAAATGGTATAGCATGGTTGGTTTTTCCCTAAGCACCTAATCAAGATCATCCGGGTCCTGCCCTCAAGAACTTTGCAGTCCAGTAAGAAGTTGACGTACAGAGAGGGTGATACAGAAGCCCTACGGAGACAGCCAGCCCATTGGTTCAGAACTGTTCAGTTCATAGAGGAGGTGGCACTGTTCCTGGACCCTGAGACACAAGTCAGTACAGAATGACCTCTCGAGAGGATCGTATCATCCTGAGGTGGGACAGACTTGAGAAGCTACTGAAGAGGGCTGACCGGGCTCAGGAGCCTCGAAACACGGCTCGTAGTGTTTTCTTGTTTGTTTTTTAAAACCATGCATGCATGGAGCCACACAATGGAATAAGGTGATCTTCCTAGGCTGGCCTCCGGGTTCAGCCCCCAAGAACAAAGCTGCTTGCCGTTCACTGACCCCACACCCTGTTTTCATGCCTCTTCTGGCTTTCCCTCACCTGCTGCTCTTGATTCACTTGAAGGAGAGTAACACAGTCTGGTTTACTGTGTGCTTGCCAGTGTACACGAGGCGCTGTTCTGAGCATTTTATACATAACCTAACGGGAGACGTAGTTCTCAAGATGACAGGGACTTGAGGCTGGGGACTCAGTAACTACCTCACTACTTACACAGGCTGGCTGGTGTTTCTTCATTTTTAAATTAAAGCGAAAATACCAAAAGGTATCTAAAGATCAAAGTAATACACCACAAAACAACTGACTTAGCACTGGCAAACAAAACCTAGGGTAAGTTTTTTTGTTGGTGTTGGTGGTGGTGGTTTTTTTTTTTTGTTTGTTGTTTTTTGTTTTTGGTTTTTTGGTTTTTTTTTTTTTTTTTTTGTTTTTTGAGACAAGGTTTCTCTGTGTAGCTTTGGAACCTGTCCTAGATCTTGCTCTGCAGACTGGGCTGGTCTCGAACTCACAGAGATCTGTCTGCCTCTGCCTCTGCCTCCTGAGTGCTGGAATTAAAGGCATGCACCTCCACTGCCCAGCAATAAGTTTTATACATTTACCTTATGAAATCTGAATTTTGAAGAATTCTAAAATATGTTAATTTAATAAACTAAATAAGCTATCTTCAGTGGTTGAGCCCTTGTCTGGGGCTCATATGTAAGGTCCTGTGTTTGATGTCTCCCAATGCAGAAACCACAGGAGCTACCTTTTTGGCTCCTAGAGTATCCACACATTCATTGTGGAGCTCATCAGCCTTGGGCAAACCATCAATAAAGTGAAAAAAGGAGACACACCTCCTTCTTCATCCGGTAATACTCATCAATGGCATATTGGTATTTTGGGGTGCTGATGCCCAAAACAGATGCAATCTTCTCTCCAAGAAAGTCACACACTAAAGATACAAAAATTAAGAGACATACAATTCATAAACATCTCTTGAGCATTTTATGTAGTACTAAGAATACAAGAGTTACTGTTTTGTCCTTAAACCCAATAAATGTGTCACCCTGACTCCTCACTTCCGTCCTGGACACCCAGTCTGTTCACGTTCCTATTTGGGCATGTTTGTTTTGAGAACTGTGTCTCCCTATGTAGCAAGCATATTCAGAGTATTTAGTCGATGACCCCCCACCAGCCTCCACAGTGCTGGGATCAGATGTGTACTAGGCCAGCCACAGTTCAGCTTCACAACTCCCATCAGGCACTGTAATTATCAATGAGGAGGAAAGGGAGGATGGCCCTGCCATGGCCTCCTCATGGTGTGGACACCTCGGCTATGAGCGAGAACACGCTCTTAAGCTGCTTTTGCTGTGTGTTCTGTCCCACCAAGGTCAGCACCTAATATAGAAGGCTCCGGCAGGCAATGAGAGGTCAGGCTTAGAAGACTAAAGAAGTTGCCAAAGCAGAGAAAAAAGCTAACATTCAAATACAGAGCTGTGTGTAAAGCTTGGACTCTTTTGTCCCATCAGCCGTGACCACAATACATGCTCAATAAATAAATGTTAGCTCAATACCAGCCACGATTTGCTCCAATAAAAACAACTGACAGAAGTTATCAAGTAGTTAACTAGAAACAGTAAGTTTTAAAGATTTTTATTCGTTTATTCTGTACACAGTGTTCTGGCTACATGTCTGCAGGTCAGAGGAGGGCGCCAGATCGCATTACAGATGGCTGTGAGCCACCATGTGGTGGCCGGGAACTGAACTCAGGACCTCTGGAAGAGCAGCCAGTGCTCTTAATGTCTGAGCCATCTCTCCAGCCCCAGAAACAGTTAAGTTTTATGGTTTAAAATTATTGGCATAATTGCATAAGTTGATAATTCACTTCCTTCAAATATCAGTTACATTTCCATTTAAGAAGTAAAATATTGCTGGGACATAACTCAGTGGAAGCGTTTTTTGCCTAGGATGTACAGGGCAGGTTCAATCCTCAGCACCACAAAAAAAAATTACATGGAGGAAACCATGAATCCCCATAATTACATAACAAGGAATAAAATAGTAAGATGCTAACATGCAAGGAAGAAATGAAATTCTAATAAAAATTAAATATGAATGGTTTATAAAGGCTTTAGAATAAGCATGGGACACAATGGGATCAACAACAGTAGGAAACCAACTGGTGAGGTAACAGAAGGGATGGTGACAGGGCTCGAAATGCAACAACCCTGTCCACATTAACGGTGCCATGGTCCAGGGGTAGTTTTTATTACTATTACTAAGGCGGGCCAAAACGGAGGTCAGAGGATAACTCGGTAGGAACGAGTTCTTCCCTGATGGGGTTCCAGGGATCAAATCTGGTCAGTTTGGTGGCAAGCACCTCTACCTGCCTGAGCCAACTTGCTGGCCCTTGTTCGTTTTAACACAACTATAAACTGAGGCACATTTGTACGGGTAGAGTGATAGTCTCCAATGCTAGCTGGCAACCTGGGGAGGGCAAAGGGGTTCCCTAACTTGTTTCTTCTTCAGTGGGAACATCCCATTCGGGAACACTCCTGTGTGCACAACTTTCTAGAGCAATCATACACTAGTCAAACAGTAGAGCAATACCTGAGAGGGTTGATGTGGCAGCCCGAAGCATGTAAAACCACAAGTAGGGGCCCCAGGGAAGTTTTGTCTGCAACAAGAAGTCAGGTTAGCAACATTCTTCCAACAGCCACTGTCTTCAAACCAGAGAAACTGGTCAAATAATTAGTAGGCATAGAAGGCACTCCATAGGTAGGAATCCAGTCAAATAAACACGTAAGTGCTGACGTCCAAATTCCACAAATCCGGTCAGTGCATTTGACAAGAACTGCTGGCAGTATGCTCCCTACAGCAAACTAATCTTGGTTCTTGCTTGTGTGAAGGCTGCCTAAGATAACTGTGTTTTTATTGACAGAATTGACACTACAGACATGCTTCACTGGACCAATACTTTTTTGTTTATATATTTTGTTATATATTATTTTTTGTTTTAAATTTCTTTCAAGAAGAAAGAGAAGGGTTGAGGATTTAGCTCAGTGGTAGAACGCTTGCCTAGCAAGCGCAAGGCCCTGGTTTCGGTCCTCAGCTGGGGGGGGGGGGGGCAGGCAGCATTGGCACACTCCTTTAATCCCAGCACTCGGGAAGTAGAGCCAGGTGGATCTCTGTGAGTTCGAGGCCAGCCTGGGCTACAGAGTGAGTTCCAGGAAATGCGCAAAGCTACACAGAGAAACCCGGTCTCGAAAAACTAAAAATAAAAAATAAATAAAAATTTTTAAAAAAGAAAGAGAAATTTGTTCATAAACTTTTTTTACAGATATATTCATGACTATAAAGGCATTAAAAAGCCAACTAGAACATGTATGAAGACTGAGTAAGCCAGATGTGCATACATATAATTTTATCCAAGCACTTGGAAGGCATTGCTAGAATAATTAGACTTTCAGTTTGAGGCAAGCCTGGTCTATCTATCAAGTTCCAAGCCAGCCTGAGCTACACGAGGATGCTGTCTCCAAAAAGACGGAGTAGAGAGCATCTTGTGATGAAAAGTAGGTCTGCAGGGATTGAGGAGATATCGCAGTTGGTGAGGTGCTTGCCTTGCAAGCTGAGGACCTGAGTTCGATTCCTAGACCCCATGAAAACAGCCCGTCCCAGTGGCCAGCACGTGTAATCCCAGCACAGGGGAGAGACAGGAAGACTGCTGGGGCTCACAGGCCAGTCAGCCTACTCAAGGTGACAAGCTCCAGGTCCCAGTGAGAAACCTTGACTCCTGGGAACACCACTGGAGGCTGATCTCCGGCCCCCACATACGTGTACAAGTGAGTTACCACCCCCCAACACACACACACACACACACACACACACACACACACACACACACGCACACGCACACGCGCACACACACAAGCACACACACACACATACACACGCACACACACACACATGCACACATACATACACACATGCACACACACATATACACACATGTGCGCGTACACGCACACGCACACACATACACGCGCACACACACGCACACGCGCACACACACATACACACGCACACACACATGCACACGCACACGCGCGCGCACACACACACACACACACACGCGCGCGCACACGTGCGCGCACACACACACACACTGTGCCAAGTACTGTGCTGGTTCAGATGAAAAGCCAACAAGTCGGTGATGTTCTCACTCAGCTCTCCTGTAGTTGTTTCTAGAGACAGTAGCTGCCAACACTAAAGTGAGGATTACCCAAGAACCCTGCTCTGGCTGAAGAGGCCGATGGCACCGTTATCACCCACAATTACGTAGAAGGACCTTAGCCAGCCCATTATTTGGACACAGATATTGCTGACCCAAAATCACAGAGCCACGTCACCACCCCAGCCTCCCTGCCGCCATCGCCATCTAAAAGTACCCATCTGGGGCTGCACTGTGGGTTTCCAAGGATTGTTAGCTTACAGGTAAAACCCCAAAATTTATTTTCTTCCAAAAATGTGCCTCTAGTCTTCCTGTCAAGACTTTGATTTTTTTTTTTTTTTTTTTTTTGGAAGCTGAGGATCGAACTCAAGGCCTTGTGCTTGCTAGGCAAGCACTCTACCACTGAGCTAAATCCCCAACCCAAGACTGATTTTAAAACAACTCTGTGGTTAATAAAATGGCCATACTCCCTAAATCAGCGGTTCTCAACCTCCCTAATGCTGTGACTCTTTAATACAGCTCCTCATGTTGTAGTGATCCCTAACCATAAAGTTATCTCATTGCTACCCTATAACTGTAATTTTGCTCATGTTATGAATCATAATGTAAATATCTAATATGTGAGCCTTGTGGGGGTTGCAATCTACAGGTTGAGAACCACTGCCCTAAACAGACCTATAGACTCAACACAATCTCCACTACCTTTTCTTCAGAAATTGACCAACCAATTCTAAAAGTCATGCAGTATTTTAAGGGACCTAGAACAGTCGAAACAATCTAGAAAAGAGGAAAATACAAACAAGCCCAGGACTCAGATTTTCAAAATCTTCCAAATCTACAGGCGAACACACCTGTGCTCAGTGCTCCAGACATAGGAGAGCACACCTGTGCTCAGTGCTCCAGACATAGGAGAGCACACCTGTGCTCAGTGCTCCAAGCACAGGAGAGCACACCTGTGCTCAGTGCTCCAGGCACGGGAGAGCACACCTGTGCTCAGTGCTCCAGGCACGGGAGAGCACACCTGTGCTCCAGGCACGGGACAGCACACCTGTGCTCAGTGCTCCAGGCACGGGACAGCACACCTGTGCTCAGTGCTCCAGAAGACAAGAGACAAGGAAGGGCCCTGGCACAAGAACAGATTCACAGACCACCGGGTCAGTGAGGACTAAGTCCGGAATAAAACCATATTCGATAGTCAAAGGACTCAACAAGAACAGAGACGCGTGTGGTGGTGTGAATGAGAAAGGCCCCCCAGGCTCACAGACTTGAATGCCCGGTCACCAGAGTGGCACCGTTTGAAAGGACTGGGAAGTGTCACCTTGATGGAGGCAGTGTGTCACTGGAGGTGAGCTTTGAGGTTTCAAAAGTCCAATGCGCGCACACGCACACAGGCACCATCAGATCAGAATGTAGCTCTTAGCTAATTCTCCAGCACCATGTCTGCCTATGTGCCACCATGCTTCCCACCATTATTACACTGGACTAACCCTCTAAAACTAAAAGCAAGGCCTCAATTGAACGCTTTCCTTTATAAGAGTTGCCATGGCAGTGCCCATCTTGGCCTGGATTGTTTCACTGGCCTTTTATTGTGAGAGAGGAATAACTCTATGTAGGAGTGGTCATGCACACCTAACCTCAAGTCTCAGGAAGGAGAATCCCAAGTCTGAGATCAGCCTGGTCTAAGTTCCAGGGCAGTCAAGACTACATAGTGAGGCCCTGTCAAAAAAATAAAAAAGGAAAAAGATGATAGATTCATGTCTTCCAACTGTTGAAAAATATGCTAAGGGGCTGGAGAGATGGCTCAGTGGTTAAGAGCACTGTCATCTCTTCCAGAGAACCTGAGTTCAATTCCCAGCCACCACATGGAGGCTCAACATTGCCTGTAATTCTAGTTACAGGAGTTCCTATGCACTCATGTATGCATATTCCCACATAAGACAACATACACAATTAAAAAATAATAAAAGTAAATATTTTTAAAAAAGAAAAGAAAAGAGTTGTCATGGTCATGGTGTCTCCTCACAGCACTGGGGCTAAGTCACCACTCAAAGGCAGACTTTACACTGTGAAGTCTGGAAAATCACATGGCAAGGTATGAAGTCTGACCTGACCCATATCATACAGAAACTATCCCAAAACAGATGTGTCTGCTTGCGACTGGGAGCACACTGTCATCTCAGCACTTCAGAGGCTAAGACGGTAGAGTCGCCTTGGATTCTGGACAAGCCTGGGCTACAGGTTGTCTCAAAACAAAAACAGAACAAAAGACCTGAATGAACAAACTCTACACAGAAACCTTCACTATGTAGCCTGGCCTGGCCTGGACCTCACTGTGGTCCCTAAGCTGGCCTTGAACTTGGGACTTTCCATGCCCAAGCTGATACTATAAAACCTTAAAAATAAACAGAAGAATTAAATCTCTAGCCAAGTGTGGTGGTACACACCTTAAATCCCAGCACTCAGGAGACACCATGCACACATGGTACATGAACATACATGCAGGCAGGCAAAACACCTGTACACACAAAATAAAAATGAAAGTTAAAAAAAATTTTAAGGGGCTGGAGTGATGGCTCAGTGGTTAAGAGCACTGACTGCTCTTTCAGAGGTCCTGAGTTCAATTCTTAGCACCCACATGGTGGCTCACAACCATCTCTAATAATATCTGATGCCCACATCTAGCATGCAGGTAAATATGCAGATAGAACACTGTATACATAATAAATAAATCTAAAAAAGAAAATTTAAAAAGGATGAGAAATGGTGCAGCCACCATAAAAAGTGACTGGACAAAGGTCCTCAAATGTAACAGTTAACAACTCCACTCCTGGCTACAGACCCAAGACATAAAAACCACAGTGACACAAAAGCCTGTATTCACAGCGCAATAGTCATATGACCCAAATGCTATAAACAACCAGAGTTCCCAGTAACTGACAAAGGAATGGAAAAAATGCAGTGTATTCACACAATAAAGTGTTATTTGGATACTGTGTAATACAATGATACTGTAAAAAGGAACAGAGTACCAACATGTGTTATAACATGAATGAACCTTGAAAACATCACTCTAGGGGTGGGGATTTAGCTCAGTGGTAGAGTGCTTGCCTAGCAAGCATGAGGCCCTGGGTTCGGTCCTCAGCTAAAAAAAAAAAAAAAGAAAAGATCACTCAAAATGAAAGAAGACAGTCAGAAAGAACATGCGTCTGTTCATGATGGGGAAGCCTCTGGAGGGACAGAAAGATTAGTGGCTGCTAGGAATGAGGTAGAACATGGAGGTAGAAAGTGAACTAAAGCTCTTCAAGACGACATAGCATGCGAAAACTGACTGAAGCTGTGCATACCTGTGAATACGCTAACCACGACTACACTACACTCTACACGGTGGATTTGTATGGAACAGGAGCAGGGGGTCGACAAGGCCCTTTAAAAAGACTCAATCCTCGGGTAGGAAGTATTCTTCATGCTTTCTTTCTTTTTGGTTTTCTGAGACAGGGTTTCTCCATGAAACAGTCCTGGCTGTCCTGGAACTCTCTCTGTAGACCAGAGTGGTAATCCAATCCCTCAGGAGGCAGAAACAGGCGGATCTCTGTGAGTTCAAGGCCAGCCTGGGCTACAGAGCGAGTTCCAGGAAAGGCACCAAAACTACACAGAGAAACCCTGTCTGGATTAACTTTTGAGACAATGGTTTTTGGTTTTGTTTTTTTTTTTTTCCTTTGAGACAGGGTCTTATGTAGCCCAGACCAGCCTCAAACTTGCTATGTAGCTGGAACTGGTCCTGAACTCCTGACCAGTTGACAATGACTTTTAAAAACATACATATCGGGGTTGGAGAGATGGCTCAAAGGTTAGGAGCATTGACTGCTCTTCCAGAGGTCCTGAGTTCAATTCCCAGCACCCACATGGTGGCTTACAACCATCTGTAATGGGATCTGATACCCTCTTCTGGCATGCAGGCGGATATGCAGGCAGAACACTTTATACATAATAAATAAATAAATCTTTTAAAAAAACATGGTTATATACAAACATTTTAAAGGACAACTGTAACCCCTTTCAGTGTACTGTAAAAGGAAAATATTTATCCACACAATCCTTCCACTATATGAGAACCACTAATATTCAACATGCCTGGCTACTCTGATATTGTACAATCTTTTGAATATTTTCTGTACTAGAGATTTGGAATTTTGGCGGTGGGTTGGGAGGGTTTGAGACAGGGTTTCTCTGTGTAGCCTTGCTTGTCCTGGAACTTACTCTGTAGCCCAGGCTGTCCTCACACTCACAGAGATTTGCCTGCCTCTGCTTCCCAAGTGCCGGGATTAAAGGCGTGCACCACCACCACCCAGCTGGAATTGATTTTTTTTTTAATAGCCAAAAATTTACTGAGCTAAATGTTATAAAAATTAGCATGTCTTAAATATAATTTTTTAATTCTCTAACTTGTTTCTAGGTTTTATTTCATTTATAGCACTTTTGAGAGCCTGGTTAACCATAGAACATTTATTGGTTTATTGCCTATATCCCCACTAGCATACAGCTTATACAGCCACTGCCCCATGACCAGCATCTAAACCTGAACCTCTCAGGGGTGCCATTGTAAACATGGGATCAGTGGACTTTGTTACCTTGAAGAACACTCCTTTATGAACTGAAAAGGACTAGGATTCCAACCCTGACTTACTTACGGGAGCCTCACATAAATTCACACTGATAAAGAACGTTGATAAAAAGGAGCAGGGGATTGGGGATCTAGCTCAGTGGTAGAGTGCTTGCCTAGCAAGCGCAAGGCCCTGGGTTTGGTCCTCAGCTCCAGAAAAAAAAAAAAAAAGAAAGAAAGAAATGTAAGGGTATTTTTTAGCCAGGTGGTGGTGGCGCACACCTGTAATCCCAGCACTTGGGAGGCAGAGGCAGGAGGATCTCTGTGAGTTCGAGGCCAGCCTGGTCTACAAAGCGAGTTCCAGAACAGCCTCCAAAGCTACAGAGAAACCCTGTCTCCAAAAAAAAAGAAAAAAAGAAAAAAAAAAGGAGCAGAACTGCTTTAGGCTGTTGAAATATTGGAAATATTCCCATCCATATTGTGTGAAAAACAATGTTTTCTACCGGATCATAAGGAATGTGGTTGATTTAAGCTTCAAACGGTCCTTTCCACTCCATGTGCACCCACGTACCGGGTCGACGGTGGGCAGCACGTCTTTCTTCTCGAGGCCGTCGACTTCGTCCTCGTCAGTGCTGTATTCTTCCATGGTCTCCCCACTGACGAAGTGGATGACCCTCCTAGGGACTTTCTTCTTCTTCCCGATGACCCCCAGCTCTACATTCTCAAAGCCTCTTTCATTACTCACCTACATGAATGAAAAGTTAAGAAAACGAGTTTCAACAAAGCTAACGGACATTTGCTTGATTGTTTAATTATTTATTTTTCATTTTATGTGCATTGGTGTTTTGCCTGCATGTATGTCTGTGTGAGGGTGTCAGATCTTGGAGTTACCGACAGCTGTGAGCTGCCACGTGGGTGCTGGGAATTGAACCCGGGTCCTCTAGAAGAGCAGCCAGGGCTCTTAACCACTGAGCCATCTCTCCAGCCCATTTGCTTTATTTTAAAGACCAAAGAAACTAGACAAATCCTTCAGCAATTAAAAAACAATTATACAAACTTCAGGAATCCTAAATCCTTTTAAGGCCAAGAAGGTACCAAATTCAGTAAGTCTCTAAAAAGACGAAGGGCTCTTGTGGAGAAGGCATTTATAATGGGGGAAACTTTTTTTATTATTTATTTTTATGTATATGAGTGTTTTGCCTGCATAATATGTATGTGCACTACATGTATTCCTGGCCCACACTGGACCCCCTAGTCCAGGAGTTATGGATGGCTGTGAGCCACCATGTGGGTGCTAATAACCAAATCCACGTCCTTTCTATAGGCGCAATAAGCATTCCTAACTGCTGAACCATCCCTCCAGCCTTGGGGGTTAGGGAGAATTTTAAACACTGTGCAAATAAAATCTGAAAAGCCTTCAGTGTTCTATACCTGAATTCTCAGATAACTTCGTCATTAGTATATATGTGGCAACAGTTTTTTTTGAGCTGAGGATCGAACCCAGGGCCTTACTGAGCTAAATCCCCAACCCTTGGCAACAGTTTTTTAACAAAGAGATCTACAAATTTCAAAACTACTTATAGGAGACCGGTATGGGGGCGCACGCCTTTAATCTCAGCACTCTGGAGGTAGAGGCAGGTGACTCTCTCTGAGTTCTGAGGTCAGCCTGGTCTACATAAAGAGTTCCAGGACAGCCAGGGACACACAGACCCTGTCTCAGAAACAAAATCAAAATACAATACAAACAAACAGAAACTACTTATGTATGGAATTCTAAACACATCCAAATTTCACTCTGAGGGAATTATTTACTCAGGTTTTGTTTTTGTTTTGTGTATGTGTGTTTGGTCTGGGCTAATCTTGTATAACTTCAAACTTTTGATCCTTCTTTGTCCATCAACCAAATAGTGGGATTGCTCACAGCTTGGGAAATGCAGGTGTAGGGGTGTGTGTGTGTGTGTGTGTGTGTGTGTGTGTGTGTTGGGGATGGGGGTGATATATGTGTTTGGCACGTGGAGCCAGAGGACAATCAAATGTTTCATCCATCATTGTTATATTTTAAGACAGGCTCTCTCATCGGCCCTGAACTCTCCAAGGAGGGCAGACTGGCCAGGCAGACTGGCCAGCAAGCCCTGTACCCAGCCGCCTCTACCCAGCTGCCTCTGCCTCCCCAGTGCTGGAATTACAGCCCAAGCTATTTTTAAAAAGGATGCTCCAGGGATGGAACTCAAGTTGTCATACTTGTCCTAAATCATAAAAACTAGCCCAAAATTTCTGTCAATCCTGACTTTTGCCCATTTTTAAAATCTACAAAAGAGAAAGCCTGAAACACGATTCACAGGGATTTTTTGTTGTTTTTTGCAGTACCGAAACTGCGTAAGTATAAAACCACATTTTGAGTAACATTCTTGGTATGTAACGATTTTCAGTGGCATTGGACTTGTTCTAATGATCTCATTTCATATAAAAGACTTAGGACAGCTGTGGCAGCTAGTGCAAGCCTATAATCTCAGTATTTTGGAGGGAGAGCCAGGAGGATCAAGAGTTCAGGGCCGGCCTCCACTACACAGTAACTCAGAGGCCAGCCTGAGCTACGAGAGCCTATCTTACAGAACAGACAAAAGAGGGGCATGGAGAGGGCTCAACACTTGCTGCTCTTAAGAGGTTCTGGGTACACACATGACGGCTCACAAACACCTGAACTCCAGATCCCGGGACGCTGACACCCTCTTCTGGGCTCTGGGCAGCAAGCACACAGACATATGTTCAGGCAGAACACCCACACGTAATAAAAACCAACCGTTGTTTTCAACACAGTAAATTGCAAATTTCAGTCCTATCATTTTAAGCAAACTTAAAGGCCAAATAGTCGATGTCTTAGTTTTGCAGACCAGCTAATGTCTTTCCTAAGTGAACTCTGCAAAGCCGGCGGGGAGAAGCCGTTCATATGGACACATATAATGAGTGGACATGGCTGGATTCCAAAAACACTTATGAAAAGGATGAGTGCCTGGATCTGGCTCCTGGCCTATGGCTTGTGAACCAGACTAGAAAGTGGCAAGCCTCTGAGAGACAATTCATGGCATGAGTGTGCTTCCAGCCTGAACTTGGGAAATGGGGCGGTGAAGGGAGGCTTTATCAGGAAAAACCAACCAAAAAATAACTAGATACAAAATTTTCAACAATTACAAATAAAAACTATTTTCTGATGATTCCAGACATTTCATTTTTACAGATTCTAAGCCTGCATATGAGAATATTTTACTGGGGAGTGGGGGCAGGCTGGATCAATAGCTCAGCAAGTAAGAGCATGTATGCATGTATTGTTCTTACACAGGACCCACATCACAGCTGACAACCACCCATAACTCCACTTCAGGGGAGCTGATGCTTGGTTACCAAGCACACTGTGGCACACATACATACATAAAGGCAAAACATTTATACACATAAAATAAACCTTAAAAAATATTTTACTGTCAGTTATACAAATTACAAATTTCATTTTCAAAACCTCCAAAGATCTGAAAACACAATTTTCTTTTTCTTTTTTTTTTCCCTCAGAGCTGAGGACAGAACCTAGGGCCTTTTGCTTGCTAGGCAAGCGCTCTACCACTGAGCTAAATCCCCAACCCCAAACACAATTTTCTAACATGTCCATTAACTTTATTTTATGGTTAACTAGACCATAATCCTGAGTCTCAGGAGCTGTGGGGTTGTTTTTTTTTTTTTTTTTGGTTGTTGTTTTGTATTTAAGACAGAGTCGGTCAGTCCCCCCACCCTTCCCCTTATTCCTGCCTGTCCTGAAACTCCCTCTGTAGACCAGGCTGACTTCAACTCACAGAGAGTGCCCCTCCAGCCTCTGAATCCCGGTTACTGAGATTAAAGGCATGTGCCACCACACCTGGCTACAAGACCTGTTTTTAATAGAAATTGTCTTTTTGTAGATGCCCATAACATCCAGGCCTTCCTTCTTTTAAAATAAATACAACACCTGGAATTATTCCATCCCCTTCCTCAACCAGGTTATTTAGCAACATGGGGTGGGTTCCATATCCTCTGGCCAACACAGTAACAGCAGAAGCTCTGCCTAGTAACAGAGGCGCTAAATAACCAACAGCTGAAACCTGAGCTCCTCGGTAGGTCCGAGGCTGAGATTCTGCTAAGTCTATTCAGAAAAGAGCCTGTATAAAATGTCGCATCGGTGCCTGGCCAAGGCCTAACTGAGAACACAGGAAGTCTACGGTTTCTACTCCTGGTCTGCGTCCTACTTCAGGTTGGCCTTTTTCTTTTTCTTTGGAGACAGTGTCTCACTCTGTAGCCAAGGCTACTCTACAATTCATTATGTAGACTGAGTTGGCCTCAAATTCACAGCAATCCTTCAGCCTCAGACTCCCAAAGGTTAGCATTACAGGTATGAATCCCCAGGCTGGGATGGAGTTTCTCTCCAGTAACAGCAGGAGAAGGAAATATAAGAAAGATGTCGGCATCTTCCTCCTCCCGGTTCTCCACTGACCTCTTCCTCAAACTGGGCAAGCCCCTGGACTTCCCAGAGGTGTTTTTACTTCAGGAATGTGAGTAAGATGAAAAAAACCTGGTAAACTCCAGGAGTCTCTATCCATGAAGTGAGTCTGTGTCAACAAGGAAGCAGCGCAAGGCGTACACAGAAATACTTTTGTCGTGTGTGGGGTGGTGACTTGAAGAAAAGCCTCACGGGTATTCCTGTGAGGTTCACCTTTTTCTCTATAGCCCTTACTGTTTAAGTGTGTGTGTGTGTGTATTTTTTTTAAATCAAGACCATGAAAACCGGGGCTGGAGAGACGACTCAGCAGTTAAGAGCACTTGCTACTCTTCAAAGGACCCGAGTTCAGTTCCCATCAACCATGTCAGGTGGCTCACCACTGCCTGGAAACTCCAGTACCAGGCATTCGACTCTACCTGGCCTCCTCAGGGACCCGAACACATGTGCATACACACACATATGAAAACACTGTGGGCTGGCACGTTTTTTCCTCTGATGGTAACAAGATGCCATCTTGGAATGATCCTTAGCCCCGGCAACTAAAGAATAATACAGGGGTGGCCACGTCTATGGAACTGTTGAAGGCAGGGTTGGGAGACCCTTAGCTAGAATTTCAGCTATCATTACCAAGTAATTCTGGGAGATTCAAGACTACATAGAAATAAAAGGTTGATTAAACGAGGGACTCCATGAGATCACCACTCATGACTGGGTGGGACGGGATGGTGATGCAGCCATCAGTGTGTCCCTGGTGACCTTCTGCGGTGGTTGGAGGAGTGGTTGTGCCTCCCCAGGAAAAGTTAGCACAACTTAGTATTACTAAACCAAGCAAGGAGCCGCCCTGAAACAACAGGCAAGTATTGATAGGCTCCCTCTGCCAGGCTCTGGATGAAGCAGATTGAGCGCAGCCCCGAAAGCAGGACAGCAGCGGGAAGCACATCCAGACTGCACTCCTGAAGGGGCAGTTCAAGCCAGCGGGGCGACAGTTCGAGTCTCCCCTCAACCATCAATCACGCACACCGCAGCCCAGCCAGGTTGGCCTCACACAGACGCAATCCTCCTAAAGCCTCCTAAGTGCTGGAACTACAAGTGTGATCCTACCGCTTCCAGCCGGAACTCTTCACCTGTCACACCCTCCCCTTAACAAGAAGGGGTGGGGGTAAGATTCCGCGGGAACCGCTACATAGAGCCGATTTTGTTAGCATGTTACAACTCGGAGTGACATATTCACAGTTGGGCCACACTTCAGCAACCTGTAGTTTCGGGGAAGCGACTGACCAACATTCAAGGACTTATTTTCAAAAATGACGCTACTGGAAAAGCACCTTTCTTACATGAAGTAGAAGTAATTCAAAGTTTTAAATAGCCACCAGTATACATACTCCCGAAGTAGGTTTTAAAGCAATGTTTTCTAAACCAGTGATGATTGAGACACAACCACCAGCCACCAGTGGCTAATTTGCATTTACTATGTGGCCAATCACAACTGCCCTCTGGATTTGGGGCACCATGAAGAGAAGGATGGCTCCAGGAACTGCATTTGGCCCAATAGGCTGAGCGCCTCACACCCAATTATAAATAAAATTTAAAAAGGTTGTAAAACACCTCATTAGTGATCTTTATACTTACATGTTGAAATGTTCTATACAAAGGATTAAATATATTAAATACCACTGTCTTAAGGTAGCCGTTGACACTCTCCTTGTGATTCACAATTGCTGTTAGTTCCTGTCTGTGTTGGGCTGTGCAGGTCAGGTCGTCTCATCCGAGAACTGGGGATAACACCCACCTCCAGACGTTAATAAGTGGACTGACTAGGTGAACTGAAGACTAGAAGTCTCAGCGAGGGGCTGGTTGTCCAGATCAGGCAACCTTAACTGAAGCCTGCGAGTGAGCAGACGGCACAGTTTCCCCGAGTCTGGGCCCTGGGCTGGCTAAGAGTAGACCGAGCTAGCTCAACAGTGCATGCTCACAGAGCATCTGCTGTTCGCTAACCCCCGGTCCCTGGCCACCGCCAGGCCGACCCCGCAGCCCGAGCAGCCGAGGGTTGCCGCGCCTCAATTTCGGCGACTTTAAGGACAGCCTTTCCGGGACACGCCTGTTTTCTCTCGCTCGCAACCGGTGGCTGGAGCGTCACCCCGGAAAGCCCGGGCAGCGGAGGCCGCGGCGCCCCTCCTCGGCAGCCGCTCCGGGTCCGAGCAAAACGGGGACACCGAGAAGAACCCCGGAACGGCCAGCGGAGGTCTGCACCCGAGGCGGCGGCTGCCCCTCGCCGCCAACCTACCTGCCGCGCCGCGTCTCCGAACGCCGCGGCGGCCGCCGCCTCCGTTTCTCCCGCCGCCGCGCGGCCCGGCTCTCGGTCCATCGTCACGCCGGCCCGGGCAGCGGCGACGCGGAGGGTGATCGCAGGAACGCTCCCCACCGCCCGCACGCAGGCTCCCACGGAGGCTCGCACCGGTGGCCGCCCGGCCCGCAGCACACAGCCCACCCTCCCCGCGGAGGCGCGCCTGGACTGCGGGCACGGGGCGGGGCCTCCGCCGCTTCCGCGGACCCGGGGGCGTGGCCACCGCGGGTCACCGCCCTACCTGCGCGGGCGGCGGTCACCCGGGCCGCGGGCGCTCGGCAGCCGGGTAACCGGGCGGCGGAGACCGGACATACCGGTTTCTGAGCTGGTAAAACCAGAACTAAGTGCGTGTGTGCGAGATAGCTGAGGAGTGCGGGCTCTGAGGCTGTAAAAAAACGCACAGCTCATGTTCCATCCCTCACGAGATGTACCTGAAATAAAAGCCCCCACGGGTGAATTACAGTATGCTGGAGAATAGGGATATTTTAATTATAGGGCTGTGTTGTGTAAAGAGGTGCGGCGGACCCCCAAACTTTATTTTCCCTAGTGTCCAACCAAATTAAAGAAACCGTAATTGCAATAATTACTACAAGACCTCGTGGTTTTCTTTTTGAGACAAGGTCTCACGTAGCTCAGGCTGCCATAGAACTCCCTACATAGAGGGTAAACTTGAATTTACAATTCTAACTCCACCTCCTGTGTGCTAGGATTTGAGGCAAATACCACAAAGACTGCTGAGGTATCATCAACTTACTACATAACTTCGACATTATGTTAGTTGAAGCTTCTCCAGGTAATCTTTTTATGAACAGGAACATCTTCACTAATAGGTACGAAGCCAAACAATAAAATATAGTCCAGCAAGGTGGTTCACAACTGTAATCAAAACACTAAGAGGCAAGGGGGTCGAGGGGGGAACCTCATACATAGCAGGCTTGAGGCCATTTTGGGCTACATGAGACACCGTGTCTCAAATAACGATGTTTGTAAAAATACACATTATTTTGGCCACAGAAATGTGATGATCCAAACTCCCCAGATCCTCTTTTATACTTGCTTCCTCACACAGTCCTAGAGACCCCTATTTCCCAACATAGGGGTCTTTTATTTCACACACCATTTTGTGAGGAATAGTACCATAACGTGAGTGGCTCTTTTAGCCACACCTCCTTCTCAGCTTTCCACGTGCACTCGTTTTTTTTCAAATGATCAGGCTGTCCTGTAACCCAGTATCTTGCGGCCTCTCAGCCTTGGGATTACAAACCTGACTCATTCGATAGTTTTAAACTGTATTTTCATGCCAGTCACAATTCAGAAATATCCCCCAAGTTGTGGCATATCTGCTACTGAGAACAGTAGCAGCAGGCCCTGAGGGCCTAACAGCCTCACCTGATAGTTCTCTACTGTGCACTCTATCTTCTCCTCACTCTGCCTAATATTCGGCCCCTCTCTGACAAAGGTGGGTCAACAATGTGTGTAGCTGGAGAGTTTCTCTGCGGTCCCGCCAAGCCCCCGCAGTCCCACAGCCCACTTATAATCACTCAGATCTTCTATTACTTATAAACTGTATGGCCGTGGCAGCTTCTTGCTATCTGTTGTTATATCTTAAATTAACCCATTTCTGTTCATTTATAAGGTGGCTCGTGGCTTACCAGCATCTTACATCTGCTTCTCATCGTGGGGGTTAGCAGCATCTCTCTCCCTCAGCCTACTTCCAGGTCAAAGCTGGAACAGCTACCCACTACAAACGTGCCCCTCCATCCACTCCAGGGTTAATTGTGATGCTGTCCTCACAATCCTGGATATAGTTGACTCTATCTAAAAACAGTAACAAAAACCTTTAAGCACAAAGAGCAATTCCTTAAATCTTCACTGAAACACTGATAATAAGTACAGCCAAACTAACATGAAGTAAACAAGTTATTGCATGACCTGATTCGATATGGTGGTATAAACAAAGGATTGAAACCACCCAAAACATCAAAACCAAACTGTGACCAATTGGAAATAAGAGCCAATTGTTCCGTCCTGTGAATTGACCTTATAAACACCACAGTTCTACACTGTGTGTATCCAAAATCTCTTCCCTCTTACAAGCATGGACAATCAATCATCACTATTAACATGCAGCTATCTATAAATACACGTTATATAGCACATTAGCAACAAACATTAAATTACAACTTTCAATGCTGAATCAGAGTTATTTTCATGGTTTACAAGAACCATAACTGAAAATTCAGAATGCAAGTTATATTTCAACAAACTGGAAATATCTCCTTAAAATGGCAGATTTTTTTTTTAAAGATTTATTTGTTTATTATGTATACAGTGTTCTGTCTGCATGTATTCCTGCAGGCCAGAAGAAGGTGCCAGATCTCATTACAGATGGTTGTGAGCCACCATATGGGTGCTGGGAATTGAACTCTGGTCTTCTAGAAGAACAGCCAGTGCTCTTAACCACTGAGCCATCTTTCCAGCCCCAAAATGGCAGATTTTTAACACACACAACTGAAGAGCAATTTATTAAAAATCAACAACACAAAGCAACAGGAAATTGAAGAAATCCCAGTAGTTTATTTTGAGCATTTACAGTCATTTCCAAACTGTCACAGCTCAAGAAATGAAAGCAGGCAGTGGAGGCACACGCCAAACAGTTCTCCTCTCACGCTGCCGTTAAGGAAGCTGCAGCGTAAATCAAAACCACCTCTATGTTCTTCAAACCCGGCACACACAGAGCTATAAAAGTAGATTTGGACCTGTCACTGTGTGAAACCAGGAAAAGAAAGCCGAACAAAAACTGTGAACCAGGAATATTCATCAGACACAATCTTCCTGCGGCTTTGCACAGCTGTGTGTATATGCTTGTGTGTATGTGTGTATGTGTGTATGTGTATATGCATGTTTATATTAACTGTGTATATGTACATGCATATGTTTATATTAGCTTGTGTGAATGTATATGCATACATTTACATTAGTTGGGGCTCTTTTTTCAGGTTATCCTACCCCTTAAGTAGAATTTTTCTTAAGATGGGTATGTTTTCATCAGGGATGATATACGAGGTTGAGGGATACCGCTCAGCGGTAGAGCCTTGCCTAGCATGTCTGGGTTCAATCCCCAGCCCTGCAACTGACGGTGGTGGCGATGAAGCCCAGGAGAAATAGGACAACCCATTTCTGCTGATTGTTAGGCGTAAAGAAAATCATTAAATAAAAGCAGTGGTTTCGTTTGTGGAGGTCAATATATCAGGAAGCCTGTAAGGTCTTTTCTTGTAGCAATGCTTCTCTCTTTGAATAACTCTGAAGTAGTACTTTATCACCTTTACAGATGACACAGGTTAATCTGCTCAACAGCACAAGTGGTAAAGAGCAGTACCAGGCACCACGGCGCCCATCTATAGCGCCAGCTACGCAGAAGGATGAGGCAGGAGGGTCTTTTCAGTCTAGGAGTTCAAGACCAGTCTGGCAATGTATCTTCTATCTCAAATACACACACACACACACACACACACACACACACACACACACACACACACAATAGAATTCTTTCAAGGATTCTATTACTGATCTTCAAAAATCATAATCTAAAGGTCTTCTTGCTTCAAGGCAAGCTCATACACTATTTCTGTTAACACAATAACTACCAAATATTATAAAATCAGGCATACATTATCAACTAATGGAGCTCATTCTCCAGTCTTCTACCATATGAAGTATCAAAAATGTGCAGCTGTTTCTTGTAGCATTTTGGTAACAACTGAGATTACTACCCCTTAACTTGCCAAGAACAAAGTAAAGGCTGAAATCTTATCTAACAATAATTCTCCATCCTTTGTGTCTTTTAAGGAGCATGCCTCCTTTTCTACTTTTTGAGACAGGATCTCACTATATAGCCTTGGTTGGCCTGGACCTATATAGACCAGACTGGCTTCAAAGTCAGAGTTTCACTTGTCTCTGCTTCCGGAGTGCTTCCATTAAAGGCATACACCACCACCCCCAGCACTTAACACTAGTAAGAACGTAAGAAGCAAGCAAGCATAACTCTTAAAATGTGAACATTAGCTATCACTATATGCTTTCCTCATTTGAGGCTGACATGAGTTTATCTGGAAAAAAGCGAATCTGAGGTGGGAGAGGTGGTTCCACAGTTAACAGCACATGCAGTCCACAGCTGCCTGTAAATCTAGCTCCAGGTGATCCAATGCTCCTGGCCTTGGCAGGCACTGGCACTCATATACAGAAACAAACGTATGATGTAAGGGAGGGGGGGGGAGTATCTGGCTTAATAAAAATACACAGGGCTGAAGACATGTCTCAGCTGCCTGGCGGTGGTGGCGCACGCCTGTCATCACAGCACTTGGGAGCCAGAAGCAGGTGGATCTCAGTGAGTTCGAGGCCAGCCTGCTCTACAGAGTGAGATCCAGGACAGGCACCAAAGCTACACAGAGAAACCCTGTCTGTGTAGGTAGGAGAGGCTCAGTGGTTAAGAGCACTAGCTGCTCTTCTAGAGAACCTGAGTTCAAGTTCCAGCACCCATATGGCAGCTCACAGATATCTATAACTCTAGGTGCAGGGGACCTGACAGCCTCACATAGACATATCTGCAGGGAAAACACCAATGCACATAAAATAAAAATGAAATCTTTTTCCTTTTTTTTTTGGTTGTTTTTTTTTTGAGACAAGGTTTCTATGTAGCTCTGGCTGTCCTAGAACTCCCTCTGTGACCAGACAGGCCTCAAACTCACAGAGATCCTATCTACTGCTGTCTCCCGAGTGCCGGGATTAAAGGTGTGAGCCAACACCACTCAGCTGAAATAAGCCACTTTTTTAAAAATTACAAAGAGGGCTGGAGTGATGGCTCAGTGGTTAAAAGCACTGACTGCTCTTTCAGAGGACCCGGGTTCAATTTCCAGGATCCACATGGCAGCTCACAACTGTCTGCAACTCCAAGATCTAATACCCTTACATAGACATACATGCAGGCAAAACACCAATGAACATAAAATAAATTAAAAGATTATATTAAGGTTGGGGATTTAGCTCAGTGGTAGAGTGCTTGCCTAGCAAGCACAAGGCCCTGGGTTCAGTCCTCAGCTCCCCACCCCCCAAAAAAAAGAGTTGCTGTGGTCATGGTCTCTCTTCACAGCAATAAAAAACAATTAAATTAAAAAGAAAATATATCTAAAGCAGGCTGTTACACCTTGTTTTCTCTAGGTTGTAAAAAAAAAAAAAAAAGTGTCAGGAATGTCAACTGGGCAGTGGTAGCACACGCCTTTAATCCCAGCACTAGGCAGGCAGAGACAGGCAAATCTCTAAGTACAAGGCCAGCCTGGGCTACAACCTGGTCAAGGTTCCACCAGGGTTATACACACACAAAAAAATACTTGTATCAAAAAAGGGGGGGAAAAAAAACAAAACAAAAAACAAAAAAACAAGGCCGGGCAGTGGTGGCACACACCTTTAATCCCAGCACTCAGGAGGCAGAGACAAGTGGATCTCTGTGAGTTTAAGGCCAGCCTGGTCTACAGAGCAAGTTCCAGGACAGGAACCAAAACTACAAGCAGAAACTCTGTCTTGGGGAAAAAAAAAAAAAAAAAAAACCACACACACACACACACACCCCAAAACAAAACAAAACCACAACACCGTAAGTGTCAGGAATGTCAATTCCTTATAATATTATTTAATGTGTACAGGTGCCTTGGCTGCATGTATTGTGGGCAGAAGAGGATGATGTTAGATCCCCTAGAACTAGGGTTACAGAATGTAGATAGCCTATGTGGGTGTTGAGAACTGAATCCAGAGCCCTTCAAAGAGCACACACTATTTTAACTGCTGACCCATCTCTTTGCCCTTATGGGGCATTTCTTTTTTTTCTTTCTTCCTCTTTTCTTTCTTTTTTTTTTTTTTCTTCTTCTTTTTGGTTTTTTGAGACAGGGTTTTTCTGTCTAGCTAGTCCTGGAACTTCCTCAGTAGACCAGGCTGGCCTTGAACTCACAGAGATCCGCCTGCCTCTGCCTCCCCAGTGCTGGGTTTAAAGGTGTGCGCCACCACCACTGCCCAGCTTTCTTCTCTTTTTCCGAGGTCTGATCACTTGTTATTCTTTACTTATTTTTGACTAAGTCAGACTTAGACGTTCTCATGGAGGACAGCCTACATCTCTTGGGAGTCTGTCCCTGTTGATTCTTTTCCTCCTTCATTCTCTTGGTCAAAAGTTGAGCATATTCCACAGCTTGCTCAATTCTCTTAGTGCTTTGTTTCTTCAAAGCACTACAACAGTGTTTGTGCTCACGGGGCAAGTGGAGGAACAAGATGCTGAATCGTGAGTGCTCTGGGCACTTGTTAATGCCAGGCACACCTCAATTATCCCTCTTAGCAGCAGGTACTACATGCAATTTCTTAGCTTTTTTGTTTTGTTTTTAATATTTATGATCCAACTGGTACTGATAGTTTTGTTGTTTTAAGCTAATAAGACTCTTAAATGAAGCTAAAGGATATATATTTAACTGGAGGAAAAGAAAAGAGAATGGTCAGATACAAAGTAGACAAGTCAGCTGGGCAGAATGCTGCACGCCTCTAATGCCAGCACTCGGGAGGCAGAGGCAGGCAGGTCTCTGAGTTCGAGGCCAGCCTGGTCTACAGAGAGAGATCCAGGACAGCCAGGGTTACATATACAATGTGAGGCCCTGTTTCAATAAAGAAAACATGCCCCAAAGAACTTAAATGATAGGCTCATATTAATAAAATATTAGCCAGGCGGTGGTGGTGCACGCCTTTAATCCCAGCACTGGGGAGGCAGAGCCAGGCAATCTCTGAGTTTGAGGCCAGCTTGGTCTACCTAGCAAGATCCAGGAAAGGCACAAAGCTACACAGAGAAACCCTGTCTTGAAAAACAACAACAACAACAACAACAATAATAATAATAATATTAAAAATCATACTGCCTGATAAGGTGTAGTTTCACTCTAAAAACATAAAATTACCTAGATATCAATTCCCTGCTATGTGTAACAAGACTTTTTCTGCATGAAAGCTCAGCCTATAGCTTAGATTTGTTCCTAACTAGCTCTTATAGCTTAAATCAACCCATTTCTAGTAATCTACGTTTTTACTGTGTAGCTTTTTACCTTTCATTCTGTATGTCAGACTCCACATGTCCAGTTGGCGTCTCTCCTGAGCCAAGATTATGCCTCCTATACCTCCTGCCTAGCTATTGGTCATTCAGCTCTTTATTAAACCAATCACATCAATATATCTTCATACAGTGTACAAATATCCCACAACACTACAGACTATATATGTCAGTGCAGGGAATTAGCTTAAGACCATGGGTGTGTAAGTACTCAATCGTAAGCATAGGTCAATGTCCTTCCTCCTTGCAAAACTTCAGGAGAAGCTAGCACAAAACATTTACATACATCACCTAACTACTACAATAACATGCCACAGGCTAGACAACTCATCTAGAGGTAAAGTAAGCTACTTTCTTAGCAACTGAGATGCAAATTAACCACACCAGTAACTTTCATTCCCAAAGCAGAGAATATTAAGATGACATTTGATAAATTATTATAATGGTCAAAACACTGTAATTGGGGCTGAAGAGATGGCTCAGAGGTTAAGAGCACTCACTGGCTGCTCTTCCAGAGGTCCTGAGTTCAATTCCCAGCACCACATGGTGGCTCACAACCATCTACAGTGAGATCTGATGCCCTCTTCTGGCCTGCCAGAATTCATGCAGGCAGAACATTATATATGTAATAAATAAATAAATCTTAAAAAAAAACCCAAAAAACTGTAATTGGAATTTAAAGCAAAATTATAAGGAAATTAATTAATTAGGGGATTGGAGAATGGCCAGGGTTAAGGGGATTTGCTGCTCTTCAGGAAGACCACCTGGGTGTGGTTCTCCAGTAGTTTGAACAAGAAAGGCCCCCATAGGCTCATAAGCTTGAACACCTGGTCTGTTGATGGAACTGTTTGGGAAGGACTGGGTGGTATGGCCTTGTTGAGATGATGTATCTCTAGGGGCAGGCTTTGAGGTTTCAAAATCCTCTTCCCATTCCCAGTGTGTCTCTTTCTGCCTCCTACTTGCAGATAAAGATGTGAGCTCTCTGCTATTCCCGCCATCATACCTTTGCTCCACTGTACATGGAATGTGTATGTGGCACATACCTTAGGGATAACTAACAGTTCTCTAACTGGACTGGAAATTATGCCTGCCACTGGAGACCTAGCCAACTACCCAGGGCTAGTGAAGTCACACATCTTGGAGGAGAACCTACAAGCTACCACTGCTGCCACTTCACTAAACCAGGCTAACTCCTAACTACATCCTAAATATTTGTCCTGTACCCATGGACAAATACAGTCCTGTCCCTCATCAAAGAAACTTCTCCATGTAACAGACGGATAGACCACTATGGAAAACAATCAATCAAAATGCAGAGTTGTGGGCCACTGGTATTGCAGTCTACTTCTCCAGGATTCCAGGATACACAGAGGACCAGCTGAGCAATGACGAGACTATTGGACTTCTCATTCAGATGGACTACAGCCTGTAAGTCATCCCAATAAGTCCATACACACACATACACTGTGGCCTACGACATGGCTCTGTGGGTGAAGGCACTTGGTACCAAGTATGACTGACCTGAGTTCAATCCCTAGACCCACATGGTGAAATGAGAACTGACTTCTGCCGAGGTGTCCTCTGAAGCTCAGTGTGGTGACTCACACCTTTAATCCCAGCACTCAGGAGGCAGAGGCAGGTGGATCTCTGTGTGTCTGAGGACAGCCTGGGCTACAGAGTGAGTTCCAGGACTGCCAGAGCTACATAGTGAGACCCTGTGTCCAAAAAAAGGAAAAAAGACCAAGCAGTGGTGGTACACGCCTTTAATCCCAGCACTCGGGAGGCAGAGGCAGGTGGATCTCTATGAGTTCCAGGCCAGCCTGGTCTACAGAGTGAGAATCCAGGACAGGCTCCAAAACTACATGAAGCTACCCTGAATCAGGGGGGGGGGGGGGGGTTGCCTCTCAGCTCCACACATGTGCTACAGCACAAGAACACCCACACAGACACATGCAGCAACAGTTACCAACAATCTAACCAACTTTGCCATGGCCTTATTATTTTTAATATACAATACTGTAGCCTAATAATTTAATATTACTTGCCCATTAGAAAATTTATGTATTATCTATTATCAAAACATATAATTCTTCAATAGTATGTAAGAAACATAAAAATGGCTTTAAAAACAATCCAGGACTACAGGACTCCAAAAAACATGTAAAGAATTGGATACGTCATGTGTTACGAACTGTAACCAAATTCTTGATTTCAATTTAAATAACAAAGCTGAGGTTTACTTTTAATAAAGTTATTTTATCCTAAAGTAAATAATATTTCCTAATAGTCATGATTAAATTATTCTACCATATCTCCCTTTAAATGTACCTGCCAGCGTTCTGTCTACTTTCTGGGGATACACTGCGCACGTTGAACCATAAAGAACGTCAACGCCCTTGAACTTGTCACTTGAAGTTTATTTTGCAGCACTTTCCTTCAAAGTCATGTAATTTACTGATCGCGACTGTTTATAAATGTGACGCTTGGCTTTTGAGACGATTAAAAATCTTTAAGTACTAAAATTTTACATCATGATTTGTTTAACTTAAGAAGTGTTATGACGGTCACACTACAAGAAGATGTGAAGCAGAAACAGGATGACGCCTGAAACACCGGCCACCCCTCCCTCCCGTCAGAAGAGAAGGCAGACAAAAGGAAACGGGCGAGGCTAAAGAACCAGAGCAGGACAGGCAAGAAACTTCTCCCCGACTTGCAAAAGGGGGGAGACTCTGAGGTCTAAGGAGGTAACAGAACCATCCACGTCAGTTTATAGTAAGGCATCTTCTTCACATGTTATTGAATCCCATCATGCCTTTCATATTGCCAGCAGCACCTTGTTGAAACTGCCTCATCATTGACTGAAGTCCTGCCATGCCACCTAGAGGGAGACCAGAGTAAGACAGGTCATGACCAGGCGGACTCGAAATGCTTACTGCTTCCGCCTAACAAGTACTTTAACTTCTAAAACAGTGCTTTGACAGCAATTTCGTCAGCAACCAATGAAAAATGTGCGTTATCGGCTTTATTTTCATCTAAAAAGAAAGTGGAAAATGTGCTTCATGAAGTTACCACGAGGAATAAGGTAAAACACGAAAAGATCTTGGAATAGTTCCTGTCCGCAATCAAGAAGTCTGAACAGAGCATTTCTATGTCAAGACAAAGTCTTTTTGTAACAAGAATTAGTTTTATAAAAACTGGTCAATTCAGGACAGCGGCTGAATTTACCATTTGCTGAGCACTTACTATACGGCCAGAACCATACTAAAGGCTTGCTTTCACATACATTTATTTGCTCATTTATTTGTCACAGTCTCCTGACAAATGAAGTAAGTATTCTATAAAATAAAATTCAACCAGTCAGGATTCAGAGGGTCATCTTCCTTCAACCACTCACCTTTTGAACAGTCTTACCTACAAAAGTCTTACCATTAAACTACAACCCTTATAAATGGAACTCTATGCTACAGCTGGCCAAAGATTGTATATTTACCCATGTGATGAAGAACTCGTGGATCCATCATTTTGGCCATTTGTTGATTCAATTTTGCCATCTGTGACTGACTCACATTCTTAGACATATCACCACCTGATGAAACAAAAGTTTTTAGTTAGTATATGATGTGGTATAGAATATCATACAGCTTACTAATATTGGTCTCAATTACATTTTTGGGGGACAAACACAAGAAATTCTATCTATAGGATCATTGTTGTTACTGCATTCGCCCCGGCTACACTGGAATTTACTATGTAAGCCAGGCTTCCTGGGTAAGGAGGTCAAAGGCATGACCCAGTATTTCTTTTCTTTCTTTTTTTTTTCCCCCCCATTTTTTGAGACAGGGTTTCTCTGTGAGCTTTGGTGCCTATCTTAGAACTTACTCTGTAGACCAGGCTGGCCTCAAACTCACAGTTTCTCCTGGTTCCGCCTCCCGAGTGCTGACATCAAAGGCATGAGGCACTATGCCTGGCTAGAAGTATTTCTTTCCTTTTTTTTTTTTTTTTGGTTTTTCGAGACAGGGTTTCTCTGTAGCTTTTGGAGCCTGTCCTGGACTAGCTCTGTAGACCAGGCTGGCCTCAAACTCACGAGATCCACCTGCCTCTGCCTCCCAAGTGCTGGGATTACAGGCGTGCGCCACCACTGCCCGGCTGAAGTATTTCTTAAAGCTATGATTTTTCCCCCTAATATAACTAGGCAGCCCCTGCTAGGGACCCTGAGGAGACAGGAAGCTGTGAGGACCAACACAAGGAGAGATCCAAAGGACACAGTAAGGCAGCTTTTGGAACTCCAAAAGACCAAACAGGACCACATGGGCATGTGGTGCTCCTGGATTGTCCTGGGTGTATTCCTGACCATTCTGGAAAGAAATATCGATCTCCCCAAATAACACAGGAGACACAAAATGTTCACTAATCATGTGGTTATCTATGTAGTGCTTGTTTACCGAAAGTTACTTCACTGAAAAATAATAGCTTAAAATTTAAACTACGGTTGTGGCCAGAGCTCAGTGGCTCACTGACTGCTCCACGGCCCAGCATTGGGAGGGCGCAGAAGAGTGACAGGGGAGGTGGGACAAAAAGCTGGAGTTACCGAAAAGGACTAACTAGGGGAGACTGAGTAACTGGTAAACGAACATGCAAAACACGGTTTCTCTGTGCAACCCTGGTTGTCCTGGAACTCAGAAACTCAGAGATCTGACTGTCTCTGTTTCCCAGGTGCTGAGATCAAAAGAGTTTGCTATCACCGCCTGGCATATGATCTCAAAGATATTTGTATATCCCTTTTTTGAGAAAGAATATTACTGTGTAGCTGTCCTGGAATTCTTTATGTAGACCAGACTAACCTCAAACTCACAGGGATCCTCCTGCCTCTGCCTCCTAAGGGCTGGGATTACAGGTGCGCACCACCACCGCCCAGCTCATTTGTTTTTTCACATTATAGAAACTAAATCAAAAGAAGGCCTCTGAATAAATTCTTCAGAAAAACAATATTTTATTTTATACTATACATAGCAAAATAAATTCCAGCAGGAATAAAAAGATAAAAAATAAATCTGGCCAAGTGATAAATCTTGGTGGTATAAAGCCTACACAGCCTACATGAGACTCTGAGTTTGATCCCAGTCCCACTACACCAATCAAACAAAACTGAGGAGAAGAAAACACTCAGCTGGTTGCTGTGGTGTCAACCCAGGAAGGCCGCGTGAGGAAAAGATGAACAATCAACAGGTGTGGCTTACAGGAAGACTGTTTGTTTGACTGACCAACTGACTGAGACAGACTCTCTATGCAACTCTGGCTGTCCTAGAACTCCCTTTATAAACCAGGCTGGCCTCTGCTTCAAGGGGGCATCACCAGCTTCGTCTTACTTTTTGAAGTAAGGTCTAACTACGTAGCCCTAGCTGGCGTTGAACTTGAAGGTATCCTTTGCCTCCTAAATGCTGGGATTATAGACACTGTGCCCACTTGAAACTTTGGAGAGGGGTGGTGGAGTATGGATCAAACTCGGAGCCTCAAGCATGCTAGCCAGGCACTCTCCCTCTGAGTTACACCTCCAGCCCTAAGACTAGAAATGAAGTAAAATGAGAACGTTGAGACAGTCTGCAGATGAAAAGCAGGGATGTTTAGATGTCCTTACAGAGAAATAGGGAGAAGAAACATCAAGGGACGGAACAAGGGAGAGGTGGCCACGCACCAACTCCAATCAGTTACAACTGGAAATGTTCTGAAAATATGTGACCGTTAAACTAGACACTACATTAGAAAATCGACTTAGTGTCTACCATAGTTCTAACCAAAGAGGAAAACCGACTCCATGGAACTACCTAGAAATTGACTGGGCACAACAACAGAAGAGTCATCTAAGGATCTAGACACAAACACTGCTGAAACAGGAGGAGGCAGTGATGAGAGAGAGAGAGAGAGAGAGAGAGACAGACAGACAGACAGACAGACAGACAGACTTGAGTTTTGCTGGAGTTCTGACACCAGGTCTAGCTTTAAAGGAATCGCAGAGGATCAGGCCAGCAACGACCCTGCTGCTTTTCTTGTTTCAAGAAAGTCGGGACTGTTAGCATGTGATACCCAACCTAGTTAATGGATATATTTGAAGAATTTTTAGTAATATGAAAAAATAATCAGTTATATCGACTTTTGTCTCCACAGGATTTGTGGGATTCTTTGAGGAATGAAAGAGAGTTCAATTTTTTTTAGATTTATTTATTTATTATGTATACAGCATGTATGACTGCAGGCCAGAAGAGAGCACCAGATCTCATTACAGATGGTTGTGAGCCACCAACTGGGTGCTGGGAATTGAACTCAGGACTCCTAGAAGCAGTAAGTGCTCTTAACCTCTGAGCCATCTCTCCAGCACGAGAGTTGAATTTTTTATACTCTTACATTCTCTAAATATTCTATAGTATGTATGTTGATAGAAATAAAATCATTTTCAATATTAATGTCTACCATCTTGATTCTAAAAACAGATAAATCATGTGTCACATGATAAATCCTGGTAGTACTTGACTTAACATTAAGTTCAGATTGTCTCTCTTCTTCAGTACTGGGATGAAACCAGGGACTCAGACAGGCCCTACCACTGAGCAAAGCCCCAAGCCCCACAACATGAAATACAACAGCACCTTTTCCAGTAATATTTTGATTCTTCACTTCCTTCTCTGAAGTGATAAAGCACCTTTTTGCCTCACCTTTGAAAAGTCCTTTGATACCTCCCATCTTCTTGACCATCTGTGCAAACTTGGTGTACTGAGTCAGAAGCTCTTGAACGTCTCTTGTTGATACACCTGACCCTCGGGCAACTCTCTGGATCCTGCCTGGTTGCTTACTAAAAACCTTGGCACCATCTGTACTGTCCAGTTCTGCAGACAAGGACCAAATAATATCATTTACATAAGAGCATCATTCATTATCACAGTAGCTAAGCACTCTGCCTCTGAGTTATACCTCCAGTCCTAAAATGGAAATGTATTTATTAGAAAATAAAAATAGGGGGCTAGAGAGATGGCTCAGCAGTTAAGAGCACTGACTGCCCTTCCAGTACTCAGGTTCAATTTCCAGCACCCACATGGCAGGTAATAACTGACTCTAACTCCAAAATCTGGCACCCTCACACAGACATACATGCAGGCAAAATACCAATGTAAATGAAATAAAAATAAATTATAAAAAAGAAAACTGAAATAAAGCCAAATGAAAAACTTGGAACTGAACAGGGAAGAGGTGAACACAAACAAGCAATATATAACTTTGGAGGGTTGTACAGACATGTTTTTGTTTATTTTTAGTTTTCAGAGACAGGGTCTCATGTATCCCTAGTTAGCCTCAAAATCTCTATGAAGGGGAGGATGACCTTGAGTTTCTGATTTGTCTGCTTCCACTCCTTGAGTGCTGGGATTACTGGGTTTGATACCACACCCAGTTTATTGGGTTCTAACAGGGATTCCTGAATGCTAGGCAGGCACCCCACCAACACTCAGATGGGGAGGAGGGTGTGTTTGTGTACTGACACATGTGTGTGTACAAATGAGTCCTCTCCCAAATTATCTGTTTGATAGAGGGGCTCTCAACGAACCTAAGCTTGCTGTTTTGGGTAGGCTGGCCGAGCAGCAAGCTCCTAGGATCTGGTTGTCCCCACTCCTCAGCACCAGAGCTGGAGGAATGGACATCCACGCATGGCTTCTGACCATGGGTTCTGGGGTCTGAAATCCAGGCCTCTTGCCTCACAGTGAGTGCTGTCACCTCCTGAGCCATCTCCCCAGCTTGTTTCTCTTTACAGAGAAAATGTCACTGCTGTCTGTATACTATAAAATATCTATCTTATTATATACAGAACGAGACATGTAAATGGTCAAACCACAAAACAGATTTAATAAATGTTACTGTTTGTCAGGTTTGCTTCTAATTTAAAAATTTAAAGTAGAATATAATAAAAATATTTATAGCATTAGAATAAAAAGAACAAAGCAAACATATGTATACTTTATCTACAACTTAAACAGAATATTCTGAGAACAAACTAGCATGGTGGCACATACCTTTAACCCCAGGACTCAGAAGGCAGAGGCAGGAGGATCTCTGTAAGTCTGGTCTACATAGCAAGTTCCAGGCCAGCTAGGACTACATGGTAAGACCTGGCTTCAAAAGGAAAAAAGAAAAATCTGAGGACTTCTGAAACTCTATGTCTGTCACTCTGTATTTCACATGTCCGTCCTTTCTATGTCCTCCACAAATCACAATATGGCATATTTCAAAAACAGACCAGAAGCACTTAGCCTGATTCTACCCTATAAACAGCTGCTAACTTCTGATTCACAAATGTAGGTCTCCTAAGCAGGTAGAAGACAGCAGATTCTACCTACAGTTAATGGAGGAATTCTCCCTGGTCATACGCTAGCCCTTGTACTCTGAGGCCCCTTCAGTGTGTGATCACTCAGAACAGGAGGCGCACTTCTTCTGCCTTTACTTGTATGCAATCAAGGAACGAGGTGGACTTCAGTCCACATAGCTGCTTTAAGCTCTGCCTGCATGGCAGGTAGCACACTCAGGAGGGTGAGGCAGGGGGATCACAAGGTTCGAGGCCAGCTTGGGATACACAGCAAACCCTGTCATAAAAAAAGAAAAAAAGGGGGGAAAAGAAAAAGAATCCATAGTGTAACTGTCTCAAAACAAAACAAAAACAAAATAAACAGAGCCAGAATGCAGACATAAGAGAAAACACCTCTCAGTCTCTTTTTCACCGTATCTCGGGCTGAGCTCAAACTTGTGATCTTGTCTTGGCCTCTTGAGTGACAGGAGTATAGGCACAGGATACGCCTCGCCCAACATTCTCTTTATGACCTCGCTAATATGCCTTAACTAGCCATCTAGATGGCTTAGTAGATAAAGTCGCTTGTTGCCAAGCCTGATATTCAACCTGAATTCAATCCCTGAAATTCTCATGGTAGAAGAACCAACTTCCCCAAGTTATCCTCTGACCTCTACACACATATACCAAGTCCCCCCACACCCCTGGCAATACGTAACCAAGTTTTTATAAAAGGGAGTGTGGGTCGGGGGAGCTGGGCAGTGGTGGCATACAGCTTTAATCATAGCACTCAGGGGGCAGAGGCAAGCGAATCTCTGACTTTGAGGCCAGCCTGGTCTACAAAAAAATTGGGGTAGGGAGTACCTCAGTGGTTAAGAGCACTGGCTGATTTTCCAGAAAAATCATGGTTTGCTTCCCACACCACACAGTGGTTCTCAGCTGTCTGGAACTCCAGCTTCAAGGAACCCCATGCCCTTTGACCTCCCCAGGCACAGCACACCCATTTTGACCAGACATACATACAGGCAAAACACCCATTCATGTAAAATAATAATTTAAAAAAGTCAGTTTCCATTATTAAAAAATAGGTGGCCTCAGTCTTATCGACCCCAGTGATTGGCTAACAGCATCGGAAATATAAGATTGCAGTTTCTGGAATCAGTCCAAGTACAGAATGATCCAGGCCTGGTGGCACATGCTTTTGATCCTAGCACTCAGAGACAGAAACAGATCTCTTTTTAATTTGAAGCCAGTTTGGTCTACATAACAAGTTACAGGTCAGCTAACGCCACATAGTGAGACCGTCTCAAAAAACAACAAAAACTACAGAACAAATGCATGAAATAGAAAAACCAAATCTAGGCGAACAAATGCACATCTGTAAACACTGATTTCTGCAAAGAATGGCAATAAGGATCGTGAAGTTAGACTGTCTTCACTAAACACAGCTGGGTCAACTCTCTCCTCCAGATACAAACTCTCAGTTGCTGATGCAGGAATGCAAATAAACGGGAAGATTTCTAGAAGACAGTGTTCAGAGCATCTTAGGACTCTGAGGGGGGAGAACCACCTTGTCTTGATATTCAGTTACATCAGACATTTGAACCTCTCCAAGTGTTTTGGCTAATCTTGAGCGTTCCTTTTTCAGACTGTTTTTTCCCTTAGTCTGAAGCCAAGAGCTGCTACATAGCTGTTGTTGGCCTTGAACTTGCTACATAGCCAGGCCAGCCTCCAGCTCACTCATGGTACTCCTGCCTCAGTGTTAGGATTACATGTGTGTGTTTATATAGCTACCCAGTCTTGGCATTTTCCATTTTGATTAAGTTTGAGAATCACTATTACCAATTGCTACAAACATGAAAAGGAAGATTTTTATTTAGACTTTTACTTATTTATTAGTATCATTTTTTGTTTTTTGATGGTTTCATGTAGCTCAAGCTGGCTTCAACCTTACCTTACAGCTCAAGAATGACCTTGAATTCCTATTCCTCCTGCCTCCACCTCCCAAGTATAGGGATCATAAGTGTGCACGGCCTTGCCTAGAGACTGGGATTTTATTGAAACTATAAATAAACTGAATAATTATGTAAGGAAGTATGTCATTTGGTTATAACTCTAATTACAGAATTTTTGTTGCCTGGCATTTCCATATATACTCCCCTGCCCGGTATAAAAAGAAGGCTTTCGATAACAAACAGATAAACAAATAAATACAAACATGATTTCAAAAAGAAGAAAAAAAAAAAGGTTTTCAGATGTGGGAGAGCCATCATGTACCCTACAGAGTGACTGAGGACAGACTCCCAAGAAAAATGCTTAGGTTGGACCCCAGCCTCTCTACTGTCCAGTAACCTTGAAAATTTTCACTCAGTATGATTATAAGTTTTTTTCATCCGGAAAAGATATATAATAGTGAACTATCTCCCTTAAGAACCATGATGATTAAATGGTTTATATTTGAAAGGTACACATTAAGTATTGAAGAGACAATTAAAAAAAAAAAACACTGAATTTACTTGATTATTTATTTATAAATAGCTTCTCTCTCTCTTTTTTTTTTTTTTAAAGATTTACTTATTTCTGTACTTTATGTATATGGGTGTTTTATCTGTATGTACAGTTGCACACCAGAAGAGGACATCAGATCCCATGTTACTACAATTACAGATGGTTGTGAGCCACCATGTGGGTACTGGAAATTGAGCTCAGAACCTCTGGAAGAACAGCCAGTGCTCTTAACTGCTGAGACCTCCTTCCAGCCCCTGATTATTTATATTGAGATAGGATCTCACCATGTATCTCTCACTAGCCTGAAACTTGCTATGTAGACCAGGCTGGCCTCAAACTCAGAGATCCACCTGCCTCTGCCTCTCAAATGCCTGGATTAAAGGAGTACACCAACATACCCAGCCAACATTTAATTTTTTTAAGCACAGGATTCTCTCAAAACTGACTGTAATTTTCCCCATTCATTTCTTTCTATCAACTAGATGAAAACATACAATTCTTTCTTTGGAGCTCACTTAGAGAAGTGTTATACTTCTTGAATTTCTCTCAATGAATCAGCCCAATGATCACAACCCTTTAGTGAGAGCTTACAAGTTACTCCAGATCTACCTAAAAATAATCTTTGGATCTAAGTTTCTTCCATCTTGCCAACAAGAAATCATGAAACTCAAAACCTGCTGCTATCCGGAACACTGCCCAGTCAAGTCACTCACTCTCTTACCTTGATCATTCATACTATCCATTATCGTCATCAGCTTCTTTAGCCTTGCCATTGACTCCTGCTCATTCCCTTTGCTCATAAAATCTGTTCCAAAACCTGGAATCATCCCCTAAAACAGATTGAAACATAGTCATCAATGACTTAATACTGCTCAAAATGTCAATATTTAAATACTAGCCTTGAAACTAATTACTAAACAAACTTTTTACCCAAATGATTTATGCAAGTAAAACTGTTCTTAGAAATCACAATAAAAAGTACATTATATAAACCCATGAATGTATCATAGCAAACCCACTACTGTACACAATTGACACACGCTAACAAGGCAGGTGGCTCTTCTGTTACAGCCATACCTGCTGCACTGCAGTGTATTACAGCTGCTTTCTTTGTACAAATAAAATGAACACAAAAACAGACAAAGAACTTTAGAAACATTTAAAGATAACTAACCAAGATCTGACTGAATGGGCCCATTTTCATGATATTCTGAAACTGTTCATACATGTCTCGCAATGTAAACTGACCTGAAATACAATATAAATAATTCAGATATAGGAGAAAACGCACATTTCCATTCAATAAAACTAGTATTTTCCTTAATCATGAATTCATCCTGAAGCATAGTATCCAATCAACAAACATTCATTGCACAGTTACTGAGTGGAAGACAGGATGAATGCTGTAAGCAGTAATAAGCACATGGACAGATTGTATCCCAGAGAAGCTTACTATTCTAGCACATTAGATAGACATACGCAGTTACAAGAAACTTAGCAATAAGGCAAACTACATCTACTAAAATGGCTACAGTTAAAAGGCTTGAACATAGCAAAAGCTAAAGGGAATATAGAACATGTAAAATTTCTATACATTACAGGCAAGAATATAAAACAGTGAAAATGACATTTTTGAAATGTCTTCATAGCTTAGCTGTCCGTGGTTAGGAAAGTGGACAGACTGAGGACAAGCGTACTCAAATAATGCTAGGAGTGATGACACGGCCTTTAATCCCAGCAGAGTCAGCTGAATCAATCCTCGAGTTTGAGGACACACTGGTCTACACAGAGTTTTAGGACAGCCAAGGCTACACAGAGAGTCCCTGGATGAAAAAACTAGAGTTTCATTGACGACTATAAAAAAACTTCATTGATGATTACAAAAATATTTTGGTGATGGGCATGGTGGCTCATTCTGTATTCTCTATACTCAGGAGGCTGAGGAGAGAAGATTCCAAGTTTATAATCAGCCAGGACTATGAAAGGAAGATTCTGAATCCCATAACTCGGGGAATAGACCATAAGACTCAAGCATTCTGCCCAAAGCCGACCTGGGGCCCAGCTGCCGATCCTGTGAAGCCCAACAACTTGGAGGCGTTGGTGAGATTGCCCTACTGATCAACCTGTCAAGCTGAGATCCATTCAGGAGAGCTTTCAGAAGCCTGCAGCCTGCAGTCTGAGGAAACAAGATCAGCTGAGGAGTGGGCGAGCGACCTGAGAACGCAAGAAAAGGAGCTGTCCAGCCACCGAACCAGATCAGAGTCATAAGCCCACCCTACACCAACTGGGAAGAGGTAAGGCCCCATCTCTGGACTGGCAGTCCAGGTCTCTAGCCCCTAGGCCCCAGCCATCAGAGCCCCAGGGACCAGGCAGCTACCAATCCCTGCTCCCTCACCAAAAAAACCAGCCCCTGCAAACCCAACAACCACTGGAGTCATAAGCCCACCCTCCACCGATTGGGAACAACTGCTCCCTACGACAGAACCCACTAAGACCAATTGGACTAAGCTGCTTCTGGAGAAACAGAGCCCAACGGCACCAATTCAACCAAGAACTCCTAGTGGATCAAGACTAACAATTGGAACAAGAGAGGCACCTTCAGACACAGACACCGCCTGTACCGAGCGGAGGAAGAGATGAGTACACGCCAGTGTAAAAACACAGGTAACAACATAAAGACCTATATGACACCATCAGAACCTAGTGATTCTACACCTGCAAGACCTGAACATACCAACGCAGAAGAAGCAGAAGAAATCAATCCTAAAAATGACTTTAAGAAGATAATAGAGAGGGGAGTTGGGGATTTAGCTCAGTGGTAGAGCGCTTGCCTAGCAAGCACAAGGCCCTGGGTTCGGTCCTCAGCTCTGGCAAAAAAAAAAAAAAAAAAGTTGAAGATGATAGAGGCCCTTAAAGAGGAAATGAAAAACTCCCTTAAAGCTACACAGAGAAACTCTGTCTTGAAAAAATAAAAACAAACAAACAAAAAAAAATGGAAGAAAAAACAAACAAAAAATTGGAAGAAATCAAAGAAAGCCAAGAAAAAGTAATTAAACAGATAAAGGAAACAGTTCAAGATCTAAAAATTGAAATCGAGACAATAAAGAAGACACAAACTGAGGGAATGCTGGAAATAGGAAATCTGAGTAAACAAACAGGAACTACAGATGCAAGCGTGACCAACCGAATGCACGAGATGGAACAGAGAATCTCTGATGTTGAAGACACAATAGAGAAAATAGATTCGTCAGTCAAAGAAAGGAAGATTCTGTCTCAAAACCAAAAACAAATTATATGGGCTGGTCAGATGGCTCGGTGGATGAGGTACTTGCCAGGCAAACTGATGACCTGAGTTCAATCCCTGGAAACCACACAAGGTGGAAGTAGAGAACTATTTCAGTACCCTCTGATCGCCATATACATGCCACAGTGTGCTTACCCACACACACATCACACACACACACACACACACACACACACACACACACACACACACACACACACACAATGATAACAAGAACAATAATAAATTAGGAAGGGAGAAATCATGTATGAAATAAACTGGTTGAGAGAAAATGGACACAATACAGAACTGGGCTGTAGAGATGGTTTGGCGACTAAGAATACTTGCTGTTCTGTTATAAGGACCAGTGTTTAGACTCTAGAATAATCCACTTTGGCCTTTCACAAAGAAAGAAGTGGAATCAGCTAGATGGCTCAGTGGGTAAAGATGTTTGCCACCAAGCCTAATGAGATGCGTTTGATTCCCCAGAACCCACATAAAGGTAGGAGAAGAAACTCCAGCAAGTTATCCTCTGAATTAAGTACTTGTCCACAGGGAGTATAAAGAGAGGATGTATGTCACAGACTAGCAAAAAGTGTGAGCAACTTACACTGGAGAAATTCAAAGCTCAGCATGGCTGGCACAGAATGCTAAACATAGCAGAGTCAAACCTTATGGAGAAGACAGGAACTAGATAACGGGGTCTTTTATAAGCCCTCTAAGGACAAGGGGAAGGTGACAGAGGATTTTAGATTGATGGGATCATAGTGGAATTTCTGAAAACTCTTATTTTCTGAATAAAGAGATCAGCCAGGCTTAGTGACACACATCTGTAACCCCATCATTCCAGAGGCTGAAGCAAGAGGCTCTCAAGTTCAAGGATGGTTTGGATGTGGTGGTGTGAATGATAATGGTCCCCATTCAATCATATATTTGAATGTCTGGCCCTTAGTTGGTGGATTGGTTGGGAATGATTGGAAGGTGTGGCCTGGTTGGAGAAGTGTCACAGGAGTGGGCTTTGAGTTTCAAAAGCCCATGCCAGCCCCAGTTATGCTTCCTTGGCTTTGTACCTGTGAATCCCATGTAAGCTCTCAGCTAGTACTCCAGCATCACGCCTGCCTGTGTGCTGCCAAGCTCCCTACTGTGACGACCATGGCCGCCTGCCTGTTGCCATGTCCCCTACCAAGATGGTCATGGACTCACTCTCTGCATCTGTAAGCAATTAAATACTTTCTTTTATAAGCAACTGAGGTATGAGATAAAATAGCATGGCTGCAGAAGAGCTGAGAAACTGGTCGATAAACTGGAGGTGTTCAAGGGTGAAAGCACTAAGACTAGAAGAAAAATAAAGAAGGCTAAGGACATGGCTGGGAGGCAGACTATTTGCCTAGCATGCATAAGATCCTGTGTCCAATCCCAAGTCCTGGAGGTGAAAAAGCAATCGGTAAGCCAGGCAGTGTGGCGCACACCTTAGTCTCAGCACTCAGGAGGCAGAGGCAGGCAGATCTCTGTGAGTTCAAGGCCAGCCTGGTCTACAAAGCAAGTCCCAGGACAGGCTCCAAAGCTACATAGAGGAACCCTGTCTCCAACCTCACCCCACCCCCCAAAAAAAAGTATCAGTAGATAACACCCAAGTTTCTGACTCCAGACACAGGCAAATGTTGTTAACACTCACTGATAAAAATGGTGGTGTGAGCTAGGCGGTGGTGATGCATGTCTTTAATCCCAACACTTGGGAGGCAGAGGCAGGTGGATCTCTGAGTTAAGGACAGCCTGGTCTACAGAGCGAGTTCCAGGATAGCCAGGGATACACAGAGAAACCCGGTCTCGAAAAATAAATAAATAAATAAACAAATAAATAAACAAACAAATAAACAAACAAACAAACAGCAAACAAGGGTAATGTTCAAGAGTAGGGTGGAAGATAATATGTTGAATGTGAGGTGTTATGGAACGTATCAGTGGAAAAATGGTTTAGTAAACATACAGATTAATAAGGGTGAAGCTTGAAAGAAAGAGGTGGGGGGTTGGGGATTTAGCTCAGTGGTAGAGTGCTTGCCTAGCAAGCGCAAGGCCCTGGGTTCGTTCCTCAGCTCCACAAAAAAAAATGAAAGAAAGAAAGAAAGAAAGAAAGAAAGAAAGGAAGGAAGGAAGGAAGGAAGGAAGGAAGGAAGGAAGGAAGGAAGAAAGAGGTGGCCTCCAATGATGCCTAAAAACCCACCAACATCTGAGAGGTAAACACAGGAGTACAACATGAAGAGAAGGCAGGCAGGGCAGAACAGTACACAAACACAGGAATTAACAAAATGGCCTGAGAAAAGCCAGGGTGGCCATTAACCACTTGTTAAGTGTTTGTGTTCCTCTTGTTATGTGACCGTCATAACCATCAGTACCACCACCTACTTTTTACAGATAAAGCCGAAGTTCCATAGTGGAAGAATCTGAGTCTTGAACAGTGATACAGAAGTGGTCTTCCCCTTGCATGATGTGAAGAAAGGGTCTATATGTGTTCCTAATCTCATCCTTATAAACTTCCTTTTACATAGTTTAGTATATACACACATAATTGGGAAGGCAGATTTAAAAAGACATACTCTATAGATCAGGCATGGTGGTGCAGCCTTGTAACCCCAGAGGGCAGAGGGCAGGAGGACTGCCACAGATGGAGACCAGTCTGGTCTACATAGTGAGTTCTAGTCTGGCCAAGGCTGTACAGCAAGACCTCCTCTCAAAACTACCAAAAACCCAGGCAATGGTAACACACGCCTTTAATCCCAGCACTTGGGAGGCAAAGACAGGCGGATCTCTGTGAGTTCAAGGATAGCCTGCCTGGTCTACACAGAGAAACCCTGTCTTGAAAAACCATATGCAAAAAAAAAAAAAAAGGCCAAGTGTGATGGCACACCTGTAATCTCAGTGCTTGAAAGGCAGCAGCCAGAGCAAAAGGTACTCCAGACCAGCCCAGGACACAAGACCCTGAGTCTATACATACATATACTAAGTGTATTCTGAATTCTCAGATGTTTTGTTTGCAAGAATGAAAATAAAAGCTTCGATGTCAACTTTCAGCTAATTTGATTATAAGATAACAAAACTAATTCAGTAGCTGCTCAGATGCCCAAGAATTAAAATGATTTGCATATAAATCATCTAAAACAAGCATTGAACCTCTTTATTTTTTGGAGACAGAGTCTCACTATGTAGCCCTGGATAGCCTGGAACTCACTTTGTAGACCAGGCTAGCCTGGAACTCAAAGAGATTAAAGGTATATGCCACTATGCCCAGTTTAAAAAAAAGTATTTGAAAAGTTGATTATTCTAGATACAGACATTATCATTTCTAATGAATTAATAGTAAATATATCAAAAAGACGGGCTGGGAAGATGGGTCAGTGAATAAAGGTGCTTGTCTTGCAAGCCCAGGGAACCAAGTTCAACCGCTGGAACCCATGTAAAGGTAGAAAAGAACAAACTTCATCCACAAAGTTATCCTCTAACCTTTTCATGAGAGCTGTGGGACATGTGCAAATTGACTCCCCTCACATCCAACTTTTTAAAAAGAAAAGAAAAAGAAATCAAGAAAAAGCTCGATAGTGCATGCCTATGACCCAAGCAGAAGCAGGCGGATCAGAGGCCAAAGCCAGCTTCAGCTACACAGTAAGATCTCTCTCCGAAAAGCAATGGGTGGGGAGGTAGAGAGCTGTAGAGCAATTCTAGCATGCACAAAGCCTTGGGTTCAATCCTCAGCACCACCAAAAGGAAAGGAAGACAGAGAAACATTTGAGACCCCATGCTTTTGTGCGCACTATACCATGCTTCAGCTTCTCTATGAGCGCCTCGTTGTCATCCAGCTTCAGCTCGTTGACTTTGTCTATCAGCCCTTCAATGTCACCCATACCTGTAAGACACCAAACGGAAAATGAACATGACAACGTGCTCACCTTTACACGATGCAGAGCACACTGATACATGGAACAGTTTACAGGGTTGGTTACATGATCTCACTGTATTTGACATGAAAGAAACTGAAGCTAAGGAGGAAGCAAAGGTATGGACCGGGGTGACCCCCTCACCCCGTGCTCACTAACTACACACTTTAAGAGGATGACAAGTTTTGCTGCCATCACCACTTCCATCACTCTAACTGCACATTCCTGTAGTGTGTGCTCAAACTCTCCCAAAAAGCTCTGCATCCAACAACCCACTTTACCATTCTAACCACAGAAGAGGACAGAGGGCTGGGGTGCGGCTCGGCAGCAAAACTGGTCCCCAGCACTTCAAAGAAACAAGGAACGGAAAGTAAGCCAGAGGTTAGAATGGTAAGTCACAGAAGGAAATCTCTGTCTTGAGCCAGTTAGTAAGCACAGGGGTTAAAACCCTAATTTTCTCTAAGATCCACACTATCTCAGAGATGGTTCTATAATTCCACACTGAACTTACCCAGAAGTTTGCTGATAAAAGGTTGTGTTTTGAAAGGTTCAAAGTCATCTATATGTTCCCCTGTACCAATGAAAATAATTGGGCTTTTGGTGGCAGCAACTCTACACAGGAAAAAAAACAAACAAACAAAAACCAATAATAACCTCAAAAAAGAAAACAAATATCCAAAGGATTTTTCAAAGATAACAGACAAAAGGTATAAAATTCAAGTTTCTTTTCACTAGTTAGAACTATATCAGACAGGCTCCAAAATGTTTCTACTTAAATCTCTTGTATGCATCATATCAATTCATTACTAAGATAGTCTTAAAAGCAGAGTAAGAAACTCATAAATACACACACATACACACATGATCCCAAGGCATGGATCAAATGATTTACAGGGCAAAGGGTTTAACGACCGCAACAGTGAAGCTCCATCCGATACTCACGCACTGAGAGCACCGCCTCCTTTGGCATGACCATCAAGTTTTGTCACTATTACTGAAGCTACATCTACTTTATCTTTAAAAGCCTTCGCCTGGGCTTCACAGGCCTGTCCAATGGAGGCATCCATCACATAAACAATGTTATCCGGTTGCTAGAAAGAATGAATGAAAAAGACTTGTTCCTACCGGTGTTAAAGGTCACCATGAGCATGTACAGAATGCTTACTATAAATATTATTTAATAAACACTGAGGGAGGGAGGGGGAGGGGGGGCACCGTGAATTAAGTGGCACATAGGGCTTGACAAAGAGACAGTAAGAAAACCTTTGAGTCCATGATATATAGAAGAAAATATGGTAGCATCTTCGAAATTATTCTGAGCTGAGGACTGAATAAAGAAGAAAAGCTGCCTGGAGGTGATGGCGCATGCCTTTAATCCCAGCACTTGGGAGGCAGAGGCAGACGGATCTCTGAGTATCGTCCAGCCTAGTCTACAGAGTGAGTTCCAGGACAGCCAGGGCTACCTGGAGTCTGTTTCCAAAAGAAAGGAGAAAGGAGGAGGAGGACAAAAGAAGGGGAAGGAGGAGGAGAAGAATTAGAAGAGGAGGAGGAGTTTATGCAAACACCTTTAGATACTGAAGGCAAAGGAACAGTAAAAGTAAATCAGAAAAAGTACAAGGTGGAAGGGTGTATTCAGAAAACAGAATCATTAATAGACTGAGGACGTGTCCCTTAGATCTGTCCCCATTTGTCAATAAAACAGTAGCACTAAAAAGACACTAATTAGTACCAATCACTAACCAAAGAATTATTGACAACATCCTGACAACCAAACATGAACATTCTAATGTATGCAACAGGTGTTGAGCTGCTTCTTACCTCTACATTATTTCCATAATTTTATTTTTGTTTTAGCATGGAGGTTTCAGTAAGAATGGCCCTCAAAGCCTCACTTATTTGAATACTTTGCCATAGGGAATGGTACTACTTGAGAAGGATTAGTAGGTGTGGCCATGTTGGAGTAGGTACAGCCTTGTTGGAGGAAGTGTGTCTCTGGGAGTGGGCTTTAAGATTTCAAAACCCCAGGCCAGGCCCGGAGGCTTGCTCTCTTCTGCAGCCTGAAGATCTGGATGTAGGATCCTCAGCTACTTCTCCAGCACCATGTCTGCCTGTGTGCCACCATGTTCCCCACCATGATGATAATGGACTCTGAAATTGTAAGCCAGTTCCAATTATGTTTTCTTTGTAAGAGCTGCCTTAGTCATGTTGTCTCTTCCACAGCAATAGAACAGTGACTAACACACAGGGTCTAACACACCATGTAGCCTTGGCTGGATAGCCTAGAGCTAGCTAATGTTATCAGGCTGGCTTTGAACTCAAGAGATCCATCTGTGCCTCCCAAGTACTAGGATAAAAGGCATGTGCCACCATGCTCAGCTCCATTTTCAGGAGCTTTAAAGGAGACACTAAATGACAATATTAATGTTTCATTTTGAAAAATCTTCAAAATAATTGTTTCTACTGAATTTAGGTAATGAGAAAAAAATCAACAACTATTTAAGGTTAATTCTTAATTTTTCATTATATTTTTCTACACTGAAGACCAAAAATGATGACATTGTCTTTATCACAGAGTTATAGGTCCCCCAAACAGAAATAAACTACTTAATAGATGTCTTATAGGCAAGGAGTAACTTATATTCACCAAAAACTCAATCAGGTTTCATAGTTAAACTGACTAAAGTCTCTTAAGTGGTGTCGTACAGAAAGCTACTTACTATAGCATTAGAAACTTGAAGCATTTCTTCAAACAAAGAATCTTCCTGTTTGTGCCGACCACTTGTATCAACAATAATAATTTCAAAATTTTCATTTTTGAACTTCTCCACTCCTTCAGAAGCAATGATGACAGGATCCATTTCTGTGTAGCTATTGAACACGAACAACTGATTAAACAACATTACAACGGGAAAACATCCAAATACTATCTACCTGGTAATTATCAGTTCATTTTAATATAGTCTGAAAAAGTGAAAATATTATATTTTCAATTTAGAAGAAGATATTCCTAATAAGTAACAAAACCAGAAGCCATTTCTTTGGCATCATGAAGCACCACTGAACTTTCCTACAAAAGTCTGCATAAACCGGGTGGTGGTGGTGGTGCACGCCTTTAATCCCAGCACTCAGGAGGCACAGCCAGGCGGATCTCTGTGAGTTCGAGGCCACCTTGGGCTAGAGAGTGAGTTCCAGGAAAGGCGCAAACCCTGTCTATAAAAACCAAAAAAAGAAAAGAGAAAAAAGAGGCAAACAAAGCTTTGGAGGCTAGAGAGATGGCTCAGAGGTTAAGAACACTGACTGCTCTTCCAGAGGTCCTGAGTTCAATTCCCAGCAACCACATGGAGGCTCACAACTATCTATAAGGAGATCTGGTGCCCTCTTCTGGCCTGCAGTGATACATGCAGACAGAACACTGCATATGATAAATAAAATAAATCTTAAAAAAAAAAGTCTGCAAGCCGGGCGGTGGTGGCGCACACCTGTAATCCCAGCACTCGGGAGGCAGAGGCAGGTGGATCTCTGTGAGTTCGAGGCCAGCCTGGTCTACAGAGCTAGTCTAGGACAGGCTCCAAAGCTACAGAGAAACCCTGTCTCGAAAAAATAAACAAACTCTGCATAATTCTAATACATGTTTTGTCTGAATTGCTTCCTTAAGCATTTTTAAATCTTCTTTAATAAGTGAAGTCATGCTACAAAGCATATTATACCTGCTTTTCCATTTAATAACATTCTGTTAACATTTTATGAACTTATTAAATACTCCTGTGAAACAATACTTTGAGATTGTACAGTACCCCATCATGATGACATCATCATCTACTATATACATGGAGGTTGAACATTTAAGGTTTATCTGGTATGTGAGTATTAAACACACTTGAAACAAAATAAATACTTCTTTAAAAAAAAAATAAAGTATAGGGACTGGAGAAATCGCACAGCAGTTAAGAGCCCGCTGCTCTTCCACAAGACCCAGGTTCAGTTCCCAGCACCCACATGGCATGGTTCACAACCATGTTTACCTCCAGTTCCAAGGGATATAACACCCTCTTCTAGCCTGAAGGGCACCAGGCAGGCACACATGTGCTGCACAAACATACATGCAAGCAAAACACCCACACACAGATAATAAATATATTAAAATAAAAATGACAGTTATTAGCATTACTAGACATTATTTAATCAATCAATCAATCAATTAATTTTTAAAAAGATTTATTTATTATGTACACTGAAGAGGGCGCCAGATCTCATTACAGATGGTTGTGAGCCACCATGTAGGTGCTGGGAATTGAACTCAGAACCTCTGGGAGGATAGTCAGTGCTCTTAACCTCTGAGCCATCTCTCCAGCCCCTCTATTAATTATTTTTTAAGATAAGGTTTCACTATACAGCCCTGGCTAACCTGGTATCAGCTATATAGCTCTGAGTAGTCTTAAACTCATGATAATTCTCACCTCAGCATCTTTTTTTTTGGGGGGGTGGGGGAGTTGAGACAAGGTTTTTCTAACAGCCCTGGCTGTCCTAGAACTTGCTTTGTAGACCAGGCTGTCCTAGAACTCACAGAGGTCTGCCTGCCTCTGCCTCCCGAGTGCTAGGATTAAAGGTGTACATGCCACCACACCTGGCTATAACCTCAGCATCTTAAATACTAAGATTATAGCCATACAACTAAAATTTGTAAATGTTTCTTCATAGAAAATGACAATGAGCTGGGCGGTGGTGGCGCACGCTTTTAATCCCAGCCCTTGGGAGACAGAGGCAGGCCGATCTCTGTGAGTTCCAGGCCAGCCTGGTCTACAAAGTGAGTTCCAGGACAGCCAAGGCTTGAAAACTCAAAGAGAAAGTGACAGTGACTACATATATACAGATAGTATGTCACATAAAAAATTGCAGTAATTATCATTCTAAAACTAAATTCCTCTTTCTAACAAATGATACAATAAAGTGTGCCACTGTGTTCAGTTTTTTGTTATATGTATCTACTTATTTAATCTTCTCTATGTGTATGTGTATAAGCATGAAGAAACCATGGTGCACCTGTGGAGTCACAGGTCCTGGAGATGGAACTCGGGGTGCCAGTCTTGCCGACTAGTGCTGTTACCTGCCAAGCCAGCCATCTCATCAGTCCCCACTGGGTTCATTCTAGTGAGAATTCATTCACTCATTCTAGTGAGAATTCATTCATTCATTCTAATGAGAATTGGTTCTTTTTCTTTTTCTTGGTGGGGAGGGTTGCTTTGCTTTTTTGGGTGGGGAGGGCACCTAGGTATTAAACTCGGGGCCTTCTATATCCTCGGCAAGTACTCACTCCATAAGGTACATGCCCAATCCCCGTTTGATGAGTTTTGACAAATTTGTGCAATCCGTTAGGCACTGCTATGGGAATCCATGTACAAAGCAGTTGCGCTGGCTAGTTTAAGGTCAACTTGAGACAAGCTGAAGTTCTCAAAGAGCCCCAGCTGAGAAAATGCCTGCACAAGATCGCTGGCCTGGCGGTCTGGGTTCTATGAAAGCAGGCTCAACAGCCAGCAGCAGCACCCTTCATGGCCTCCTGCCTCCAGGTTCCTGCCCTGCCTGAGTTCCTGCCCTGACTTCCTCAATGACGGGCTATGATTTACAAGTGTAAGCCAAATAAACACTTTCTCCTCCCAAGTTGCCTTTTGGTCAAGGTGTTTCATCACAGAAACAGTAGTAACCCTAACTAAGACAGCTGTCCAAAGACTCATTTTAATGTAAAATGATCGATCTTCCTATAAAAATCTGTATGGTAGATGACAATAAAAAGCATTAAAAGTGCTAATTAGGTGTGTTACTATATACCTCACTTTAGTTACTTAAAGAAATACTTTTGTAGGTGTGTGTGTGCATGCACGTACACATGTGAGCACACCCACCCACAAATGCGCCACAGTACATGTGGAGGTCAAAGGGTAACCTTATGAAGTTGGTTCTCTCCTTCCACCATGCTTCCTGGAGTCAAACTCAGGCTGTCAGGCCCTGAGTACATACTGTTAAATGATAAAGAATTAAAAAAGGAAGGCACGTATGGTGGCACACACCTGTGAGCCCAGCACCCAGAGGACTGAGACAAAAGGATTACACTAGTAATTACAAGGATTACAAAAGGATGACCTGGACTACTAGAGTTTTCCAGGTCAGACAGAACTGGAACTGAGACTGACTCTCAAAAAGCCAAAAAAGAAAAAAAGAAAGAAAAAAAAAAATAGTGACCTACCTTCCATAGAATGGAATTCTTGCTTTGGTGGCATTCTGTTTTAGCTGGTCAAAAGCTCCTAAGAGATAAAGAATTAATGAAGCCTCAAATGTGACAATAAAAAATACAAAAAGAAAAATAAAAGTTTAAGTTCAACACACTACCTGCTCTGAATGTATCTGCACATATCAAACAGGTCTTCCAACCTTTTCTCTGATAATAATATGCTAACTGGGAAAGGAAGATTAAAAATAAAGTATCAGAAAACAATTCATTTTATATATAACTTTTGTTTAATCTTATTTATCTAAGAAGTAAAGTAAAACTGCTCATAATTCTCTTAAATGTAATATTAAATATTCTGAGGCATAGTTTAAATCCTAATTCTCATTCAATAAATGTAAGGTAACAGGGCCGCAATAATCACTGTTAAACAACCATCACCCTCACCCTTAAACTGTAACATGGCTAACACTTGTGGGGGACCCAGTCATAGACAAGAGGGCCACGTAAGAAATAAAACATCAACATAAGGATAGTAAGATAAAAGGCAATATCATGAACAGTGGGACACTCAAAGGGAAATTGTGTCAAAAGAGAAAGTCAATTCCCTTGTTTTCTTCAAGTGATTAAAAAAATCACGTGTGCATTCGAGCTCTCCTTGTCTTACACCCTCTCTTTCTCTCCAGTAGCTGTGGCTGGCCTGGAAGTAACTACAGAACAGGCTGGCCACAACACAAAGATCCACCGGCCTTCCTCCACTACATCTGGCCATGCTTACATTCCTTAAGGACAGGAGTTGCCTTTTCTTTTTCAAAAGAACTGGAATTAACATTATTTTTCACTGTTTGTTTTGAGGTGGTCTCATACAGCTCAGGCTGACCTCAAACTCACTATGTAGCTGAGGATGATCTTGAACTCCTGATCTTCCCAACTCCACAACAGTCTGGGACGACAGGTAAGCATCTCCACACCTGGCTTACAAGTCTAACATGCTGACAAATATCACAGGAGACTATAGGAGTCTACTCTGTGTCCTAAAAAAATATTACAAAAGCAGAGAAGACATACCGAGTACCAAAACTCTAAAACAACAATAGATAGCTTGGCTTGAAAACAAAACTTTGTACAAACACATCTTACACAGACACTTTTCAGTGCATTTACCTTTGAACATGTAGTCGTCTTACCACTCCCTTGCAAGCCAACGAACATGATCACATTCTGTTTTCCTTTAGTCGGGGTCCATGCTTTAACTCCAGGGTCTACAAGCTGGAGACCAAAGATAAAAGTGTCGGACTAACACAGGACATTCAAAAGTCCTAGGACATTATAAAAAGCAAGCTAAGGATGTTTCCATTTCTTAAAGCCACCACGACCCCAACACTCTTAGACGAGTCTACTAGCCCCTTGTGCAGGGGAACCGAAGACTTTTATAATTGCCGCAGTGTTGAAGTCACACTCAGGCATTTCACGGCAAATGAAGAGGTCAGGAGTCGTCTACATCACAGTCTGCGTCACAACTACATAAATGTACAACAAATGGACCCGTGGACCCATACAAACTTCAAATTCGGAAGTCAGTGGAAAGACTGAGCAGGCAAAGGCGATTAGCAAACATGACAACCTGAGTTCAATCCCAAGGAACCACGTGATGGAGGGAAACAGCCAACTCCCTACACAGACAGACAGACAGACAGACAGACAGACACACACACACACACACACACACACACACACACACACACACACATACACACAAAATAAAGGACCCACATGATGCAGGGAAAGAGCCAACTCCCTTAAGCTGTTGAACATGGTACGTACTTGCCAGACACAGACACACACACAGACACAATAAATGAATGAATGTAGTTTTGAGGGGTTTTCATAATATATAAAATAAATAATAAAATATTTTATGATTTAGCCTTATATATTTTTATTACCCAAATGTTATCATTTCAGCATGCAATCTATATGAGATATTTCATATTTCTTTTCTCATATACAAGTCTTCAATTCCAGCCAGTGTATACTTTTAAAAATTGTCTTTCCTTTTAAATTAAAAAGGAAAAGTTGCCTGGCAGTGGTGGTGCACATCTTTAACCCCAGTACTCAGGAGGCAGAGGCAGGCGGATCTCTGTGAGTTCAAGGCCAGCCTAGTTTACAGACTGAGTTCCAGGACAGCCAGAGCAACACAAAAAAAATAAATAAATAAAATAAATAAATAAATAAAGAAAGAAAGAAAGAAAGAAAGAAAGAAAGAAAGGAAGGAAGGAAGAAAGAAAGAAAGAAAGAAAGGAAGAAAGAAAGAAAAGAAAAAGTTTAATTAAATTAAAGCTAATTTTGATAGGGATAGAGCTAGGGCTTCATATAGCAAGGCAGGCACTTTGTCATTTCTGTTTATCACCATCTCCTTCTTTGTATTTAAATTAGTGTGTATTTCCTGTTCAAATAACTTTACAATCCAAATGCTGGGATTAAAGGTGTGCACCTCCACCTCCTGGCTCTTGTATTAATTTTTTATATTATTCATTTTATGTGTGTTTTGCCTGCATGTATGTATGTACCATGTGGTGCCTGTGGCAGCCAGCAAAAGGCATCAGATCCCCTGGAGTTATGAATGGTTGTGAACCACACTGTGTGGGTGCTAGGAATTGAACCCAGGTTCTCTGCAAGAGCAACAAGTGCTCTTAACTGCTGAACCATCTCACCAGACCCACACACAAATGTTCTTTAGAAAAGTTAAAATAGCCCTCCACTTACTTGTTTTTTCTAACATTTTTTTCTGTGTGTACGTGTGTCTGTCTGTGCTCATGTCTCCTGGCACACATGTGAAAGTCGGGGAACAGCTAGAGGAGCTGGCCCTCTCCTTCCACCACACAGGTTCCAGGGTCAAATGCAGGTCGTCAGTCTTAGAGGCAGACACCTTTGCGGGCTCAAATTTATATTTCAATACAGATGAACTGTCCATAAAGTATGTTAGAAGGGACTCAAAAGCTGTGTTTGATGGACTCATACTCTGGATACACTTTACCTTTACAAGTTCTTTAAATACAGCATGCTGAATCATTTTTCTTTTGTTCAGACCAGATGCCATCTCTTCAAGATCAATTGCAGACCTTCATAAGAGTGACAATTAGGATAGAAGAAAAGTCCATTAAGATAATCTGAAAGTATTTCTATCTCATAGAATGTAAAAGTACTCAATCATTCATTTTAATAAACTAATTGACATTCATATAATTATTACAGATTCATAAGATTATACCACAAAGAATTATATCATAAAATATTAGATGTAAAACTTTGGTTAGTTTTTCAAGGCTTCATTCAAGTTCAATGCATAAGTAGTAAATTCTCTGGCTATAACTACAAATATTAATTTTATTTTTCTTGAAGCTTGTAAAGTTTATACACAGAGAATCACACTGACTTTCTAGTTCTGAGTTCTTAAATGCTCGTAGTTCTGTATCCCTCCCAGACTATCAACGCTTTCTGCATTTCTGGAGGAATGCTAGCATTGGATTCAGGAAGTTATCAGAGGTGCCTATGTGCTCTAGATGCCTACCCACGTGCCTCTCCCCAAGACCACACAGTACTCCTTCAAACACGGGCAGAGAAACCAGAATGAAGAACAAAAGAGAATATGATTCTTCAATCATGAAGAAGACTGACTCAGGTAATCTTACCTCAATTTCATGAAAAAACTGGACTGTTAAAAAGCCTTTACATTAAAGTTGTATGTCCATTTAGCTATAAAATGACTGAGCCCACCAAATAAAGAAGACAGAAGAAAATCTACGATGAGATGAAGTTGTCCTGGTTCACTGAACCACCATTATGGAAATCCAGTCCTCCTTCTTCCCTCCGTCTAGATCTTTCAGCCAAGGCTGACCTGAGACTCATATAATGAAAGCTAGCCCGAACTCAAAACTTCTCTTGCCTCTGTCTCCCAGGCATGAGCCATCACACCCTGTTCCACAGGCAGTTTTCGGACACTTGAGTTCTGTATTATTCTAATGCTGTATAAAAGTATCATAATACAGCAAGCTTCCCTAGTCACCTCCTCAATCCCAGTAAACCAAACTTGATTTGTACCGTTTTTTACACAATTAATTCAACTTACTTAACATTTTCTCTCAGTTGCTTCACCAGTTTAATATTAACATCTGCTTCCAATAATGCTGTACATACTTCTTTTAGCATAGCATTTAATACCTGAAAATAAATAAAATTGAAATATGCTTAATGTTTTACTTCAGCAACATAAAAATAACGGTTGATCAGGTATCATGTACTACCGCAGCTTAATAAAGATATAGCAATACCACACTATTGGAGGTAAGAAAAGATTTTTAATTACCTTTGGAGAGAAAACATTAATGTCCAGTCATTCTATCAAAAATGCACGGCATTTAGTTTTGCACAGGTATTAATAACCAAGTATTAATCATAACCATTTTATTCTTTTTTTGAGACAGGGTTTCTCTGTGTAGTTTTGGTGGTTGTTGTTATTCAGAAAGCTGTTGTTTTAGTTATAGTAGATTATAAGACTAAGCAACAACTTAAGTTGTGATTTAATATTAGTAAGAATTTCTAGAGAAACCTTCATGGAGGAAATTAGGGGAAGATTCTCTTCCAGTAAAGAAAAATCTGATCGGGTTGGGGATTTAGCTCAGTGGTAGAGCACTTGCCTAGCAAGGGCAAGGCCCTGAGTTCAGTCCTCAGCTTCGGCAAAAAAAGAAAAATCTGAACTAATTTTCCATTTCTGTTAAATAATCTAAGTAATTTCCAAGTAAGACAGTCTCAAAATTATTTCATTTCATTAGTTTTTAAAATATTGATTATTAAATTCTGTATTACAATTTTTCCTGAAACACAGAAAACTTTTGATAATAAGCTTAGTCTTTAATGGATGAGCCATCTCTCCAACTCAACTTAAAATAGTTTTAATGTATTAGTTTATTTAATTTAAAAAATTCTTAAAGTAAATGCTACTCTCACATTTTTTTTTTTGAGCTGAGGACCGAACCCAGGGCCTTGCGCTTGCTAGGCAAGCACTCTACCACTGAGCTAAATCCCCAACCCTTTAAACGGTCCACTCACATTTCGAACACACAACTATGAAATGGCTAAAGTGGCACCTTGAGCCAGGGATTCTAACGTGAAACTTAGAACTTCCTTCTTTCTTTCTTTTTCTTTCTTCTCTCTCTCTCTCTCTCTCTCTCTCTCTCTCTCTCTCTCTCTCATATGGTTTTTCAAGACAGGGTTTCTCTGTGTAGCTTTGCGCCTTTCCTGGATCTCACTCTGTAGCCCAGGGTGGACTCAAACTCACAGAGATCCGCCTGTCTCTGCCTCCCGAGTGCTGGGATTAAAGGTGTGCACCACCACCGCCCAGCTAAACTTATAATTTTTTCATTGTTACTACAAACTAGAAAGAATACCATGGACTATCATCATCTGCCTTCAAATAACAAATCATTAAGATACAATGGCAACAAGCCTTTGAGTAGACAGGAGAGTGAGAGACACAGTATCTTCAACTTAAAAACTATTAATACCACTAAACTGAAGAGCTAACTCTGTGGCTAAGAGTACTTTCTGCTCTTCCAAAGGATCCAAGTTCAGTTCTGTGGCTCATATTTTTGAATGTCGGTTCCCAGTTGGTGGGCTGTTTAGGAGGTGTGGCCTTGTTGGAGGAGCTGTGTCACTGGGCAGTAAGTGCTGAGGTTGCAAAGACCCACAGCAGGCCGCCTGACTCTGCATTATGCCTGTAAATTAGATGTAAGCTCTCAGCTACTGCTGCAGTGCATGCCTCCCTGACTGCCATGCTCCCCACACCATGATGGTCAGAACTGTGAACCCCAAATTAAACTTTCTTTCTTTTTTGGTTTTTTGAGACAGGGTTTCTTTGTGTGCTCCTGGCTATCTTAGAACTCACTCTGTAGCCCAGGCTAGCCTTGAACTCACAGAGATCCACCCATCTCTGCCTCCTGAGTGCTGGGATAAAAGGCATGTGCTACCATGACCCAGCTAAACACTTTCTTTTTTAAGAAAGTTACTTTGGTCAGCAATAGACAAGTAACTAAGGCAGGTTCCCAGCACCAACATGGTGGCTCACAATCATTCATAACTCTAGTTCCAGGGGATCCAATACCCTTTTCTGACCTTTGTGCATCAGGCATAGACATACAAACAGGCAAAACACTCATAAAATTAAAAACACACAAAAGTTTAAAAAACACATAAAATTAACAAATAATCTAAAAAAAAACCTATAAATACAGAAAGACTATTTCAGATATGATCATGGTTTCAGCTATGATTTGTCATCAGAATCAGCAGAAAAACCTTCTCTGAGGAGGTAAAGGGAGAGAAGCTCTTCCTCCCCGGCTTGGCCTGCCTCAGTCTCCCTACGGTACCTGCCACCACTCTACGGCAAAACTGTTCCCTTTATATGAAGAATGCTGAATGAAAGATACGGAAAAAAAAAACAGGCAAGCACATGTCTACCCAGGAGAAAGAATCCCATGAAGTCTTAGTTCTGTGTTGAGACAGAACAGCAAACTACATTTCCAGATTCAAGTATTTCAAAAGCTACACTGTTTTGTTTGGGGTTTTGTTTATGTTTACACACACACACACACACACACACACACACACACACAGGTAGGTTTTTTTTCCGTTTTGTTTTGTTTTTAAGTTCTGACTACTAAGATGAAATAATGGCAGGAGAGATGGCTCAGTGGTTAAGAGCTCTTGCTGCTCTTCCAGAGGACCCAGGTTTGATTCCTAGCACAACCCCCTGAAACTTGAGCTCCCATACCTAACCTCTTCTGGCACCCCTGGGCACCTGCACTGGTACACATACAACCTCACTCAGACATACACATAATACACATTTATTAAAAATAAATTTCAGTTAAAAAAAAAAAAGATAACAGGGTAGTTGATTTTTCAATAAAATGCACTCCTTACTGTTACAGTGTATTCACAATATTAAATCTACATCAAATTAAATCACAACTCTAGAGATCATCATTTAGTCCGGCTCTCTAATCCTAGTAACAATGTACCAGCACATGTATCTTATACTGCATTTTCATACCTCTTCATTGATAATGGTGGCATTGCTCAATGAGCGTAATGCTGACGTTATTTTTCTTCCAAGATCTGCTAGAACCATCTTGAAGGCTTTAAGATGTACTTATGAGAACTCTAGAAAAGAAAAGAAAATGTTAATTGAAAACTATTTTCTCATTAACTCCTAACTGAAGAAAAAAAGAATAATATTGAATTCTTTTTTTTTTCTTTTTTCTTTTTTCTTTTTTTCTGTTTCTTTTGGTTTTTCAAGACAGGGTTTCTCTGTAGCTTTAGAGCCTGACCTGGACTAGCTCTGTAGACCAGGCTGGCCTCGAACTCACAGAGATCCACCTGCCTCTGCCTCCCAAGTGCTGGATTACAAGCGTGCACTACCACCACCCAGCTAGTATTTAATTCAAATTAAAGTACTTTCAATTTCTATCACCTCAACCTGCAACTTTAATACATGCATGGTTCGAAAGGTAAAACAGCTATTTGGTTATGATTTAAATATCTTCCATTTAATATTTAAACTTAAATATTTAATTAGAGAATTTTATTTAAATATAAATGGTAATATTTTAATTTCATTTAATTCCACTTAAATATCTAATTAGAGGATCTTAGATATAAGTGGTCAGATTTAAAATGTCAGTATCTGTTGAGGAAATAAAAACATGATCTTTAATGAATTTTGTTCTCTTTTTGGCACATGCTCATGAATATGAGTGACTGACACACTGTGTCCACTTGTAAATTAAAGGGGACCTGAACTCTCCAGAAATAGTCTTAATTCCCACATCATAGAACTCCGGGCTATTCTGAATCTTACTCTTAAGCAAAAACGAAAAAGGAAAAGGACAACTTACCTTAATTCATAAATCACTTAACTTTTCTAGCACAAAACAAATCAACTGCTGAGCCAAATTAATTACCTGACAGTCACCCACTAAATGACTCCACTGGCACACACCTTTAATGCCAGCACTTGAAGTTCAGAACAGACCTCTATGAGTTAGAAGCCAGTCTGGTCTATAGAGAGTTCCAGACCAGCCGAGGCTACACAGTGAGACCCTGTCTCCAAAAAAAAAAAATCACATTACTTCATTTTATTCCTCTAACCAGCAAGGAAATAATTATTCTCCCCATTCTAAAGCGATTTCCTGATTTCTTTTCTCTCCAAGACAGGGTTTCTCTGTGTAGCCCTGGCTGTCCTGGAACTCGCTCTGTAGACCAGGCCTGCCTCTAGCTCCCAAGTGCTGGGATTAAAGGTCTGCCCAGCTGATTTCCTGATTTCTTAACTCCAAAATACAGTAATCTCAAAAATCCTTTCTCTTAAGCCAGGCATGGGACTTCTGAAGTCCCAGCACTTGAAAACAGGGAGCAGGAGGAACGGGAATGAGTTGGAGGCCAGACTGAGTTACATGGGACAGTCTTAAAAAAAGTACACCTTTATAAAAGTATACAGATATACTGCTCCATGTCAGGATGATAGAACTCATGGAGATAAGTAAATATGGTTGTACTGTCTGCCTCAACATGCTTTACTTACTAGCTGGTAAGGCAAGGTATATGAATGAACAGCAGAATAAATGCCAAAACAAATTGCTCTTGCCTAACTACAAAGAAGAAAATGAGCTCCCAAGTCTTTGATATTCAGCCTGTCACATTAGCCTTTGGACTGCAACTACTGCAGGAGCCTGCAACTACTGCAGGAGCCTGCAACTTGCCAACAACTCCTGTCCAACTTTAGACTTGTCAGCATCCATAACTGTCTGAGCTAATTCCTACAATAAATACCTGTCTCTACACACATAGCAAATAATAATAATTAATAAATAAATTGGTCCATTTCCCTGGAGAATCCTGACAAATGACTAGTAAAGTACACCTAGCAATAATGGGTCACAGTAATTACAGAAGGAAAAACAAAATTAGGCTAAGCTAAACAAGATAGGCTTTGTCAAAATTTGACTCTGAAATATCGGCAAACTAAACAGGTGGGAAAGAAGGCAAAAGGGAATTTGGTAAGTGTGAAAGAGAAGAGCAGGAATGCAAACACTGGAAGCCATGGGGGTGGTGACAAGGCATTCTAGTCAGGAGCGAGCGCGATATAGAAGGAATAGAAGTTTTAAAGGCTTAAAAACTGTCCAATATAAACAATATTGGGCAAAAGATAACTGCTCAAAATAATTATTTTGGCAGCCCTGATGTGGATAACACTTTTGTACACTGGTTTAATAAAACGCTGACTGGGCAGTAGCCAAGCAGGAAGTATAGGCAGGATAAGCAGATAAGGAGAATTCTGGGAAGAGGAAGGCTGAGTCAGGAGACACCAGCCCATTGTCCAGGGAGCAGCATGTAATGACACACACAGTTAAAGCCACGTAACACATGATGACATATAGATTAACAGAAATGGGCTGAGTTTAATTAAATGTAAGAGCTAGTCAGTAGTAAGCCTGAGCTAATGGCCAAGCAGTTTTAATTAATATACGCCTCCTTGTGTTTACTTGGGTCTGAGCAGCTGTGGACTGGAGGGGACACAGGAAAACTTCCAACTACACAGCCCTTTTGAGATTATCTAGACTTGATCCCATTTTTGCAGAGTATATAAGATACTAGAAATAAGACAAAAAGAAGCTGGGCATAGTGGCCCATGTCTAAATCCCAGCACTCCAGAGGCAAAGGCTCTGTGAGTTCAAGGCCAGCCTGTCTACATACGTTTTCCAGGACAGGCAGGGCTAAAGAGACCTAATCTCAAAAAAGAGAGAGAGAGAAGGAAGGAGGCAAGGAAGGAGGGAGGGAGGAAAAGACGAAAAAGAGAAACCCGGTGGAGAGATGGTTCTGCAATTAAAACATACTGCTCTTCCAGAGGACTTGAGTTCAATTACCAGTTCACACTTAAAGCAGCTCACAACTGCTTGTACAGCCAGTTCCAAGAGAATCAGGCACCCTCTTGTGACCCCCACACAACATTCACACAGATTCATACACATAAATAATAAAAATAAATCCTTTAAAAAAAATAAGGGGCTGGAGAGATGGCTCAGTAGATAAGAGCACTAAACACTCTTCCAGAGGACCCAGGTTCAAGTCCTAGTTCCCACATGGCAGCTCACAGCACAGCTCACAACTGCCTGTAATTCCAGTCCTAGGGAATCTGATGCCCTCTCCTGGTATCCTCTTCTGGCACCAGGCATGCATGTGGTGCACAGACATACATGTAGGCAAGAAAAACCCCATAAACTTAAAAAACGGAATAAAAAAGTTAATTCAAAAGGAAAACAGTAAGAAAATAGCTAATGTATCTACCACAGGGAGACTTAAGAGACTGAGCTTAGGGGAGTTAAAGATGTAGGAGGGGGAAATGAACTCAGGATCTAATAACAGAAAGGAGATATCTCAGGCTGAGTAATTAGTAAACATTATATTCCAACTCAAGCAAAATTTTGTAATTTATAAGTTTAAAGTAATTATTATTTCCAGGTGTGGTGGTGAATACCTTTAATCCCAGCACTTGGGAAACAGGACAGGAGATCTCTGAAACACTGTCTAGATTTTAAAAATAATTGGGGCTGGAGGGATGGCTCAGAGGTTAAGAGCACTGACTGCTCTTCCAGAGGACCTGAGTTCAATTCCCAGCACCCACATGGTGGCTCACAACCATCTGTAATGAGATCTGGTGCCCTCTTCTGTATACATAATAAATAAATAAATCTTTAAAAAATTAATTAAAAAAATTAAATCCGGACATGGTAGTACGACCTTTAATCCAGCAGAGGAGACAGAGATAGATGGGTCTCTGTGAGTTGGAGGTCAGCCCGGGCGATACAGTGAGATCCTGTCTTAAAAAAAATTAAAAATTTGGGTTGGGGATTTAGCTCAGTGGTACAGTGCTTGCCTAGCAAGCGCAAGGCCCTGGGTTCAATCCTCAGCTCCAAAAAAAAAAAATTAAAGTTAAATTAAAATTTTAAATTATTGCTGCCATGATGAAAATGAAAAGTTTTACTTACCTTAACCAAGGTTTTTGTTTTGTTTTGTTTTTTAACAGTTACATGGTTGTTTAACCTCAAAGAGCACCTACTTCATGCAAGAGTCCAGATTTACGTCTTGTCCCATATCCAGTAAGCTAAATCAATGAAGTAAGTACTTCCCATGGACAGGTGGGTGTTTCGGGTCTCCTTTCATCACTGCCACCACAGCGACACAGTCCATCTGTGACACCACGGTGATTTGTTAACGTGACATCATAAAAAGTGAAAATGAATCCAGGGGGCTGGAGAGACCGCACACAGGTGAGGAACTCTTGCTCTCCCAGAGGATCTGGGTTGATTCCCAGCACTCACACGGTGCTTCACAACCATCTGTAACTCCAGGTCCATGGGATCCACATCCTCTTCCAACCTCTGAAAAGTGCCAGGCACACAAGCGATGCACATACATACATACATGCAAATACAACACTCAAGTACACACAAAATAAAAACTAAGTTTTTCAATGAATCTAGATGGGCATGATGGCACACACCCTTAATCCCAGGACTTGGGGGGCAGAGGCAGGTGGGTATCTGTGAGTTTAAGGCCAGCCTGGTCTACGTAACAAATTCTAGGATAGGCAGGATATATTTAAAAAAAAAAAATCCAATTTCTTATACTGTAGCTCTTTTTTGTTTTTGAGACAGTCTCTCTGCATAGATCTGGCTGGGATTAAAGGTGCACACCACCACGGCTAAACTAAAAAAAAAAAAAAAAAAGAAGAAGAAAAAGAAAGAAGGGAGGAGGAGGAAAAGGAGAAGAAACAAATGTGACATTTTCCAACAAACCCTTCTTTATATAAGTATTTTTCTTTTAAAAAAAATATTATTTATCTTAAGGCAGGTTTCATGTATGGCTTCCTTGAACTTGTGAAGTCAAGGATGACCTTGAACATCTGATCTGTCTCCCTCCACCTCCCAAGAACAAAGATTACAAGGTGCTGGAAATTGAACTCAGGGATTCCCACAGCCCAGAGAGATGCTTACTCTACTGAGCACTACATGCCCAGCTTACCCACGTACCTTTAGCAGCACACTTTACAAATATTTTCTTTACAAAAATCTAGACCCTAGGGGTTGGGGATTTAGCTCAGTGGTAGAGCACTTGCCTAGCAAGCACAAGGCCCTGGGTTTAATCCTCAGCTCAATAAATAAATAAATAAAATCTAGACTTCAGGAGAATCAAGAATTCCAGGCCAGCCTAGGCTAATAGCAAGTTCCAGGCCAATCTCAGTGAGTGGCTGGGCAGCAGTGGTGCAGGCCTTTAATCCCAGCACTCGGGAGGCAGAGCCAGGCAGATATCTGTGAATTTGAGGCCAGCCTGGTCTACAGAGCAAGATCCAAGACAGGCACCAAAGCTACACAGAGAAACCCTGTCTGGGGGTGGGGGGGAAGTGGTGTATGCCTTTAATCCCAGCACTTGGGAGGCAGAAGGTCTCAAGTCTCTGACTTTGAGGACAGAGACTACGTAGAGAGAAAGAAAAGACCCTGAAATTTTTCTCCAACGTATTTATCTAAGAGAAAACAAGATATATGTAAAAACAAAACATGATCAGTCACAACATCATTATTCATAATAGCTAAAAAATAGAAACAACCCAAATATCCCCTCAACTGATGAATGGCTAAGTAAAATGTGGGGAGCCATATACCTGGCTATTAATAGACAATCAAAAGAAATGAAGTCCAGAACATGCTACAACACGGATAAGTCCTGAACACACTGTGCACAGAGGGTGACACCAGACACAGAAGACCTGAGACTATCATTTCCCTCACTAAACACCACAGCAGGCACGTCTACAGGAACAGAGGGGATCCACAGTGGCTCAGGGAATAAAGGGAAGGACCTGCGAGTAGGTATGGTGTTTGGAGGTGGAAATGTTCTAAAACTGACTACGGCAGTGGCTACACAATGCTGCAGGACATCGGCAGCCTTATTCAAACTGGACATTTCAGGTAAACTGATTGGGATAAGAACCATAGTTCAGGGCTGGAGAGATGGCTCAGAGGTTAAGAGCACCGACTGCTCTTCCAGAGGTCCTGAGTTCAATTCCCAGTAATCACATGGTAGCTCACAACCATCTGTAATGAGATCTTCTGCCCTCTTCTGGCCTGTAGGGACACATGCAGGCAGAATACTGTATACCTGTATACATAATTAATTAATAAATAAATAATCTTTTTTGTTGTTTTTTGTTTTTGTTTTTCAAGACAGGGTTTCTCTGTAGCTTTGGAGTCTGTCCTGGAACTCACTTAGTAGACCAGGCTGGCCTCGAACTCACAAAGATCCACCTGCCTCTGCCTCCCAAGTGCAGAGATTACAGGCGCGGCCGCCGCTGCCACCCGGCAATAAATAAATAATCTTAAAAAAAAAAAAAAAAAAACAGAACCATAGTTCAGGCTGGCAGATGACTCGGTTGGTAAATGGATTATAGCGAGAGGCTGAGTTTTGGACCATAAATGCACACCACAACACACCACTTTTTGTCTGTCAGTCTGGTTCTTTTTGAGGCAGCTTTTAACGTATCCACGGTTGGTCTAGAGCCCATTATGTACCTAATGACCTTGAACTCCTGATCTCCTGCCCCTAACTCCTAAATGTTGGGATTACAGGTATGCACCACCACACCTGGCAGTGAGTATTAATTTTTTAAGATGTATTTATTTTAATTTTATGTGTATACTTAATATTGTTTACCCATATGTATACTTAGTGCACACTTAGGCATTTTATTTTTTGGTCAAGAAGAAAAACTTTCCAATACACTTCTTTGTAAAATACAGAGCTTATGCTACACGTTATATACACTAGGAATCCAGCTAGGTGTGATTTGTACTCATTTGTCCATTCATTAAATACCTACTAAATGGGCTGGGAACTTAGCTCAGTGGTAGAGCACTGGCCTAGCAAGCCCAAGGCCCTGGGTTTGAGCCTCTGCTCTGAAAGAAAAAAAGACAAAAAATACCTACTAATGCTCCATGAATCATGCCAGCATAAAAATGTCTTCATTCAAAATCAATATATTAACATCAGATTAATACAGACAAAGCTCTCTTGTTAATTTCAGAAGATAAATCACCTATCATACCACCACAAAGTCCTTTTTTGGTTTTTTTTTTTTTTGAGACAGAATCTCACTCACTATACAGTCCTGGCTGGCCTAGAATTCACTATGTAGACCAGGGTGGCCTGGAACTTGGAACAATCCTCACACCTCTACCTGAGTACAGATGTGTGCCACCACACCTCGCTAAAATAACTGGTTTTCAGCAGTTTGTTTTTGTTTTTTTTTGGTTGCTGTTTTTCTTTTTTTGGTTTTTCGAGACAGGGTTTCTCTGTGTAGCTTTGGAGTCTGTCCTAGAACTTGTTCTGTAGCCCAGGCTGGCCTCAAACTCACAGAGATCCGCCTGTCTCTGCCTCCCGAGCGCTGGGATTAAAGGTGTGGGCCACAACCATACAGCGGTTTTCAAAGTTTAAAATCTTAACATTAAAGCTAACACCATAAGCCAAGTGTGGTGGTGCATGCTTTTAACCCTAGCAAAGACAGGTGGGTCTCTGCAGACTCAAGGTCAGCCAGGGCTACATAGTGAGACTATCTCAAAAACAAGGAAAAAAATAACATCAAAACCATAGCAACACCTCATAGCTGTGTATGTTCATGTGAATGTGGTCACACATGTGTGTGTGTGCATACATACAGACAGACAGCAGAGGTACCTCAAGTGTTATTACTCAGGAGCTGTGCACCTTGTTTTTTGAGATAGGGTCTCTCACTGGCCTGGCACTGGCCAAGTAGGATAAGCTGGCCAGGAGCCCCAGGGTTCTGCCTGTTTCATGTCCCCATGAGATTACACATATGTGCAGCTACAGCCTGGCTATTTTGTGTGGGATCCTGGAATCAAATCAGGCCATTGTGCATATAAGGCACTTTAGTGACTGAGCTATCTCCCTGGCTCCCTTAGACAACTTTAGTAAGTCGAAATATTCTGGCTGGACATAAAGATTACAACAACATCTCCACCATTCTTGATTCTTGTCTATGTTTACCCAGAGTTTTAAACTATGGTAGGGTTTGGACTCAAGTCCTCTTTCTCCCATAGCAATCACATCACCAACCGAGCTATCTCTCCAGCCCCAACCTCAGTGTGATGGAGCGAAGGGAGAGAAATTTCAATTAGGGCAGGCATGGTAAAGCATACCAGTAACTCCAGCATTCAGAAGACCCAGGCAAAAGGATCATGAGTTTTAGGCCAACCTGGCTACAGAACAGGCTTTATTTTAAAAGAGAAGGGTATTCCTCCCTTGCAATCCCTCTCATCCTCTGGAGTTTCCTCACTCTTCCTTAATAAATCCACATTTGCTCTGAAAGTAAATATAATTTTAAATGATAATGAGGTGCCTGGGGAAATGGCTCAATGCCTCATCCTGTGCACGCATGAGAATCCGAGTTTGAATTCCCAGCACCCATGTAAAAGCTGTGCGGGCCTGTACACCGGCACTGAGGGGTAGATCCAGGGAGCCCAACGGCCAGCCAGCTAGCTAGTCAAGATGGTGGGCTTCAGGTTTATTAGAGTCCCAGTCTCAATCGCCACATGTTCTCGCTCACCTAAGGCTCGTAGCTCCAAAGCTTCAGATGAGCACACAGCCTAGAGTGACTGCAGAAACCAGGAAGGTGAAAGGGGCCATGGCTGGGGCGGGGAAGCAGTAGACGGGGTGTATTAGAGAACAAGTGGTCTGATGGAGAGGGGGGAAAAATAGAGCAGGGCTCTAACTAGGGAGCGGGCAGGGAGATAACACAGACAAAGGCCAGGAGCGTAAAACAACCATAATAAGAGTGTTCGCAAAGAAATCACCATTAACAAGCTACCTAAAACAAAACCAAAATAAAACATAATTAAGTCTGTATATAAATATACATATATAGTTGAAATCAAAGTTTCTCATCTGGGCTCACAACATTCCCTCTAAGAACCAAAAACCATCTAATAAAGATGCAACACCAGACATGAGAATCCCTCTTTTGAGTTGTTGTCAGGGTTGTCCAAGAGACTCCCAAACATTATAGGCTACTGCTATCACCCTTGGTTGCTTTCCCACCTCCTATTAATGAAAACACCACGTTTTCATTACTTCAGACACAGGGCCCAAACCGACCAGAAAACCTCCTCCCTGAAGACTAGCTTTCTTGGTACCGTAAGGCACCATGCAAGCTTCCAAGGGAGGGAAGCAAGCACCAGTCCTACCCAGCTCTGACCGTTACACACCACAACAACTGGTACAGTACAGTCAGGGTGCAGTAGTGGCACACACACCCTGGTGGTAACCAACAGCCCTCCGGTGGCCTCAACCTGAAGGAACAATTATAGGAAACTACGGAATGCTGAGAGCAGGAGAAATGGTCAGCCCTGAAAACCTACAGACCAGTCATACAGAATGAGCAGGTGTGTTTATGTATTTAGGAGTATGTGTGTGTGTGTGTGTGTGTGTGTGTGTGTGTATAAAACAATTAATGAAAAAGAGGCCATAAATTTGAAAGTGCACAGGGATATAAAAGAGGGTATTTGTTGGGAGGAAAGGGAAGGGAGAAATTATGAAATTATTTTATAATCTCAAAAAATAAAAAATAACTTAAAAAAGATTTTACAATAAAAAAGAAAAAAAAAAGGCCCCGTTAGGTGTGGGTTAGGCAGAGAGGGATAGAAGACATCCAACATTCTTGCCTAGCTTCCTCCTCAGACCAGCAGGCCACACAGACACTTGCTCAAACACATACATATGCACAAACATACATACACCTCCCCTGCTCCCCACACCACACCTAATAAACAACAGTAACTAAAAAAACAAAGGGGGGGTGGTGGTAGTGCACAGCTTTTATTTTGGAAGGGAGACTCCTAGACCTCTGTGAGGCCAGCATGGTCTACATAGCATGTCCCAGGCCAGCCAAGGCTACATAAGATCCTGGGTGGGAGACAGAAGGAAAGAACGAAGAAAGCAAACCAAAACCTACAAGAATCCTTTCTTAAGATACCGTCTGGCTGTCAGGTCAGTCATAAAAAGAATCTTTACACAAAATATTGCCAAGATGAAAACTGAAAACAAAAACTGAAAAAAAAAAAAAATCCTTGAAAATAGTTGCTTTTGAAACTAAAAAGAGCACTGAGGGGAATGATGGAAAAGGGGAGGAAGGCACAAGCCCAAGCAATGTTACATTAGTTACATTTATACAATGCCTATCAGCTCAAACTAAAACCCTCAGTCAGAATCCCCAGGGACAATAACCTGGTGGGGGAGGGGGAATAGTACCTATCTAAACTCTTGTAGAAAAGCAAAGCAAGCCCTTATAGACCCTGACATGCAGTCAGGTCTAGAAATCACTGCATGCAGCAGCACCCTGCAAATCAAACCCAGGAAGGGAAAACTGTCCTCAATTGTTTGTTTGTTTGTTTTGTTTTCCAAGACAGGGTTTCTCTGTGTAGCCCTGGCTGTTCTGGAACTCACTCTGTAAACCAGGCTGGCCTTGAACTCACAGAGATCCACCTGCGTCTGCCTCTTGAGTGCTGGGATTAAAGGCGTGCACCACCACAGCCCAGGATGTCCTCAACTTTTAAAGTCTCTTAGGCAGTGAGGTCCATTACAGGTGTTTTACGTGGGAGGCTGAGGCAAGAGGAACAATTGAGGCCATGGCTCCAAGGTCGGTCAAGGCAACATATTACGATCCTGTCTCACAAGGGGAAACAAAAACATATATAACCATATATATAGAATAAAAACATCTTTAGAAACAATGGCAAATGATTCAAATGGAGAAAACTCCAAGAATCAGAGTCTGCAAATACTAGCCATAATCCAAACGTTTCGACAAGAAAAGTGCTCCTGAACAACAACGAGACAGTCTACAGGACTGATGACCAAATGGCTGTAAAAAGAAGAGGAACCAGTCAAAAACTATTCCAGTGTTTCCAGTTTGAATGGCCAGGTGGCTAGTGATGTCATTAACAGATGAATGAAAAGCAAAAGGGAAGCTGATTTGAAAGTTAGAAAAATCAATACAGAAAAAAATTCAAGAGTCTTAGTTACTCACTGGTCTGCAACCTAAGTAGAATGTCTGCGTAAGTGTGCCTTTCATTACACAGAGTTTTGTTGTGCATTTTAGGAATGGGGTATTGATAATGATGCCCAGGCTCACCTCCAATTCCTGTGGCCCAGTAATTTCCCTTCCCAGCCTACAAAGTAGCTAGGCACATGTGGCTGAGTCTTTCTTAAAACTGAACATACGCATAACACACTCAACAATAAGGGTCAAATCTCAAAAACACACCGCTTCTACACATTTCAACATATACACTACACAACCTGGTAAAATGGGAGATGGAAGGAGCTCATTTGCTTTGGGCCTATTGAGTCCCGCAGAAAGTGCAGAACTCTCAAAATGAAGGCTAGAAAAAGATGCATGGAGGTGGTCGGCCAGTGGGAATGAGGCATGGAAGCAGCACAGGTGGGTGAGAATGCCCAGGGGAAGTCTATGGAAGATCTCGTGTTCTAGCAGTAAGGGGCAAATGAAAGGGAGAATCAAACACGACTAAAAGTATCCCCAAGACACTGTAGTTTTTAACTGATCCCCCTCCCCCCTCCAAAAGCACACTGGGGGAAAGAAAGTCTCTTTAAAAGAAAGAAAAGCTACCATTCCAGTAGCTGTCGTTACAGGAGTACTCCCTGTATATTATTCTTTATTTATTAAGTCAGAAAATACTAATCAGTCACATCGAACACAGTTGCGGTGAAGGGAAATGTCCCCTCTTCTGCACCACTACTGCTATGTAACAGGTACTGCACCCAACGGTTACCCAACCTCTCCATCCTCATAAGCCTGTTAGGAAACTGATTTCAACAGCAAGCAGTTCAGACAAATCTCTTAGGGCACATTAACTTTCATCTGTTATCCTGTACCTCTTTATGCCTAACCAGAGTTTCTCATTATTCATCAGGCTATGTAATAAGTATTTGTGGACTTTTTTCTTCTCTGTACTGCCAGCCTCTCCAGGTTGGGGCTTGTGTCCTTCATTACTTTATCCTTACAGCTTAAAAAAAAGAAAAGAAATGAAAAAGAAAGGAAGGAAGGAAGGAAGGAAGGAAGCCCCGTACACATTTTGTTCAAATGAATATCTAACAACTAAGTGAAGACTGGCAACATGAAAGTCGATATAAGCGGAGAGGTGGCGCCTTTAATCTCAGCAGAGGCAGAGGTAGGCGGATCTCTGTGACTTCCAAGCCAGCCTGGCGTACAAAGCGAGTTCCAACACAGCCATGGTTGTTACACAGAGAAACCCTGTCTCAAAAACCAAAAGTCGATATAAGAAAGTTTTAAAAAAATGCATTGTCAGGTAGCATCAACTGATTTTAAAAAAGTCGTCAGTATATCTCATCACTGTCACTGAACTAACTCACTAATTTAGCCAAGATCCACTCCAGGCAGAAAGAACATTATGCTAAGCACTAAAAGACAGGAAGATAAAATCTGATACACATCAGAAGGTTTGGGGCAAGCAGCCTCATCTAAAATCGCTCAGGAAAGCCACCAATGAGTCAAGACTACAAATGCTCACATCGTATTTGGCTCGGGTAAATCTGAAGACAAATTAAAAGGGTGACAGCGCATCCTAAAACTTGCGATAGAGGACTAGAGATAATAACAGTGTCCGGACACCTCCGTCCCGGCGATCACAGCCTGTGGCGACGAGAGAAGACTCCCGCAGGGGCGCCTCGCCCACACTAGGGGTCCGGCTGCCCGGGGCTCCCTTCTCAGTCGCGCAGAGCGAGGAAAAGCCCCGCACTCACCGCAAAAAGGCGCCCGTCACGCCGTGGCCCGTGGGGCCGGCGAGTCCTTGGCGAGGCCCCTACGCCGCAGACGCAGACCCGGGAACACTGGAAGCAGGAGGACAGGGGCGACCCCGCAGCCCAACTTCCCAGCTACATAAACTAGGGGCCCAGCGCCCAGCACCGTGGAGCCAACTCCCACCAGCTGGAACACCGACGACTGCCACCGAACCTTCCGCCCAACGAGGAGACGTCATCACTCAGCGTGGTCCAGCCCTTCGCGAAGACAACATACTTCCGCTTCCGGGGCACCCAGCCGCCACTCGGCGGCTCGCCTCCGCTAAGGGTTTCAGGGTGTTGCTGCGCTTGAGCTGACCTTTGACCTTAGTATGCTACCTGGACGTCACTGCGGCGGCGAGCTGGCGGCGGAACCGGCCCTCTCCGGGTGCAGTCTCGAGGAGACGTCCGGACTCGGAGAGCCAGCCACCTTGAGAAAAAGCGACTAGGCGACAGCCTGCGGGAGGACTCGGCGAGGGGGCGGGGCGAGGGGGGCTTCTGCAGCCGCGAGAGGCGGGATCCCCCTCAAGGGGCGGGGCTTAGCGGCTCGTATCCCCCCCAGGGGGCGGGGTCTGGCTGCGCGTGCTCAGTGCGAACCTGTTCCTGTCCCGCCTTCCCGCTGCGCCATGGACTTTGGCTCCGCTCGGCGAGCTGTGCTTCAGCTGCTCCGGACTACGGCTCCAGCAGATGTCCCGGCACTGCTCCACTGGATGAGAACTACCCGTAAGCGGTCCTAGCGAGGGCCCGGCGGTTTGCTGCGGGCTTTGATCTTTCAGGACAGGGTGGGGCTGGGCGCCGAGTCTCTAGGCAGCTCTTGAGTGCCGCACGCCTCACGCCTGCCCATCACAGTGCATTTTAGGATTGAATGCCTGAGAACCAACCTTTTAGGTGGTTTTGTGATTCCCCTGCTGACTTTAGACAGGCTTCTAGAACCTCTTTGTTAAGTTACTCGCTTAGGCGGATTCTACCAGGAATGGCAATGTTCAAAAGAGGTTTTTGGCTGTAGAGTTATCTTCAAGGTTTAAAAAAAAAAATTATGTAGCTAGTACTTTTTTTTTTATACATGGCAAAAGAGACCATTTAATAATAGTCTTTCGCGGGGGGGGTAGGATGGATAAAAGACTTGTTTAAGCTGTTAATAGTAAAAGTGAAAAGTCACAAATTAGAATGGAGGAAATGTGATTAGATCTAGTTATTGGATAAAATTGATCTTTTCTAGCAGAGGAAAGCCTGCTGAAAGCACTGCCTTATTTATATGCTACCCCCTTTTTTGAGAACTGTACCAGTGTGTGCTGTCCTTCCATACTGCAAAACGTTAATTCCCAAGATTGCTTTCATTCAGACGGATTACTTTAAATATTCTTATTTGGTGGTGACCTCCAATGTCTTGTTATTTTTTGAGGCACGGTCTCTTGTAGTCCTGCTAGACCCTAAACTTAACATAGAACTACTTAGAACTTCTGGTCCTCCTACATCCTCTCCCTGTGCTGGTGCTGGAGGTCAAATCCAGGCCCTTGTGCTTGCTAAGCAAGCAGTCCACACCTTCTGAGCTACACCCTTAACCCCAACTTGAGACCTTCAACCTTGACCTATTAGAAAAAAGGGTTCTTGGTGTAGAGACAGTTAACTCCTTTGGGTATTATAATGATTGTTAAACATTTTGAGAGGTCATTTTTTTAAGTGAGACGCCAAACTAAAGTTGGCTTGAGGCAGCATCTCAAAGTTTATCTTGGAAAGTATAGGAAACCAAAAACACCACTCCGTGGTTATAGACAATACAAGAAGAGTGTTTCAAGATAGGAATTTACAAAATATGCTTCTCTTGAGACAGGGTCTCACTGTGAACATGTTGTCTGTCTGCTACCACTTCATTAAGTCCTAACTTGCCTGTTTCATCCACCATCACCCAGTTATTTGACCACACCAACCTCCTTCTAGTTTTTCTACATACTTCAGTATCTGGTCATTTATTCCGAAAGCATTATTGGCTACAAAAATACAGTGTTGGAACTGAAGAGGTAGCTTATTGGTTCAGGCTCACACCAAAAATGTATCATAGCATAGAGCGATAGCTCAGTAAAGTGTACTCTGCAAGTACCAGGGCCAGCAGAGTAATGATCCTAGTGAGACCAGAAGAAAACTCAGTTCAACATGACTCATTAGCCAGTGTTGGTTTGCGCTTCTAGAATCTGACACTGGGCAGTTGGTTTTAGGCGTATTTAAGTATAGTACAATTTGGAAAAAAGTTTCCTGGTGTAACACAATCCTGAGTACACAATGAGGCATAATTACTTGGAAACTCTTCTCAAAGTACATGTCACTTCTTCCATGAAGATGGGTTCTAAAGATAAGCTACATGTGTTTATCTTAAGGGTCTAGGGGAGGATCTGGTGTGGTCTTGGCCATTCAGGTAGCACACAGGTCATCTGGTTCTGCTTAAGGGAGCCTGGTATGGCCTGGCCCAACAGACAGCACCAGGATCACCTAGTGCAGGGCTTCTCAACCTTCCTAATGCTGCAACCCTTTAATACGGTTCCTCGTGTGGTGGTGACCCCAACCATAAGATTATTTTGTTGCTGGGCGGTGGTGGCACACGCCTATAATCCCAGCACTCGGGAGGCAGAGGCAGGCGGATCTCTGTGAGTTTGAGGCCAGCCTGGTCTACAAAGCGAGTGCCAGGACAGCCTCCAAAGCTACAGAGAAACCCTGTCTCGAAGGAAAAAAAAAAGATTATTTTGTTGCTACTTCTTAAATGTAATTTTGCTGCTGTTGTGAATCATAATGTAAATATCTGATATGCAGGATATCGATATGCGATCCCTGTGCAAGGGTCCAAGATCCACAGGTTGAGAACTACTGACCTAAGCTATTAGCTACTTCCAGTCCCAGACTTCTGAGAAGAAAATCAGGGTATACATCTTCTCCTTTGGCTCAGTTAAGGTTTCTATTGCTGTGATGAGACACCATGACCATGGCCGCTCTTATAAAGGAAAACATTTAATTGGGGCTGGCTTACAGTTTCAGAGGTTTCTTCCATTGTCATCATGGTGGGAATCGTGGCAGTGTGCCATCAGACATGGTCCTGGAGAAGGAGCTGAGAGTTCAGCATCTGGATCCACAGGCCAAGAGCTGACTTGAGTTTCTGAAACCTCATAGCCCACCTCCCAGTGACACACTTCCTCTACCAAAGCCACACCTACTCCAACACCACACCTCCTAATAGTGCCACTCCCTATGGACCAGGTATTCAAACACCTGGGTCTATGGGACCATTCCTATTCAAACCACCACACCCTTGAAAAGACAGCCTGGCATCTTTTAACATGCCTGGTTTCTCCAGTGCTGTTTGTGAGTGCAAGGACCTTTGTGCTCCTGACAGCAAAGTGCTTGATGCATAACCATGAGGACCTGAGTTCCATCTCTACTTCTCTTTGCCTCCAAACTGCTGGGATTACAGCCTGGCTGTGTTATATCCTGAACCGTAAGTGTATTAATATTAAAAGTCACATAAAAAAGCCTGACAGTGGCGCAGCAGTGTGACCCTAGCACATGGAATCCCACCTCCGGAGAAACAGAGACATACTAATTCCTGGGGGAGTCCCTAATCAGCCAGTCTAGCCTAATTGGTGAGCTCCAGGTCCCAGTAAGAGACCAGGTCTCAAAAACAATGTAGAGGGGCCGAGAAATGACTCAGAGGTTAAGAGCACTGGCTGCTCTTCCAGAGGTCCTGAGTTCAATTCCCAGGAACCACAAGGTGGCTCACAACCATCTGTAATAAGATATGGTGCGTGCAGATCCTCAGGCATGTAGGCAGAACACTGTATGCATAATAAATAAGTCTTAAAAATTTTTTAAAAAGGGGTTGGGGATTTAGCTCAGTGGTAGAGTGCTTGCCTAGCAAGTGCAAGGCCCTGGGTTCGATCCTCAGCTCCACAAAAAACAAACAAACAAACCTCATTTTGGGTTGGGGATTTAGCTCAGCGGTAGAGCATTTGCCTAGCAAGTGCAAGGCCCTGGGTTCGGTCCTCAGCTCCACATACAAAAAAAAAAGCAATATGAAGGCACCTGAGGAAGACAGACACTGAGGTTCTCCTCTGGCATCCACATGCATGCATACAACACACAAATGCACTGATGCCTTTCTCTGGCACTTGCACGGTTACTAAAATAACTTCCCCCTTAGTCTTGTTGAATTGTCTGTAATTGAAATCCCCAGGTTTAGAAGCATCAATTGAGACTCTTGTTCAAAATGGGATTGACTTTCAAGTCTGTTCTGGATGTTAATTTAATAAAACCATAGTCCCAATATCACTGAATAAGAAGCATGTTTTTACTTTTATTTTTAAGTTTTAGTTTGTATGGGGGTGTGGCAGGAGGAGCATGCCACAGTGTTTATGTGAAAATCAGGACAACTTGGGAAAATTGGTTCTCTCTCTCTACCATGTTGCATTCCTGGTATCAAACTCACATTGTCAGGCTTGGCAACCAGGGCCTTTGCCCACTGAGCCATCCCACCAGTTCTGGTTTTTTTTTTTTTTCCTTTGTAAAATTTATTTTTATTGATATATCTGTGTGAGCAAGTGCCACGTGTGCAGGAGCTGCAGAGGCCAGAAAGGGGGTTGAATCTCTTGGAACTGGGGTTCCTGGCAGCTGTGAGCCACCTGGTGTGAGCGCTGAGAGCCACGCCCAGATCCCCTGCCAGAGCAGCAGCAGCAAGGAACCCCAAGCAGGGAGGCCTCTCCAGCCACCGCCCACCCTTCAAGGGACTTTTCTGCCACTCAGCAGCCACGCTTCCACTCTGGAAGTCTGTGATTAGAAATCAACTGGAGTTTCTAAAGAATGTTTATTAGCGTGAATATTTTAAGAAATTAGATTACTTGAAGGAGTATTTTGTTTTGGGTTTTGTTTTGTTTTTGCCTGGTTGGGTTTTTTTGTTTGGTTGGGTTTGGGGGGGGGGTTGTTTTTGTTGTTTTTTTTTGTTTTGTTTTGTTTTGTTTTTGTTTTTGTTTTTCAAGACAGCGTTTCTTTGTGTAGCCCTGGCTGTCCTGGAACTATCTCTTAGAACTACCCCTGCCTCCTGAGTTCTAGGATTAAAGGCATGTGCACCACTGCCCAGTTTGTTTTGTTTTTTTAAATGAGTCTCAAGCTGTAGCCCAGGTTAGCCTCCAACTGGGAATCCTCCAAGTTCTCTCTGCCTCCAGAGTACTGGGATTACAGATGTGCCATCTGTACCTGCCTGTATAGTCAACCAAAATAAGGAGTATATTGTTATACCTGTTTATTTGCGGGACACATAACACCAAATTTCAACATTTACACTTCAATTACATGTTCCAACTACACTTCAACACAGAAGTGGTTTTGTTTGTTTGTTTGTTTTGTTTCATGTTGGCAGACTCTCGTCCAGCCCCAACTAACCTTGAATTCCTTGATTGGCCCAGGCTGGCCTCGAACTCACAGAGATCGGTCTGCCTCTGCCTCCCGGGTGCTGGGATTAGAGGTGTGGGCCACCGCCCGGCCTCTGTGGTTGACTATTGGCTTTATTTGTTAGATCACAAAAGAACACTCTGATCTTCAGGCAAACTTTGTTAGATCACAAACAACTTTGCCCGCAGAGTTCCACAGCATCTCACAACAGCACTGCTAACTTAAGATCAGGTGTTCAAGCACATTCAAAGGCTAGCACACACACATAGAGTAGGAACTTGCCAAACTTGGAGAACCATAAGGTTGAGTGGAAGTCATTATGTGTAGTGTAAGGAATGGAGTTGAAAAGGGGGAGATGTTGATCACTGGACACAAAGTTTAGTTCACCATTTTATTTATTTGTTTGTTTGTTTGTTTAGCTTTTTGGAAGCAGTTTTCTCCATCCAGCTATTTCAGAATTATTAAAAGCAGATTTTTTTTTGCCAGGCAGTGGTGTTTCAAGGCTTTAATCCCAGCACTCAGGAGGCAAAGGCAGGCAGATCTCTTTGAGTTCAAGGCCAGCCTGGGCTACAGAGTTAGTCCAGGACAGGCTGGAAAGCTACAGAGGGACCCTGTCTCAGAAAAACCAAAAAAAAAAAAAAAAAATTTTAATGTTCTTTTCAACAAGAAATATGTATGTGAGAGGAAAGATGTAATAGCTGGGCTGATTTGATACTTCTGTGAAGCATACATTGTACCCCAGAAAAAATATATAATGACTATTTGTTAATTCAAGATTAAATTGAAAAAAAAAAAAAAAAAGGATAGTTAGAGCCTGGTGATATAAATGGCTTTAAAAGTGTAGAATGAATTTTAATATGTTGAGAAATAGGAAATCATCCAGAAATTGTAGGAAGGGTAAATGGCAGTGAGATTAAAGCAGAAGATTGGCTTGTAGCAGTCATGTGGGGTCTGTTACACAGGGAACTAGTTAGCCATGAACATTTGTCAGGGAGGTGATCACCGACCTCGTGAGTTAAAGTGATACAAAGAAAATCAGCTTCAAAAAAAAAAAAAAACTACCAATAGAAGGACTACATACGACATAGGAAAAGTGGGATTTGAAAATATGTATTACTAACATCAGTGTGTGTGTGCACACTGGTGCTACAGCGTGCTCGTGGCCCTCACAGCAGAGCTCTGTTGAGTCCGTCTGTCCTGCCGCCTCTGTATGGGTTCTGGCAACTGAACTTGGACAGGTCTGCAACACTGTTGCCGTTACCAGCTGAACGGTCTCTCACCCAAAGTGAGGCTTGACTCTCAGGCTGTCAGCCTTGACCGTGTTTCTTCCCCGTATATTTGTTTAAATGTAAGCAGAAACTTCGAAAGGATTTATGTCGTCCTTTAGAGAAGCTCTTCCTTCCCTCTCCTGCCTACTTCTATATAATTTGAGAAAATCTCAACTGCCCTCAGGCAGTCAATTGACACGGCTTTAATCTTTTTCCAAAAGGGTGAAGTTTCCAAAGGACTGTTACCACACCTTTAGCTGTTATACAGTTAAAAGACATTTGGTCTAATAGTGAATATAAATGCAAATGAAAACAACCCACTTTGTTTTTTATGATTACATCCAGTGCTTTGGCAGTTTGATGAAGTGTGTGTGCATTTTTGTTGTTTATCCCAGGTTCTCCTAGAATCTGTGCTCACCCTGCCTCAGGCTCCCGCCAGTAGAAAGGGAGAGGAGAAAGGAGGGAGGCATTGCAGGAAGGTGCCACCGTACCCAGCGCCACCCATTCTTTTTTTATTGTTTTGTGTTGTGTTTTCAGACAGGGTTTCTCTGTGTGGCTTTCGTGCCTGTCCTGGAACTCACTCTGTAGACCAGACTGGCCTCCAACTCACAGAGATCCACCTGCCTCTGCCTCCCGAGTGCTGGGATTAAAGGCATGCGCCACCACCGCCCGGCCATCACCCATTCTTATCCATATCTATCAGAAAAAGTTAGTATAATCATGCAGGAAATTGGAAAGTATGTTGCAAAAGCCTTCAGTGTGTCTGAGTACTGGAGTAAGGAGTCCATGCATGCCCAAATGTTTATCATGGTGTTCCTAGTTTTTCACAACTAGAGCGGTTTCTAACTGTCCAGAGGTGAGGAGCTGGAGAGATGGCTCAGCAGTTAGGAATACTCACTGCTCTTCCAGAGGACCTGAGTTCAGTTCCCAGCTGCTGACAACTGTTAGTAATTCCAGCTCCAGGGACTATGGCAGCTCTGTCGTCTGAATGTACCCACAGACACATGCACAGACCACACACATGTAATTTAAAACACTAAAAATAAGTTTTTCAAGAGTAAATGCCTGGGTTAGTTGTAGTGGCAGGTGCCTTTAATTTAATCCCAGAATGTGGGAGGCAGAGGTGGGAGGATCTCTGTGAGTTCGAGGCCAGCCTGGTCTATCAGCAAGTTCCAGGCCAGCTAGAACTACATATAGAGACCCTGTCTCAAAAAAACAAACAAAAAATAAAAATAATAAGTAATAAAAGATAAATGCTTAGAAATTACATAAATGTAACAAATTAAAATGGCAGTGGCCTTTAGACCTATTTTTTTTTAGGGCCAGTGAGATGGCTCTGTATGTAAAGGCATCTGCTGCCAAGCCTAGTTTGACCTGAGTTCAATCCTCAGAACCCACAAGGTGGAAGGAGAGAATCAACTCCTGCAGGTTGTCCTGTGACCTGTGCCTGTACACTGTGGCACACGTGCACACACAAGTACATACACAGACATACATACATGTGCAAATAAAATGTCTTTTTTTTTTTTAAGCTGAGCATGATGGCACGCACCTTTAATCTCAGCACTAGAAGGCAGAGGCAGGCAAATCTCTGAGTTCAAGGCCAGCCTGGTCTACATAGTTCCCTTTTTTGTTTGTTTTTGTTTTTCAAAACAGTTTTTCTACATAGCCCTGGCTATCCTAGAATAAACATTTTAAAGTGAATTCCAATTTTTGATATTGTTATAGCCATTATTAGGGAAAAATAATTTCCCAGTTTTGTGCCAACCACCATAAGTAATATCAGTTTCACTCATCTTGGCTAAAAATTTCCTTTTGAAGTTTGAAAGTTCCTATTAACAATTATGAATCAAGGGCAGTTGAACATTTCGGAATATACATAAATGAAACTATAGCATATCAAAATAATCAAATTGTGCCAGGCGGTGGTGGTGTCTGCCTTTAATCCCAGCACTCAGGAGGCAGAGGCAGGCAGATCTCTGTGAGTTCAAGGCCAGCCTGGTCTACAAAGTGAGTTCCAGGAAAGGCACAAAGCTACACAGAGAAACCCTGTCTCAAAAAAAAAAAGATCAAATTGGGCAAGTTTTCACCTTGACCATGAAATTAGTAAATTTCTAAATTACTTTCAGATATATGGGAGGAGATGTTACATGCATTTGAGTTTAGGCCCTGGTGGAAGCTCAGGGCTTGGGGTGTGGGAACTAAACTTGGGTCCATGCAAGAATAATACATACTAACCACCAAGGCATCTTTCCAGCCCCAAGAATTATCAGAGCAAACGAGCTTCTTGAATGATGGTTGTGCCTGATTACAATTCCAAGACACTATTTTTATTATAATTATTTGTATGATTATGTGTCTGTATGAATGTGTGTGGGCATGTGTGTGGAAATCAAAAGACAGCGTGTAGCAGTGAAACTGGGGGTCAAGTTCAGGTACCTCTAACCCCTGAGCCATCTGACCAGCCCTAAGGCAATGTTCTAAACTTGCAATTTGTGTTCCCATTAACACACACACACCCAACAGTCTTTTGATGTGGGTCACTATTTCCATTTGATAGATAAGGCAGCAGAGACTCAGAGTTGAGTAACTCTGATAATGAGTTGGTGTGCGCAGGATTCAGATTCAAGTAGTCTAACTCCAAAATGTTCAGAGTCTCTAGAGATAGTGTTCTAGAGAGCAGAGGTAAAGCCAGGTGAGTAAAGGGTTGACTTCTAACTACTTAAGATCATTACATAGAACCAGCACCAAGAAGTCCACAGTTACTAAAGAAATCATCTTATGCCTTTGAATGCAGTCAAATCGGAGTTCTCAGATTTTTGTTTTGGTTTTTGTTTTTGTTTTTGTTTTTAAGAGAAAAAATGATATGTGTACTGTGTATAGGGTTCTTGGATATAAATGACTGTGTTTGAAAACTTGCACAGTTCAGTATGCTTTGAGCGCTCATCCAGTAAATATATAGCTTATGGTGATGGTACCATTCATGCTGAAAGAGACAACCGATTCAGAGTTACAGAGAGGCAGATTCTAACTCAGATGAACAAAGAAATCCTGTCCTTGACTGTGTCCATGCCTTAGCAGCTGTACATGGTGGTCTGCCACGTGGTGAGAGGGCACACTGAGCTTCTGAGAGTCTTTAGTTATAGAAGGTAAGCTCACAGCAAGCCTCTGTTTTGTTAACCTGATCGTAACTAAATCCAAAGAAACTGGGCCTCAAAATATTTTCATTTAATATAATGAAGTTTTTGGTTTTCTTTAAGAGTTACTGATGTGCTAGGAGGCGGTGGCACACGCCTTTAATCCCAGCACTCGGGAGGCAGAGCCAGGCGGATCTCTCTGAGTTCAAGGCCAGCCTGGACTACAGAGCTAGTTCCAGGCCAGGCTCCAAAGCTACAGAGAACCCCTGTCTCAGAAAACCAGAAAAAAAGTTACTGATGCAAGTGAATTAAATTTGAGTCATACAAGTTATCACACTGTTTTATCTGTAAAGAGCAACTAAGCAGGTTCTAGGTATTAATTAACTCCTTGGGAAAATCTAACTAGATTTTAGGAATACAGTGAGAAAAGCCATTATTGAGGGAGAACCAGAGCATCTAAGACAGTGTGAGATATATGTTAATACTATTTTGTTTTATTACAAGGTATAATCTGCCTCTTCTGGAGCTTATATGAATCAGTAACTTAGAATATTAAACTAGATATGCAAGGGAAGAAACAAAAAGGCCTTTGCTTGCATATCAGTTCAGAGCCAAGTATTTTGGTGTTAGTCACCCTCCTCAAGTTACGAAGAGAAAGACTGTTCCTGTGCAGAGAGAGCCGTGCTATAAAAAGGAAGGACGCCTTTCTTATGAGCATGACCAAAGTTCATGTTCTGCTACCGTCGGCTGTGTAACATCTGCCATTCAGTTGGACATCAAAGACTTGGTGTCCTTGCTCTGTAAATGCAGGCCAGCTCTCTCTTCCTCCAGTTGATCTGTGGCAGCTAGCAGACTTGGTGTTTGTGGTTATTTATTACATGAATATGTTATTCTAAACAAAGTGTATCCCGAAAGCTGGGCTTGCTGGGCTCACACCTCTGATCCCAGCACTCAAGAGGCAGAGGTAGATAGATGTCTGAGTCTGAGGACAGCCTGGCTACATTGTGTATTCAAAGCCAGCCAAGACTACATAGAGGCCTTGTCTCCAGAAAAGAAAGAAGCCAGAGGCCAGCAGGACTGCTCAGTGAGTGAGCCTGACAGCTGAGTTTGCTCCCAAGAAATACTTACTTTGTGTGTGCAGGAAGGCACCAACTCCTGAAAACTATCCACTGATCACTGCACACACAAAGGAAGTAGTTTTAGAAAGTGGTTAGAGAAGTGTGGAGATGCTCACCTATAACCCTAGCGTCTGAAAGGTTGGGGCAGGAGAATCAGGCATTCCCCAGTCTGGGCAGTATGGAGCCTGACTCCATAAAAAATTTTAAAAAGGAAGCTGGGCATGATGGTGCACACCTTTAATTCCAGCACTCAGGAGGCAGAGTCAAGTGGATCTCTATGAGTTCAAGGCTATAAAGTGAGACCCTGTCTTAAAAGAACAAAAAGGAAAGAGGTAATTGTGTGCTATTGTACAATAAGCTGGCTCTAGATAATAATGACATATGTTTTTTGCCGGTCGGTGGTGGCGCATGCCTTTTAATCCCAGCACTCGGGAGGCAGAGGCAGGCGGATCTTTGTGAGTTTGAGGCCAGCCTGGTCTACAGAGCGAAATCCAGGAAAGGCGCAAAGCTACGCAAAGAAATCCTGTCTCAAAAAACCAAAAAATAAAATAAAATAAAATAATGACATGTTTTCAAAAGCTAGAATAGAGGATTTTGAAAGTTTTTCACCATAAAGAAATATCACATAAATAGGAGATATTTCTGACCTGATTTAGATATTAAATGATATAGTCATGCATCAGAACATCTCACTGCTTCATATATAATACAGTTTTATGTATTACCTTTTTTTTTTTTTTTGAGCTGAGGATCGAACACCGGGCCTTGTGATTGCTAGGGAAGTGCTCTACCACTGAGCTAAATCCCCAACCCTACTTTTTCTGGTATGAGTAAAACTTTATTTACAAAAGGAAGTGGCGGTCACATTCTGTTCCTTAAAGTAGATGTACAGAACCTTAAATTATGTTATTTTTACTGTTCTTTCAACTATGTATATTACATGTGCTTAGTGTTTTTGTTCTGTGATTTTGTTGAATATATTTTCTGGGCCTTTGAGTTGGTATTCTTCTCCTTCCTCTCTTCCTGTTATTCTTAGGTTTGGTCTTTTCATGGTGTCCCAAATTTCTTGGACATTTTGTGTTACGACTTTTTTGGCTTTAGTGTTTTCTTTGACGAATCTATTTTCTCTATTGTGTCTTCAACATCAGAGATTCTCTGTTCCATCTCGTGCATTCGGTTGGTCACGCTTGCATCTGTAGTTCCTGTTTGTTTACTCAGATTTCCTATTTCCAGCATTCCCTCAGTTTGTGTCGTCTTTATTGTCTCGATTTCAATTTTCAAATCTTGAACCGTTTCCTTCATCTGTTTAATTACTTTTTCTTGGCTTGCTTTGATTTCTTCCAATTTTTTGTTTGTTTTTTCTTCCATTTCCTTTTTTTTTTTTTTTTTCCTCCAGAGCTGAGGATCGAACCCAGGGCCTTGCACTTGCTAGGCAAGTGCTCTACCACTGAGCTAAATCCCCAACCCATTTCTTCCATTTCTTTAAGGGAGTTTTTCATTTCCTCTTTAAGGGCCTCTATCATCTTCTTAAAGTCATTTTTAGGATTGATTTCTTCTGCTTCTTCTGCCTTGGTATGTTCAGGTGTTGCAGGTGTAGAATCACTAGGTTCTGATGGTGTCATATAGGTTGTTGCCTGTATTTTTGCACTGGCGTGTACTCATCTCTTCCTCCATTCGGTGCAGGCGGTGTCTGTGTCTGAAGGTGCCTCTCTTGTTCTAATTGTTAGTCTTGGTCCACTAGGAGTTCTTGGTCGAATTGGTGCTGTTGGGCTCTGCTTCTCCGGGAGCAGCTTAGTCCAATCAGTGTTAGTGGGCCTATGCTCCAGTGGTTGTTGGATTCACAGGACCTGGGTGTTTTAGGGTTTTTTTTTGGGGGGGGGGTTGTTTGTTTGTTTGTTTTGGTGGGGGAGCAGGGAAAGGTAGCTGTCTGGTCCGTGGGTCTCAGACGGCAGGGGCTTAGGGGCTAGAGACCTATTCTGCCAGACCAGAGTTGGGGCCTTACCTGTTCCCAGTCGGTGTAGGGTGGGCTTATGACTCTGGTGATCTGGTTCAGTGGCTGGGCCTGCTCAGGTCGCGTTTTGCACGCTCGGCCGCTCCTCAGCTGGTCTTGTTTCCTCAGACTGCAGGCTGCAGGCTTCTGAAACCTCTCCCGAATGGAGCTCAGCTGAGCAGGTTGATCAGTAGGGCAATCTCACCAACGCCTCCAAGTTTCTGGCAGCTGTAGAGAGTCTGGTGGGGCCAGCAAGGGTGACGCAGGCCTGGGGTGGAAAGTGGTGCAGAGATATGGACAGATGGGAGAGGTCCAGACACTACAGGCTCACCCCCCCACTTCTCAGCTGATCCTGTTTCCTCAGACTGAAAGCTTCTGAGTCCTCCCCCAGATGGATCTCAGCTGAACTTGCTTAATGTTTTTGTTGTTTGTTAGTTTTACTTTGCTTTGTGTTTTTGAGACTATATCTCATTGTATATTTCTTTTTTTTTTAGAAGCATAAATATTTATTTGTAACAAAGGAGTTTGTATACAAACTGAAAATCTACAACTTCTTGTTAAGTTCACATTTGCATTTCACCTTTTTAAGCAAACATTAATAATCATTATTATATACAGATATCGATATGTAAATGCAACCCGTGTGTTGCTTATACATTACATTTTAGTGTTTTTACAAAAAGAGCGTAGTGCTGGGGAGGCGGCTCGGTGGGTAGTGTTGGCTGTGCAAGCATGGGAACCTGAGTTTCAACCCCGCATCCTCCAAGAAGCTGGGCATGGCAGCAAGTGCCGGTAACCCCAGCCCTGGGGAGCGGAGGGAAGAGGCTCCCTGGGACTTGCTGGTGGCTAGTGTAGCTGAATTGACAAGCTCCAGGTTCAGTGAGAGATCCTGTCTCAAAAGTTGAGGGCTGGGCAGTAGTGGCACACGCCTTTAACCCCAGCACTCGGGAGGCAGAGCCAGGCGGATCTCTGTGAGTTCAAGGCCAGCCTGGGCTACAGAGTGAGATCCAGGACAGACACCAAAACTACACAGAGAAACCCTGTCTCGAAAAACCAAATATATATGTAGTTTGGGGATTTAGCTCAGTGTAAAGTGTTTGCATAGTGCTCAGCCCTGGGTTTGGTCCTCAGCTCCAGAATGAGTGAATGAATGAATGAATGAATGAATGAAATGACAAAATAACAAAAATTGAGGTAGAGAGTGATTGAGAAATACACCCAGCATTGACATCTGGTGTCCTACATAGGTGTATGCATGTGTATGCACACATACACACCTGCATACATACACACATGCAAGAAAAAAAATCATAATTTTAACCAGTATTTGGGGAGTTGAAGAAATGGAGGAAATGGGTGGCATTCCCTTCAGATGTTTAGGGATACACAGAGAAGCTTGTCTCTGTAGAGGATAGCAGAGAGAACCCATAATAGTCTCTTCAGAGAAAGGTGAAATGCTTCGTTTTCTAACCTAACACTTCACTCATAGTCTTCTGCAGTCAACATTTAGCATCCTAGAGAGTGGCAGACCTCTGAGAGTGTTTCCAGATAAATTGTATTCTGTTTTGGATTATTTATGAACTACTTACAAATGATACAGTTTAACCACAGAAAGTGGAAACTGCAGAAAAATGGATGCCGTAGTGTACCTTTACCTGGATTGGCCTGCTGTTAACCTTCTATCTTGACCATCTTTGTTTGTTTTGTTTTGTTTTTTGTTTTGTTTTGTTTTTAGGGGGGAGCTGAGGATCGAACCCAGGGCCTTGTGCTTGCTAGGCAAGCGCTCTACCGCTGAGCTAAATCCCCAACCCTTGGCCATCTTTATTTCTCCCTTCTACCAGACCATCAGGGATTGGCCACAGGCTTTAAAAATGTGTCGTTTGAGCAAATGCCCTTGTAGTATGATTCAACATTCCTTGGGTATATGCCCAAGAGTGCTACAGCTGGGTCTTGGGGGAGATGGATTCCCAATTTTCTAAGGAAGCGCCATATTGATTTCCAAAGTGGCTGATTCCTGGAGAGAGGGCCCAAAGGTTGAGAGCATTTGTTGCTCTTGCAGAAGACCTGGGCTCAGATCTCAGCACCCACATGGCAGCTCACAACCGTAACTCCAGTTCCAGGGGATTTCATGCCCTTCTTCTGACTTCTTCAGGCACCAGACAGACACACACACACACACACACACACACACACACACACACACACACACACACTGCTCACACATACCTGCTTGCAAAACACTCATATAAAAGTAAATATTTTTTCAAAAAAAATTTTAAGGAAATATCTTGTTTTAACTAGGCAGTTTAACACATGAGGATCGCTGTGAGTTCAAGGCCTCTCTGGGCTTCAGGATAAATCTTGTCTCTAAACAAATAATTGTGTGTGTGTGTGTGTGTGTGTGTGTGTGTGTGTGTGTGTGTATTCATCTCTGGCTATGGTGCGTCAGGACAGCATGATTTCAAATAGATTATGTAGTTGGTGCCAATTACTCTTGTTTATTTGGTGTTTCTGAGACTAGGTCTTATGTAGCCCAGGCTAGCCTCAAACTCCTATGTAGCCAGTGATATCCTCAAGCTGTGATCTTCCTGCTTCTTAGAGTTACAGGCATGTGGTACTACATTTGGTTTATGCATTGCTGAGAACAAACGGGACCTGGAACAAGTAGACAAGCCTTCCACCCCCTGGGACACAACATCCACCCTGCGCCCCACCCATCATCCGCAGCCCTGTTACTTTCAAGATTGGAGATATATAAACATAGATATGGATATAGATATAGATTTGGAGTCAAGATATTCAGATTAAAGCTGTCTGTCTTCCAAGTAATCCTTGAACAATGCCTCCTAAGATTCATATGGTCAAAGATAAAATATTTTATTATTTATTAGGAAGTTTAATACCCTGAAAACTAGAGGAGTACTATTCATGAATAAAAAGAAAGCCGTTTAAATACTACATGTTTTCTTGAGTCACTTTGCTTTTATTTGATGAGTAGTTAGAAGACAGAAAAAGAATTTGTGGGGTAGGGGTTGCTGGTAATGCTGGGAATTGGAATTGCAAGTAGAGACAGAAGACAGGTTGTGGAGTGATTCCCTCCTACCATGTGGGTCCCAGAGATAGAGGTTTTTTTGTAAGAAGTGTCTTTACCCACTGAGCCATCTTGACAGCCTGAAAATTTCACCATTTTAGGTGGAACTTGGGTTAGCACTCTCATGCCAGTGTCTAGAAGGCTTCTTACAAATTTATGCTGTCTGATGGGAAGTGTGTGTCTGTAATCGTTTAGTCTAGGTCTGGCTGTGAGGGGGGGGGGGGCATTTCTCTTTCCCCTTTGCTCTTTTTCAGGGGACTTCGATGAGTTCACTCAAGATAATCATGACGTCATGTTGAAGAACATAGCCGAGGACCTTCGCCGCTGCTTGCCCCCCGAGGCCGTGCTGTGCTCGGAGCAGCTAGCCCTTCAGAAAGTGAGCGTGTTGAGCGGCATTCCTTTCTCTGTGTGCCACTCAAGAAATCTCTTCTTCCCTACGGAATTCATTTCTCTGTGTGCCACTCAAGAAATCTCTTCTTCCCTGCCCCTGCTTGGTGGTCTCCCCAGCTGTAAAATCAGCTGTAAGCCGTTTTCACTTAGTGTCTCAGTCATGTCCATTTCTCTTGAGACTTCAACCTTTGGATTGCCCGGTCCTGTTTTACTCAACAAATGTTTTTTAGAGAATCCTAGAGATAGAATACCAGCCTATCTTTAAAAAAAAAAAAAAAAATCAAGAGTTAACAGTCTGGGCCTTCCCATCTATAAACACCTGTGCAGAGAAATTAATTCCTATGTTGTTGCTTTTTCTTGGGGGGGGGGGGTACCATCAGAGAGTATTGTTTGTTTGATTATTTGATGGGTGAATCAGTTTTTTTTTTGCTCAGGTCTTGCTCTGTAATGCTGCTGGCCTCAAAATCGAGGCCTCAGCCTCCCGAGCTGGGGTCATGGGTGTGGGTCACCACCCGCAGCCCCCATTTCTATAGTACATGAGTGCTATGAACACTGAACGTCTTAGAAAGGGCTCAGTCCCTGATGGCTCTCAGAAGAGCGAGGCAGAAGGTCATGTTAAAGTGAGACTTTGGAATACAGTTTGGGGTGTTGTTGGTACTAAGCTTGTGATGGGGTTGGGGTGCTACTAATGTTCTTATCAACACCATGCTATAATATAACACATTAAATAAGGAAGAGTGTTCATTTATTAAAAACTAACCTATAGCCTTTAAGAAGATACTGTGAGAGTTTTTAAAAGGAAAATAAAGATGAACATGATAGCACATGCTTGTAATTCGAGCATCTGAGGGGCTAGACAGGAGGGTTGCTGGGAGGAAGGGACAGCTGCGGCTCCGTTTTATGTTACTGGTATATGTGTAATTATATATGTAACAGGTATTATATATTAGTGGATATATAATGGGTTTTTATTTATCTATTTATTTATATTTGAGGCAGTTTCACTATAACCTTGACTGGCCTAGAACTTGCTGTGTAGACCAAGCTGCTCTCAAACTCACACAGGTATCCCACCTGCCTCTGTCTCCCAAGTACTGGGCTCAAGGCATTCACCACCATGCCCAGCCTGTTTTGATTTTTGATACAGGCTGAAATCCAGGCTGGCCTTGAATTTACTGCATAACCCAGGCTAGCTTCAGCCTCGGGCACTTCTGCCTCCATCTTCCAAATGCTGGTATTACAAATGGGAACTACCATGGCCACATACATAAGCTTGAAGTTTTAATAATGTTTTAGCAATTTGACAACTTGACTTTCTGAACAAAGATGACTTGCCAGGTATTTTGATGGTCGTTGACATGTAAGACTCAACAGTTAGATCTCAGCCGTGTTCTGTGTCCTTCTAGATTAAAGAGAAGGCTGCTGTCAGTGTCTCAGCAAAAACAGAGGGAGGAGGAGCGGTAAACAGAATTGAATCAGCGGCAGCATCTTTCTGTGCCTTGTTCTCAGGACTTAGAACAGCTGCTGCTGTTTGGCCTTATTTAGCAATAAAGAGAAGTTCCTTTGTACTTTATCTCCTTTGATGTGTTTCTCCAGATGCGACAGCAGCCAGAACCCACAGTTCACGTTGATGCGTTCCTTTATGATGAAGACGTCATTGACTCGTTGTGTGAGGAAGGAAAAATGAGCAGAAACTACTGTGCTGTGTGTGGCTCTCACCAGACAGTGCCTCTGGGTAGGCGTTCAGGGTTGCAGAGCTGTTACCTGAGTGTGTGTGTGTCTGTGTGTCTGTCTGTCTGTCTGTGTGTGCGGTTTGTTTGTTTTTTTTTTCCATGTCTTGAGTGTGTAAATTTGTGATCAGATTATTGGACATTTTTTAAAATAAAAGCTAACCTGTAGCATAGCTATTACCAAAATTAAAAGTAGGGGGACAACATAGAAATACTTTCTAAGGGCCAGCCTGATGGCTCGGTGGGCAAAAGCACTTACTGTCGACCCTGATGACCTGAGTTTGCTCCCCGGGGCCTGCGTGGTAGGAGGGGGAACCCACTTACCACATGCACACTGAGGCACGCACATCTGTGCGCTCGCTCTCACACTCACAACTAAATAGATGAGTGAGTGGGTGGGTAGATAAAATGGCTAGAGCGCGGAGATTGGTTTCCTTAGTGTCCTCTCCAGAACTGTGTAAGCAGTGATAGCTCCTCAGCCCAGAGCCTAGTCAGGACTGAAGACAGGACCTGCCTCCTCCTCGTACTCAGCCTCAGCGGAGATTGACATGGACCACATGCTGGCTTCCTTCCTGTGAGAAGTGTAACTTCCAGGGGGTCTGAAGGAGTCCGTGCTGAGCAAGTCTGAGAGCAATAAAATATTACTGGGTGGGTTAGGCAGAGCCCAGGGTCCCGAGAAAAGTTTGTGTGAGCTGTGTTTTGACCAAGTGACACACCTCTGAAGATGGCATTCACAGGATAGGAAAAGACGTGGCTGAGAGCTAGAGGAAAAACTGAAATACCGTCTACCAACGGCTGGTTTGTAACATTTCTAGAGCTAGGTTTGACAAACAAAAACCTGAAGTTTGGGCTCTGTCCCCATGTGATCAGTTATAATGGCGTTTGGACACCCAGAGTGCTCCCAAGAACGAGCGACCCTGAGACGGTTGTCGCCATGGGTGACTGTGACAGGTACACGGAAGACGGACTCGTCAATTTGGGATCCCCAGAGGAATCACTGGTGTGATGAGGGGCTGTGAGGATGAAGACCCACGGGAGATGAGGGTGTGGTGGCCCCGCCCCTCCCACCCTGAGCTGTGTGACTGGGACACAGGCACAGCGTGTGTGCTGTCCCGGAGACTGGTCCACCTGCTTCCATTTGGTTACCATCTTCTGTTTGGTTGTTGTTGTTGTTGTTGTTTGGTTTTTCAAGACAGGGTTTCTCTGTGCAGCTTTGTGCCTTTCCTGGAATTCACTTGGTAGCCCAGGCTGGCCTCAAACTCACAGAGATCCGCCTGGCTCTGCCTCCTAAGTGCTGGGACTAAAGGTGTGCACCACCACTGCCCGGCTGTTTGTTGTTTTTTTATGACTAAATTATCTCCCCTTCCTAACAGTTAAACTCTGTAAGACATGATGTTGTGAGTCTTTGAGTGTCCTCCAGGTCAGAGGAAAACCAGAGTCAGGCTGTCACAGAAACTAAGGTGAGAAACTTGGCCGAGGAGGAGAGAAGCAGCCAGCCAGGCCTGGTGGTGCAGGTTAATCCCAGCACTCCCGACATGGAGCGGGCAGATCTCTCTGAGTTCCAGACCAGCCAGAGCTGCTCAGTGGGACCGTGTCTCAGAACAGAGACAAACCACTAATGTGCTGCCCACTCTCTTCTTTCTCCAGGATTTATCTCTCATTCCTTCTCCCTCATGGAGCTGAAGTTCATCTATCACCATGTGCTGCCCGACCTGGCAGGAAAGCTCTTGGTTGACATTGGCTCCAGACTTGGCACAGTCCTCTATGGGGTAAAGTCCAGCTTGTGGACATACTCAACATGCGGAAAACACTTTCTTCTGCTAGCCACAGCTTTGCCTGCCACCATCCAAGGTGACAGCTTGGCTTTATTCTTAAAGTGACAGGATAAGGTCAAATAGGATCCATCGGCAGGCTCCTAAACTCTGCTGGATGGTAGTATTGGGTTTGGAATTTCAGAGACCAGCTGTCCAAGTTCCTCTCCTGGTTTGTGTCCACAACACCGTGACAAATAGAAACCTACTAGACCATGTGACTGGCTGACACTCCTTCTCACTCTCCCCTCCCCTTCCCTTCCCACTACCCCCTCTGTTTTTTGTTTTGTTTTGTTTTGGTTTGGTTTGGTGGGGGTTTGGGGGTGCTTTTCATGTGGCCCAGGCTGGCCTCACACTTAACTATGTAGGTGAGGATAATAACCCTGAACTCCTGATCCTCCTGCCTCAGTCCACTAAGTACTGTGACTACAGGCTTGTCTCCGTGCCTGTTTTCTTTTTCTTTGTGCTATATTAAAATAAAGTAGTAGTTGGGGATTTAGCTCAGTGGTAGAGTGCTTGCCTAGCAAGCACAAGGCCCTGGGTTCGATCCTCAGCTCCAAAATAAATAAATAAATGAAAATTAAAATAAAAGTAGTATAGTGAGCTTTGATAAGAGCTCATAAAAATAACAAATTATGGCTGGAGAGGTTGCTCAGTGGTTAAGAACACTTATTAGTGTTCTTGCAGAGGACCTGAGTTCAATTCCCAGTACTCAGGTCAGGAAGCTCACAACCACCTGTAACTCTAGCTCCAGGAGATATGATACCCTCTTCTGTATTTGGACTCCACAGATACCTGCACATGCATGCACATCCCACTTCCCACCTCCTGCAACATACATATAGTTAAAAATAAAATCATTTTTTAAAAAATTTACTTGGCCCAAGAAACCTTTGTGTGGTCATAGAAAGTCACTTAATGATTATGGATAGCTAGTTCCCTGTTTTTAAATGTATACACTGGCCAGTGTCTAAGATTACACCGTATCCAATTTTCTGTGACCCAAAACAAAACTACTCTTGTTTCTAAAATGTCACTTCAGCCAGTGGGAGGCAGAGGCAGAGGCAGGTGAATCTCTGAGTTCAAGGCCAGCCTGATAATCTACAGACCAAGTTCTAGGACAACCAAGGTTACACAGAGAAACCATCTCAAAGAGCCAGAAAAAAAGAAGAAAGAAATATCATGTGTCTCACTATAAATTCAGATCATGGGTACTTCGAACGTTCTAAAGTCATTAGAAAAAGGTCTGGGCACGGCGGAATGTGACCCCTGCTGCCGCTCCCTGGCATTACTGCCCGCTTTAGACAGAAACCAACTCTTGATTTAAACTTTCATTCTGTAAATAGATAATACACAATTTGATGGCTTTTGTTATTATTGCTCCTGTTTGGGGTTGGGTTGGGTTTGAGGCGGGGTCTTGCCGAATTATCAGGCTGGCCTTGAAACGGTGCTCTTTCAATACTTCCAAATGCTAGGGTTATAGGTGCAGCAGCTCTGCCCACCTCCCCCACTAGCTCTGCTTTGCTTTGCTTTTTTCTTTCTTTCTTTCCTTTTTTCCCCCAGAGCTGGGGACCGCGAACCTAGGGCCTTGCACTTGCTAGGCAAGTGCTCTACCACTGAGCTAAATCCCCAACCCCTTCTTTTCTTTTTTAAAGATTTATTTATTATGTATACAGTGTTCTGCCAGCATGTCTGCCTGCAGGCCAGATCTCATTACAGATGGTTGTGAGCCACCAAGTGGTTGCTGGGAATTGAACTCAGGACCTGTAGAAGAGTTAAGAGCTAGGGCTCTTAACCGCTGAGCCATCTCTCCAGCCCTACTAGCTTTTCTTTGGAGAGCATCTTCAGGCTTCCTCCCATGCTCATGAGCCTGCATATTCACTTACACATACAACACACACACACACACACAAAAGAGAGAGGGAGGGAAGGCAAATACGCAGACGTGTACTGTCCAATAATTGCACGTATAGTATCGGTGTTGATAAGGTAAATAGATTGACACTTTTCTCCATAGCCAGTCAGTGGTTGAAGCTATACCAATTTCTTCATATCAACATCTGTACTTTGAAACATACTGTAAATATCTATGATGGAGTTCTAGAGTCAAACTTGTGTTGATAGGTAATCAGGAGTCAGCCATAGTGCATGTCTCTGATCTTGACATCAGAAGCTGAAAGTTCAGAGCCAACCTGGGCTACATGAATCCTTCTCAAATCAGTTAGTCAAGTTAGTTGACCTTTCCTTCCATAGGATTGTTGTCACCTGCAAAGAAGATCCCCATCCCAGGCAGTTCTCCGCATCCTTGTTAACTGAGCTGGTCAGTCACCCTCCTTCCCAGTTAGAAATGGTGTGGTCATCACTGCATTCCCTACAGGTCAACTCTTCCACTCTGCCATGGTATCACTTCCCCAGAAATGACCAAGGCTCGAGAGACCCTACAGAGGTTGGGAATGTGGTCACTTTCCTCATTTCCAACTGCTGAATGCCCAGTCTATCAGGAAAGCTTAGAGATCAGTCTGTAAAAATACAGCTAAATGATAGGAATTAACAGACTCCAATCAAGACCTTGAGGAGTAACGTTCTGAACGTTATATGTTTTGTGACAGTTTGAGCTTTTTGGTATAACGTCTACTTAAAAGCTAACTGGTTTACGCCATGCCTGTCTTCCTGTTTCAGGGATATCTTTACAGCTCAGCCGCACAGCTCTGTGGAGTAGAGCTGAATGGAGAATTTTGCCAGTTGCAGGAAATGGTCATTAACAAGTACCAGTTCAGTGACAGAATAAAGGTACCGTTACAGTGTGTTCTCTACCTCTCAGGAGTCTTCCCTGACTGCTTCCATATTCTAACCTACTGCTGCTGTTGTGGAGAAACTGGGGGAGTTGACCTGCTGTGAGGTTTTTCCTTCTCTTTCTCCGTGTCCTGGTTTGGGTAGCAGAACTGTAACGCTCCGGAGGGTGGCTGCCGGTGTATGTTATTAAACTGAAAACGAAAAGGCTTGTACTGCTCATGATTGTTTATCTTCTTATAAACTGGGAGCCATTGTAAATGTCACAAGATCGTGGTTATTAGGGAAGGAGGTCTGTGTTAGGCTAGGGCAGGTTTCCTGTTTTTCCTATGAGAAGAAAAATAAGACAAAAGACTTGGGGTTTTGGTTTTTTGGAGGGGGTCTGTTTAATGCAATAATCTTTGAAATTTTGATAAGGTTCTTTACTTCTCATGGCAGTAAGAGAATATCAACAATCTCTGATATTAAGTTACTGTCCTTAAACATTGACAGACTCAGTGAGTTAAAGATCAAGAGATTGGAGAGAGGGCCCAGCGGTTAAGAGCACTTGCTGCTCTTGCAGAGGACCCAGGTTCCCATCGCCTACATCCAGTGTTCACAGTTGCTTGTAATGTCAGCTGCATGTGATCCAACATGCTTCTGGTCCCCACAGGCACCTGCACACACATGGTTTACATACAAATAAGGAGGCACACACACGTATGCATAAATAGTAATAAATAAAATGTGTAAAGATTAAGATCAAACCTTCGTCTTTTTTATAAAGGTGATTATTTTATTCCCTCACCTAACTTCTCTTCCTACTGTCATCTTAGAAATATAGCGGTAAGTGATCAGAGTGAACTCATTGCCTAGTGGTAACAGATGTTATTAGAATATTAGTAATTATAGATACTAATAGAATTCATGGAAATGGGGGTAATGCTCAGTGGTAGAGTACTTGCCTTCCATGGTCAAAACCTGGATTCAGTCCCTGGAACTGCAAAATATCAATTCATGAGTTCTCTTTTTTTTCATCCTTGGCTGACTTAGAACTTACTGTGTAGACCTGACTGGCCTCAGTCTGCTCTTATATAATAATCACATAGCTAACAAAAATATCTGTTCAGTTGAAAATTGGGATTTAAAAATTGAGAACTCATTGGGAGCTAGAGAGATACGTAAGTAGTTCAGAGCATTGCAGGGGACCCAGGTTCAATTCCCAGCACCCATATAGCAGCAGCTAAGAGTTGTCTATAACTCCTCCAACTCAGTAGTTTCTGTCACCCTCTACTAAATTCCACAGGCACTGCACACATGTGGTACATGCATACATGCAGGCAAAACACCCATACACATAAAGCAAAAATAAATAAATCTTCCTTTAAAAATCCTGACCTCTAAAGAATCAGTTAATAAACAGATAATCAAGTTCTTGCTTTTGTTTTTAAATATAGTGATAAAGGCATATAAAATGTTTATATTTTATGAAATGTCTATCACTTTTCAAAATATTCTGATACACTCCCATGTGTTTTATCCTAGCTTGTAGCTTCTGTGGCCACCATCAGTAACTTTATGATAAAAAACTTGATTTTTCTTTTTATCCAGTGAGGGAAAAAAAAGCCCAGGGCCTTATGTGGGACAAACACGCTAACATCCCTAACTCCTAAATTAAAGCTTTTTCATGCCACCTTATGAATTTTGGAAATCTTAACCATTTCCCTCCTTGAAGCTGTAGATAAGCACTGTATTGAAGAGTCTTAAAATCACCAAAACCAGTTTCTGTAATCATTTTTGATAGCACCTGTTGACACCCATCAGCCCTTTCAGGCTCATTCTGTGCTTTTAGGTTTTTTTTGGTTTCTTTTTTATCTGTTTTGCCTGTGTGTGTACCATGTGAGTGCCTTGACCTACAGGGTCTGTCGTTTTACACTCTCCTGTTCCCTTCCTCCAGGCTAGCACTAAACTTTCTCTCTTTCCCGTCATTGCTCTTGGCTCATCCCGTTGCTTGCACTGGGGAGTTGCATCAGCTGACTTTTTCCGTCACATTACTACGGTGTACCACCCTTGAGCACAGATGCGGCGTCTCATCTAACTGCCTTGTCTCCCTGCGCAGTAGCTGGCATAGAAGAGGGATCCACTGAGTATTGCTTGAGTTTGGTTGTCCAGAGTCTGCCCTGAGGATCCCTTAGGGTTCTCCTGGAGCCCTGAGAGCGTCTCTTTAGGCTCCCATGATTAATTGGTCCTTCTGGGTCCTCTTTCTGACTAGGTCATTGTAGTAGAAGAATGGAGGAATAAACAAAAAAGTAGAGGTAGATGGGAAAGAAAAAGGAGGGACTAAGGACAAGAAGAGAGGATGAAAAGAAATGGCTTCGTTTACGTGTCTGTTGCGTCACTAAGCTTCGTGTTTATAGTGCCTGAAATTATTAACTGGCTTGTCTGTGACAAGAGCCTGGCCCTCCGAGCTCTCTCTTTTACTGAAGATTGTCAAAGCTCTGCTTAAAGGTTCTAGGCCAAATGAATTAAAACTTTTGTAGAGTGTTTATAATTTAAAAAACAATGTTTTTTAAAACCAGACCACACAACACCTTACATACCATATATTTGTAAGACTTGAGTACTTCTTTGCAAAAAACTCACATAACATAAGGGAAAGGTTTTTCTCTTCCTTTTAAAGTAAAATCTATTTGTTTCTCTCCAGAGCAAATAAATGTGTTTTCTTGTTACCGCACCTGTGGTCTGCAAAGCCTTAATTATGGCTTGAGGTTTTGAGTTATATGACTTTTTAAAAATTTATTATTTTATGTGTCTGAGTGTTTTGCCTGTATGTGTGTCCGAACACCGAATGTGATGCCTGGTGACCACAGAGATGGGAAGAAGGAATCGGTTCCCCGAGATTGGAATTACAGACAGCTGTGAGCCGCCATGAGGGTGCTGGGAACCAAACCCCTGTTCTCTTCAAGAGCAGTAAATGCGCTCCACCAGTGAGCCATCATTCCAGCCCCTGCAGGGTTTTTGGTTTGTTTTTGTTTTCTTATCTACCTTTCAATCTTTATATTGTGTAATAAGGACTGATAATCACTAGGAGACACTGCTTGCCTGAGAACACAAATCTAGTTGGGCAACGCCATAATCACACCCAGAGCCTTTGACTGTGTCCCTAACAGTGTAATTATAATGGGAAAAATCTCTGAATGTTGTTAAAATAATTATGAATCGGGGACACAATTATAACAAAACAAATAGTTCATTCAAAACATCTTCTTTACAAGCTTTGGGTTTACTAGATCCTAAGAACTGTCTGTGGTCTGCACAGCGTCCTGAGCCATTAGACATCTCTTACGTGGCTGTGGGATGCGGTTGAGGCATCTCTCTCTTTTTTATTTTTAAGATGTATTTATTTATTGTATATAGAGTGTCCTGCCTGCATGTCTGCATGCAGGCCAGAAGAGGGCGCCAGATCTCATTTTAGGTGGTTGTAAGGCACCATGTGGTTGCTGGGAATTGAACTCAGGACCTCTGGAACAGCAGCTGATGCTCTTAACCTCTGAGCCATCTCTCCGAGGCATCTCTCATGTAGCTGCGGGATGCAGTGTTCTCACAGTCTTACATGAGCTCATCCTTCTGCAGGTGCTTCATGCAGACATCCGCACCCAAGGCTCCCTTCTGCAAAGTGCCGATGTCATTGTGATGAACAATGTCTTCGAATATTTTCTTACTGAGGCTGAACAGGCCAGGTATGTTGTTTACTGAAGCAAGGAGTCTGTTACTAAAATAATACCCAGCAAGGTGTGAAAAGAGACTAGTGAGGTAGAAACGTTTCCATGCTGACTTTAAAACAAGCTCAGCTTGTTTTTTTAATAATTTTTATTTATTCTTTGACAGTTTCAGACAAATCAACTTATCTTAATAAGAAACATTAAAATGCAAAATTTTGAAAAACCTGATTTTTGTGAAATGTATTTAATCTTTTTTTAAAGTTTACATGTATTTATTTATTGGTGTGTGCAAAGCCTTCCTCTCCTCCCTGTGCGGATGATAATAGTGTGTAGGAAATGACCACCATAGCTTTCTCCCCCTGGATGTTTACTGCCTGGAGACTGCTCCGCTGCAGGGACTGATGCTCCTGGTGAGATTAACTCAGCCTGCTTCCCTGTCAGCCCGTAAGCCCCAGCTCCTAGCTCAGCTGCATGCGATATCCCGTTTACGTGTCTGGAATAAGCACTGAGCTTCCAGGTACCGCGACTTCCCCGTCCGAGAGCACAGCCCACCCAGCCCCGTCTTCCTGTCTGTCTCCTTACTTCATCCCCTCGCTGCCCTAGTCAGGGTTCTGGGACCCAAGCTGGACGAAGATGCAGCTCTTCTGTGGTGCTCTATGGCTGTGAATTCAGCTAAATAGCTAGTTGAGGGCATCCTGATCCCTGGGAGACCTGTCTCAGATAAACGAAAAAAATCGTACTAAAAAAGATTGTACTACTATAGTTCTTTAGTCTTGTATTATACATCATTTTTAGGAATCACATCACAATAAAAAAAAAATAGCCCTAGCTAAAACAGTGAGATTTATTATTGAATGTTGCTATGCGATATTATACCCATCCAGGAAAAAAGAACAGTTTGTCTTGTAAATATGTTCTGAAACTTACGAAACCTGCTAGCTGTAGCCTCAACCAAAAATAAGTGCAAATGCTAGATACCACTACCCGCCCACCTCCCCATCTCACTGCAAGGCCTGTGTGCCCCTGAATTGTCTCACCGGTGCCCCCCACTGGTTTGGGAAACTGTCGAGATCATACGTAGTGTAGGCGTCCGGTGCATATCAACCCCGAGAGTTAACCAGAACTGGTCAAAGGCACACTGCCCTCTGAAATGCATCAGCAGGTCCCATTTCGTTATCCTTTAGAACTGACTGGTCCCACCAAACCTTGCAGGTGCCTTGTGATAGTGCAATTCCACCCCCAAAATACTACAGACAGTCAAATGAGGTCTGGTTTCACTCTCGGTGTGAGTTTGAAAAGATGTAGTCCACACAGCTGCCATTATTTTCCGTTCCTGGCTTCTGTGCCCTCTGTTCCCCAAGACTCTTCATCTCCCTCAGTCCCCAGCAATCTCAGCCCTGGCTTCCGTCTGAAGGACTGATTCTCATGTGCCTCACAGAGGAACTACAAAGCTTTTGATGCTGGTCCTGCTTGACTTGTGTGACTCTGAAAACGTCATTTTTCCTTATTCAGAAACTTTCCAGTTGCCCACATCCCCATCTTGTTCATCTCAGAACTCTAACCTCGTAACTTGGCCAACACCCCTCAGGAACTGGAAAATTTGCCAGTTTCTACTGTGTTGCTATAGTTCTGTTTCCTGTGGGTAAACATTTGCCATCTAGATTTCTAGATACTGTCTGCATTTTCTTTTGTCATTCTTATTCAGGAAAAAAAAAAATCCAGTGTCAGGTTTCTGCTTTGCTTTTCTTAGGGAAGTTTTGAGTTCTCAGCAACAGTGTAAAAAGATAAAGATTTCCTGTACGCTCTACCCCCACACCTACAGAATCTGTGCCATTATCAGATCCCATCAGAACAGTATGTTTGTTATGATGGATCTTTGGTACGGCACAGTCCACAGCAGATTATCTCTTGGTGTTGTGCAGCCCGTGTGTGTATACATGTGTATTGACACACACTCAGCCTTAAAACATGGACAATAGTTCATGGCCCTAAAAATCCCCTGCTCAGCCCTTTGTCCTGTCCTCCAGCCTCACCCTTGGCAGCCACCGATATTTTAACTGTAGCTTTAAGTTTCCAGCACGAGGTAATTAGACTCGTACAATCCAGAGCCCTTCCAGGTTCTCCTCTGTGTCCGTGACTTGAGCACACATTTCCTTTAGTGGTGAACAATATGCAGTTGTCTTGATGTATCACAATTTATCCATTCCCCTGGAAGGACATCTTGGCTGCTTCCAGGATGGGCAATTATGAATAAAACTGCAGTAAATATCCATGTACAGATCTTTTTTTGTAAATACGTGTTTTCAGCTTTGTGTAAATAGCAAAGTGTACAGTTGCTGGATTGTGTATTAAAGACTATACACAGGGTTTGCTTTCCGTTGTTGTTTTGTTGAAACGGTATTTAACTTTGTAGCCGAGGCTGGTGCCCTGAATGAAGGTCACTGTGTTCTCCAGGCTGTCCTCCGTTTCCTCGGTGCTAGGACTCCAGGCGTGTACCACCAAACTTGGTTGGGGCTGTAACTTAGAGGCAGAGTAGATTGCTTAGCATGGTTGAGGCTCTCTTTCTCTCCCCAGCATGAGAGAAAAGATGTTAAACAAGACATTGAACAAGAGAGCTATCTGTGTTCTGACTACTATGTAATATCTTCCTGTTGTTTGATCGTACCAGTTTTTAATGTGTTCTAGTGCCTGGAACTACATCATCCAAAATGTAAGGAAACAAGGGTCACTCTTAGTGACCGTGCCAAGTCTCCAGGATTCTCTCGTAGGTATTGAGGTATGTAACCACTGTTGCTTCTGTTGATTGCTTGGTTAGTTTTGGTCGTGATGGGAATTAAAATTAGGGCTCCTTAGCTGGGCAAGTGGGTCTCTGAGTTCGAGGCCAGCCTGGTCTATAGAAAGAAAAACCTGGGCTGGAGAGATGGCTCAGAGGTTAAGAGTACAGGCTGTTTCTTCCAGAGGTCCTGAGTTTAATTCAGCAACCACATGGTGGCTCACAGCCATCTAGAATGAGATCTGGTGCCCTCTTCTGGCGTGCAGGCATACATACAGGCAGAACACTGTATACTTGATAAATAAATAAATCTTTAAAAAAAAAAAAAAAAACAGGCTAGGTGGTGGTGGCGCATGCCTTTAATCCCAGCACTTGGGAGGCAGAGCCGGTTGGATCTTTGTGAGTTCAAGGCCAGCCTGGTCGACAGAGTGAGATCCAGGAAAGGCGCAAAGCTGCACAGAGAAACCCTGTCTCGAAACACCACCCCCCCCCCCAAAAAAAAGGAAGAAAAGAAAAACCCTGTCTCGAAAAATACAAACAAACAGAAAATCCCTTGGGCTAATGCATGCTGGGTAAACACTATACTGATCTATAGATCACCAGCCCTTCAACTTTTTCTTATCAAAACTTTGCTTTTTTTCTGATAACTAATATAACATTCTAGAAATAGCAAGACAATGTTGCTAAAGTTCTGCTTTGTGATTTATTTTTCTGCCCTCAAAACATTGAAATGTAATTCATATCTGGATATAGATTCCCGTATTTCTCTACACAGTTTTTAATAGCTGTGAGGTCATAGTTGTACGTTAATAAACACTAGTGAATGTGGGTAAGACACTAGCCCCCACATTATAGTGGAAGGGGAAGAGTAACCCAGCCACATGGGAGGCTGAGACAGGAAGATCACTTGAGCCCACTGAGACCAACCTGGTCAACAGAACCCCCTCTCCAGAACTAAACTGGAAAAATGAGTGCCCAAATCATAATACTGATCTTTAGAACAGAAGGAATGAATGATGAGTGCATTTTTAGGTCAGTCAGTCTGTATATTGATTCTCATACAAAATAAAGGGGCCGCCGGGGGGTCAAAGTTGTCCAAGGATTTCCAGTAGAGTGGAAGACTGTTCTTCATGCAGTTTGATTTCCCAAGTCAATTTGAAACCTTTTTTTCTTTTGAAACCTGTGGCCCAGGCTGGTCTACTTCAGTGTGACAATGGATATTAATAGTCCCATAGAATCTAGAATCACTGGGATCCGAACTCTGGTCCTCATGACTGTGTAGCAGGTGTTCTTGAACACGGAACCATCTCTCCTGCCCTAATTCTGCTTGTTACAGCATAGGAAGTAATCAAGAAATGTGTAAAGAAAGACAGTAATCCTGATTTATCAGCTCCATTTCCTCCCTGTGAGAGCCTACCAGTCATAATGTGATCTCTCATAGTTTTCCATTCTCATAGAAACATCCCTTTTAAAATATATTGTTAGTCAGGCACAATGGCACATGCCTTTAATCCCAGCACTTAGGAGGCAGAAGCAGAAGAATGTCTGAGTTTAAGGACAATCTGGTCTGCATAGCAAGTTCAAGCCCAGCCAGACCCTGTTTAAAAAAAATTAAAAAAAAATTCTTTCTAAATTTCTCATTCATAATATTTGTATTTATGAGCCAATTTAGTGATTTTTTTCACTTACCAAAATAACAGCTTTTTAGAGACTTAGAGATTTATTTATGTGTATAACTGCTTTGCCTGCGTATATGTATGTGCACCACATATTGCTTGGTACCCATATTGGTCAGAAGAGGGAATCAAATCCCTGTAACTGGACTTAGGAATGGTTGTGAGCCATCATGTGGGTACTGGGAACCAAATCTGAGTCCTCTGCAAGAGCAGTACATGCTCCTAACTGCAGAAACATCTTCCCAGTCCCCAAATATCAGCTTCATTAACTGTGCACATGAATCTGCCCAAACAGCCATTGACGCCTGTAATTCCTCAATCCAGAGGCAATAATGAGGAGGTTCATGAATGACCTCAATGCCATCCTGGCCTATATCAAAAACTCTAGTCTCAGAAAACAAACACATGAGTCTAGAGAAATGGCGTGTACCAAATACATGAGTAGACATGCATACAAAAAGTAAATACAATGAGTTGTTAAAATTTTTTAAAAGTTAAACATATTAGTGCAAGTTTATAATCCCAGGATGTGAAAGGCTGAGGCGTGAAAATTGTAGACATTGGTGCAAGTCTGTAATCCCCAGTACGTGGGAGGCTGAGGCATGAAGATTGAGAGTTGGCTGGAGGCCAGCCTATCTAAAAAATTAAAAGTTTATCAAATAGGTCTTACTCATAAACTGATGACGTTGTTGCTTTCTTACTGAAGGAAACAACTTGGAGGCAGTGCGATGGCTCAGCAGGTAACAGCCCTTGCTGCTCAGGCCTGGCAACCTGGTTCAATCCCAGCTCCCACATGGTGGAGGAAACTGACTCCGGACGTTTGTCCTGAATATCCACATGTGCGAGTGTGACAGCTGCTGAATTTGTTTAAACAGAAAACTCCCTTACAGAGATCTGTGTGGTCAGGGCTCCAGACTGTAGAGGGTTTGGGGTACAGCTGACGCAGGTTGTGGAGAGCTATTGCTCCTCACCGGTGCTGTGGGAGTGAGAACAGCGTTCTGTACTTTCCATGTGTTCCTACTGCTTCCATCTTTGATTGTTTGAACCTTATGGTCATTACTACACTACTTACATTCAAAGAATTATTCTAGGGGCTGGAGAGGTGGCTCAGCTGTTGAGAGCACTTACTGTTCTTGCAGAGGACCTGGGTTCAGTTCCCAGCACCCCAGGGTGGCTCCCAACCATAACTCCAGTTCCAGGATAATCCCCTTTCTGAACTCCATGAGCACCAGGCACACATAGGTGAGGCACAGTCTACACACAAGCAAGACACTCATAGACATAAAATAAATAGATCTAAAAACATTTTATTTTTAAAGATTTTTTTTAACTTTTTTCAAGTTCCAAATCAGAGTAAAATAAATCTTGAAGCCCACAAATTGAGAATGACAAAAAATTATTCATGTGGTACTATATAACTTAGTACTGTTCATGGTAATAAAAATCCTGTGGTATGGGGGGCTGGAGAGATGGTTCAGCAGAGGACCTGGATTCGGTTCCCAGCACCCATGTGGCAGCTCACAACTACCTCTAACTCCAGTTTCAGGGAATCTGACACCCTCTTGTGTCCTTTTTGGGGACCAGGCACAGACATGATACACATACATGCATGCAAACATTAATAAATATAAAAGTAATTCTTTTAAGAAATCTGTTGTGTAACTTAGGGTGATATTGTGAAATTCCAAATAATAGGATCATTCTGAAATTTTCATATTGTTTATGCTATTTTTCTCATAGATTAATGTGCAGCTGTCTTCCTGGGTGGAAGAGATACCACTGAACCTCGATGTGTACCCACAAAAGGACATTGACAGAGAAGCTCTGGAACAAATTCATTTATATAAAGTTCTCTAGCACTGAAGCAACATCTCTAATGTGGTGTTAACCCTTCTGCTTTGTGTATTCATTTCAAGTTTTATATGTATGATTATGTACCTGTAAATAGTTGCATATGGTTATCCATATATAGTAGTTTACTTATACTATAAGTAAACTATAATAAGATAATTAAAATATTTATCTGAAATGTTTTGTTTGCTCTTTTTATTCTGTTACAGACATAAGTGTACCTGTTTAATTTACATACCACCTCCACTAGTTTGTTGGTGGTGGTGATTTGGGTTTTTGAGACAGGGTTTCTCTGTGTAACAGCTCTGACTGACCTGGAACTCACTCTGTAGACCAGGCCTGCCTCTGCCTCCCAAGTGCTGGGATTAAAGGCATGGTACACCACCACCCGACTATTACATGTCACCTCCAGATGTGGCCTCCAGGAAGTCCAAGAGTGGCTTCTTTCGTGTGAAGGAGAAGGCAGATCGCACTGTGTCTCTGTCGGGTAAGACTTGTTTAGACAGCTTTCTCTGAAGAGCCTGGTGTAGGACTCACTTCTAGACAGAGCCCCCAATACTACGTAGACACTTGGTTAACCGTTACGTTAAAACTACCTGAGGTTCTTTCCTGTGCTTTCCTTTATTCCCTACCTCCCCCACCTTTTTAAAGACAGGGTCTTCTGGTGTAGACCAGGAGACCCGCAAACTCAGAATCCTCCTCATATGCCCTGGAATAACACTTGAGCTTTTCAAAAGCAACTAAAGCAAAAACAAAACACTCAAGTTTTGGCTTCAAGGGAGGAAAAGACAAGTCCTGAGGATAAATGATCAATCTGAAACACTGGCTGAGCGTTTAGACTCCCTCTTTGTTTATTTTACTTTGCCAAACAGACATTTTTATTGAGGGCAAACTGCAAGGTGCAAATAAGAGCTGTGCTTCCTGTCTGCAAACAGAGCACAGACTTAGAAATACACTAACCCAAATCCATCTTCTCCCAGAAAGGAACTACTTGCGTAATTCTGGAAATCCGCCTGCCTCAGGCACTGCAGGGCCCTTGGTTTCTAGTACTTGGTGAAGCTTGAGAAGGACTTTGTGGTGATATATTGTGTATCAAATAAAGCTTGCCTGAGGATCAGGGGACAGAGCCAGCCACTAGATTAAACACAGAAGCCAGGCAGTGGCGGCACATACCTTGAATCTCAGCACTCGGGAGGCAGAGATCAGTCTGGATCTCTGTGAGTTCAAAGCCACCCTGGATTACATGAGATTGATTCAGTCTAGGAGAGAAACAGAGCCAGGCAGTGGGGGCACACACCTTTAATCCCAATACTTGGGAGTCACAAGCCTTTAATCCCAGTGCTTGAGATCTCACTCCTTTGCTACTAGTATTTGGGAAGCACACACCTCTAATCTCAGCACTAGGGAGGAAGTGAAATGGCTGGACAGAGAAAGACATACAAGGTGTGAAGAGACAGGAAAGAGCCTTTTCGGCTGAGGACTCAGAGGCTTCCTTCCCATCAGGATTCGTGGAGACAGGATCTCTCCTTCCATTCAGCCTGAGGATTGGACAGTGGTGAGAAGTCTGTCTAGTGGCTTATCCCTTTGTCTCTCTGATCTTTCAACATTGACCCCAATTTCTGACTCTGGGTTTTTATTATAAGACCATTTAGAGTTCATGTAACAGCACCTAGCATGATGAGTCTTTCTGGACTCATCCCTCATTGGAACATCCAACGCTCCTTGTAGAACACTAAGTGGTTGGGTGTCTGGGGAAGTTGGGCAATTCCGCTCCTAGAAACACAGCCAAGAGAAGTGGAGATCCTGTGTACAGACGTTCACATCACCTGTATCAACCTAATGTGGGGCTAGAGGTGTGGTGGTGGCACTTGCTTTGTGAGCCCAGCACTCAGGAGCCTGGGATAGGATTGCCAGTTCAAGACCATCCTTAGCTACATGACAACCTCATTTTTAAAAAATGTGGTGCGGGAGTGGCAGGGGGGCTGTATACGCATGAGTCTTAGAGAAGGTATTAAGAATACACAAATTTCACTAGGTTCACCAGGAACCAGGATGATTGTTAGCACTATCACTATTGTGTGTAGGCATAAAGCCCTAACTGAAATCTAACCCCACCATCTCCTCTTTGTGTTCCCTGGGGACCTGGCTGGATATCCACCATATTCATGGTTCTCATCCATTTAGAGCACTAGGTATGCATTTTACTTTATGAATTTTTTTGTACACATGAAACAAGATGAAACGTGCTGACCAAAATGTAGAAGACAGAGCAGGGAGCTCCCAAGTCAATAAGGCATGGAGTCTAAAACCAGTGGGCAGGCCAGCCTTTTTCCATAATTAATAAGAGTTTTCTGGGGATGCTGACAGATTAGTACCGAGGACAGTATGTACATTTATACTGAAGGATCGGGGTGGGTTATGGTGGTATTCACTTGTAGCCCTGCACTTGGAAGGTAAAGTGGATGCAGAATGATAATTTCAAGATCATCTTCCATTACCTAGGAAATTCAAAGTCAGCCTGGGCTATATGAGACCAAAAGTATATGTCTCCAAAAGTAGGAGTGACTGACTCCTTGCAGGAAAAGAGGTGGTTATGGTCAAATACATATTTACAAGGCATTGTGTACACTTAGAATCCTAACTAGTTCTAAGTACTGCATCTACTTTTGGTGGTGTACATGGTTTTACTGAAATGACATCATGACCATGGTGTGGCCACGGTCCTTCAAGTTTCCTCTTGTTTTCTTTTTTTTTTTTTTTTTTTTGGTTTTTTGGAGACAGGGTTTCTCTGTGTAGCTTTGCGCCTTTCTGGGAGCTCACTCGGTAGCCCAGGTTGGCCTCGAACTCACAGAGATCCACCTGCCTCTGCCTCCCGAGTGCTGGGATTAAAGGCGTGCGCCACCACCACCCGGCAAGTTTCCTCTTGTGTGTCTGTCATCCATCCTGCCCTTAACCTTCTACCCAGGCAAATGCTGATCCGGGTTCTCTTGTGAGAGTTTAGTTTTTGTTTGTTTGTTTTGTTGGTTGGTTTTTCAAGACAGGGTTTCTCTGTAGTTTTGGTGGCTATCCTAGATCTCGCTCTGTAGACCAGGCTGGCCTCGAACTCACAGAGATCCACCTGTCTCTGCCTCCCAAGTGCTGGGATTGAAGGCATGCAACACCTTGCTCAGCTCTATTATAACTTCAAAAAGTAATTGTGCTTTTTTCTTTTATTAGAAATACATTTTCATACAATATATTCTTATTATGGTTTCTCTCCCCTAGCTCCTCCCAGATCCTCTCCACCTCCTCTCCCATCCACATCTACGGCCTTTCTTTTTTCTTTCTCCTTATAAAACAAACAGGCATCTAAAATAATAATAATAAAATAAAACAAAAACAAACTGGAATAGGACAAAACAAAAAAAAAAGGAGACTCAAAGCACAAGAATGGAGACATACACATTCTCACACACAGAAATCTCATAAAAACACAAAACTGGAAACCACTTATTATTTATATATCATATATATTATCTTATATATCATATACATCATAGATATCATATATTTATATATATATATATATCATGTATTTATATATATGGAAAAGATCTGTAAGGGGAAAAAATAAAGGACTAACAAAGCATTATGAGACAAAGAACTTCTAAAATGCCATTGAGATCATTTTGTGCTGGCCATCTACTGCTGGACAAGGGGCCTGCCCCTAAGAGTGGTTTGTATACCCAGTGAGACTCCTACTGTTCGGAAGGCCTTGTTTCCTTGGTGTCCTCCATCCCCACTGGCTCTTACACTCTTTCTGCCTCCTCTTCTGCAGGGTTCCCTGAGCCAGCGGGGAGGGTCTGATGGGGACATCTCATTTAGGACTAAGTGTTCCGACGTCTCTCATTCCCTGCAGACCGTCCAGCTGTGGGTCTGTATTTGTCCCCATCTACTGCAGGAGGAAGCTTCTCTGATGATGGCTGAGCAAGGCGCTGCTCTGAGTAGAACAGAATGTCACTAAGAGTCATTTTATTGCTATGTTCCTTAACACAGTGGTTCTCAACCTGTGAGTCATGACCCCTTTGGGGGTCAAATGACCCTTTTACTGAAGTCACCTAAGAGCATCAGAAAACACAGATTATTTACATTGTGATACATAACAGTAGCAAAATCACGGTTATGAAATAGCAACAAAAATAAGTATATGGTTGGGGGTCACCCCAACATTAGGAAGGTTGAGAACCACTGCTTTAATGAACATTAGTTTCACCCTAGGTCCCTGGACTATCTAGCCTCAGGGTTTTGACTACTCAAGCAGGGTTGGGGATGGGTTCCATCTCATGGAGTGGGCCTTAAATCCAATCAGTTGTTACCTCCACAATCTTGTGCCTCTGTCTTACACCAGCACATCTATCTTGATGCTGAGGTTTACAGCTGGATTAGTGTTCACCTTTCTCCTGTAGTAGCACGCTGAGTATCTTCCAGTACCATGAACACCAGTCAGTAGGGATGAAGGCTCTGGGTAGGTAGGCACCAGACTGACTTCTCTGTGTTCACTGAGTTGTGTGGGTGTTATCTGCAGCAACAGGGCCTTGCTGTCAGTTCCTAGAAAGCAACCAAATTCCTGGTTTCTCATTGTGCTCTTAAAATGAAACCAGTGGGGTGGATAACAGTGCTTGTCACCAACTCTAAAAACCTAAAGATTCCCACATGAAAGGAGAGAACCTACTCCCACATCCATACATGTATGTGCACATGTGTGTGGAAAGTCCCACTTTGGCCCCATGGGCTCTTGGTTCCTCTCTTCAGAGCCCCCACCATGTGGTCTGTCTGTCTCTGATGCTGAAGCCAAACTCCTAGAGTCCCTGGCTGTTGTCTGTCTGTCCGTGGTGTAAGAACTCTTCTAATGACACCCCAGCAATTGGCTTCAGCCACCCTCTTGGGACCCCACCTGAGATCATTCAGTTCTTTCACACCTCTTTGGGGGGGTCCCATAGTCATGAGTCAAACATTTAGGGATGTGACTGACTCCAAAGTTTTCTTTATTGAAAAAGCAAAACAGTGTTTTAGCAAAAGTTCTGAAGATACATTTTTTTTTTTTTTGAGCTGAGGATCAAACCCAGGGCCTCGCGCTTGCTAGGCAAGTGCTGTACCACTGAGCTAAATCCCCCCCCCCCCCCCCCCCCGAAGATACATTTTTAATGGGTTGTATTGGAGTAGACAAACCTATGTTGGCTTTGAATTCCTTGAAAAATTCATGTCTTCATGGCCTAGAGAACTATGCAGTCTTTTTTCTTTCTTTTTAAAATATGATCTCTCTTTGGAATTTGTTGTGTACCCAGGATGGCCTCAAATTGGTGATTCTCCTGCCTCAGCATGCATTAACACAGCTGTCTCAGTTTTGTTTTGTTTTGTTTTTTTCTTTCTTTTGTTTGTTTGTTTTTCAAGACAGGGTTTCTCTGTGTAGTTTTGGTGCCTGTCCTGGATCTCACTCTGTAGACCAGGCTGGCCTCGAACTCACAGAGATCTGCCTGGCTCTGCCTCCCAAGTGCTGGGATTAAAGGCGTGTGCCACCACCGCCTGGTCTGTCTTGGGTTTTTTTGACATGTAAACCACTTAGTAGTAGCAGCTGTGAGTTTGTGTTTCTGCATCCTCCTACTGCTGCTGAGACATCCTGCTCTCCCTGGTTTGCACCTCTGACCCTACAGTCGAATGTTTTGTTTTGTTTGTGAAATAGAGCCTCAAAAATCATCCTTCTTTGGTGTCCCAAGGCTCAGGAAACAGATTTAGCAACAGCATGTTCCAGTTACATTTCTTCTCTTACTGCCTGTGTTGACTCAACACACAAAAAAAAAACTTTGCAAACTCACTTCATATCATCGTCAGGGAATAATGATAGGATCCTTTTTGTTTTGTTTTGTTTTTGTTTTTGTTTTGTTTTTTTGTTTGTTTGTTTTTTTCGAAACAGGGTTTCTCTGTGTAACTTTGCGCCTTTCCTGGAACTCACACTGTAGACCAGGCTGGCCTCGAACTCATAGAGATCCGCCTGCCTCTGCCTCCAGAGTGCTGGGATTAAAGGCGTGTGCCACCAACGCCCGGCCTGATATTATTCTTGTAGATAAAAATCCATATACAGTGGTAGTAGATGCTCTCTTCTAACGTTCTGATATAATTGCATTTAAAAACTATGTACATATTGTAGGTATATGGGTTTTGTCGGCATGTATGTTGGCACACCAGAAGAGGGCATCAGATCTCATGTGACTGTGATAATAGACAGTTCTGAGCTGTCATGTGGGTGCTGAGGATTGAACTCAGGACCTCTGGGAGAGCAGTGAGTGCTCTTAACTGCTGAGCCATCTCTCCAGCCCATGTAATTGCATTTTTAAGGTTTATTTATTTGTGAGAGTGTGTGTGTAGTGCACTCAGAAGCCAGGAAAGGGTGTGGGATCCCCTGGAGCTGGAGTTATAGATGGCTGTGAGCTGCCCAATCTGGCTGCTAGGAACTGAATCGGGGTCCTCTAGAAAAGCAGTAAGTGCTCTTAAACACTGAGCCACCTCCCCATGCCCCTAATAGCATATTTGAAATATTAACAGAAAGAATGTTTTCCTGATTTACAAATCACCTTTTACAGTAACTGTTCATTCAGATAATAGTTTGTAAGGTGACAATTAAGATTGGCAGTATTGTTGGTGGTAAAGTATTCACCTGCTGTAGTCAAGGCTAGGCTCAGCCCCACCACTGCCATAAAATAAAATATTGGTAACCAATTGAACTGAGTGTTTTCAACATAAAATTTTGTTTTAGGGTCTAAGATATAACTCAGTTGGTAGAGTGCTTGACAAGCACCCACAAAGCCCTGGGTTTGGGCCTCAGCATCTTACCAACTAACACATGCCATGGGCTGGATAGCTCTAGAAGAGAACGGATACTCTATCCCATAATATTCAGAGTTGTAGCTCCTGGACATGAACTTTGTATTTATCTCTATTTAAATATGTTTAAACTTAAAGATGTCTAATAAGCACCCAAATTGAAAATGCATAGCCTTACCATCTGGCAATACACGATGGCATCATTTTAACCTTTAATTTTTTATGCTTTTTTTTTCTACCAGAGCTGAGGACCGAACCCAGGGCCTTGCACTTGCTAGGCAAGCACTCTACCACTGAGCTAAATCCCCAGCCCTTTGACCTTTAATTTTTTTAATGAAAGTAATATAAGCACACTGTACCAAAACAAACAAAACCTGTCAAACACAGAAGGCATAGAAAAGGTGAGGTATGAGAGTTCACAGCTTTAATCCAGCACCCCAGAGGCACAAGCAGGCAGACCTCTGTGAGTCCGGGCCCAGCCTGCTCTACGTGGTGAAATTCAGACCAGTCAAGACTGCTTAGTGATAACCTGTCTCGAAAATTAGAAATAAAAAAGGGGGTGGGGGGGGAGTAATAGAAATAATACTTCAAATGCTTAGCACATAGTAGGTACTAAAAAATTTCATTTAAAATAATGAACGAATTCATGAACATAGAAATGAAGGTCCCCAAGGTAACTGTGGGGAGATTATTCTTTTTTATTTCTGGAATTGTGGGTGTATGCCACTATACCCCACTGAATTTTCTTTTTTCTTTTTTTTTTTTTTTTTAAGCTAAGAATCGAACCCAGGGCCTTGTGCTTGCTAGGCTAGTGCTCTACCGCTGAGCTAAATCCCCAACCCCGAATTTTTTTTTTTTTTAATTTCCTCCTTTTGACTTAAGGATGTAGAACCCAATACAAGAGCTTGTTTCCTGGAACCGGGGAGTTGAAAGTTCTGGCTGTTCTTCCAGAGACCTCAGTTCAGTTCTCATCACCCATCTGCAGCCCCCCCCCCTTACCTGCAACTCCAGTTCCGAGAAATGCTCACTTCTGGCCTCCCCAGCACCAGGCACAGACGTAGTACATAGATATATGTGCAGGCAAAACACCCACACACATAAAAAGAAATGTTTTTAAAACAAAAATAAGTAAATAGTTTTCAAGACTTCTATTTCAGGGGTTTATAAATCTTGTCCCGGACTAATTGAGAATAAATGTTGTCTTGTATGCCTCTGATACAATACAAAGTAAGTGTTCAGTAAATTCTTTCTGATGATGGAGGTATCCCAAAATTCAGGGTGGGTAGGGGGTGCTTTTCTGATTTGGTTTTTGAGTTTTGAGACTCAAGTCCAAGAAGCCTCAACCTGGGACTCCTCCTCCCCAGTGCTAGGATTATCAGTGTCCATCACATGCCTGTTTTTAAATTGTAAATCTCAGAACCACTTTGCTGTCTTGGGGTGGGGTGGGGTGATGTTTGTACAGTCACAAACAGCCGCAAACTACACACAGGGAACAAGAGTTTTAAATCATGAAACCATCTTTGTTTTCGTGGAAAGTGCCTTGCTTGGCTGAGCAGTCTTTCCATTCCTGACCACAGAGTCACAAAGGGATCATTATCAATAACACCATCTCTGCACATGAAAGCTATTCCTTCGTGATGATGCCTGCTGAGCTGGCATTCTTACTCAGTGATTGCCCTCTTTTTCCTGTTCCTGCCACCGGCTGAAATTCAGCTAGGCTCCCGATAACCCTATCTGCTGGTTTCATGTCTTCTGCAATGTGCTCCCTCCTGATGGGCTAGAACTTGTTTTTTTAATGTGTAAAATATGGCAACACCGATAGAATGCCGTGTCTGAGATTAGAATAACGAAGACTTGACCATCCATGGGATCGCATTCCCTCTCTCTCTCTCTCTCTCTCTCTCTCTCTCTCTCTCTCTCTCTCTCTCTCTCTCTCACACTCAGTGTGATGAGGGAAACTGCCATGGTGTGTGGGAACCACCGGGTAGGTTCGTAAGGCAAATCAAAGAAGGCCAATAGTGAGCCCAGTGAGCAGTGCACACCTGTAATCCCAGCACTCATGAGGCAGGGGCAAGAGGGTCAGAAGTTCAAGGACAGCCTTGGCTAAATAGTAATTTGAGATAACCTGGGCGATATGTGATTCTGTCTCAAAAATAAACAAACCAGTATAGACATAAGGCCATCACTACCACATTCTGGAAGAAAATAAATAATCCTCGCCAATACACACTTTGGAAACCACCCCAAAGATGACTGCAGTAGCCCCCAAACCCTTGCATACAGCCTGTGGGAAACTCAAATCCAAACACTACGCCCAGCCACTCGGAGACAGTGGAAGACCACAATGGTTTATTGCCCTCTTATGCTTCTGAGATGTCAGGATTGCAGGCATGGGACATCAAACTTAGTTTTACTTAAATTTTTTAATTATTTATTTTTATGTCTGTATATCTGTATTCTACATGTGTCAGTACCTATGGAAGCCAGGGACAGTGTTGGAGCCCCTGGAGCTGGGTTACAGGTAGTTTTGAACTACATGATGTGGGTCCTAGGAATTGAACTCCAGTCCTCTGGAAAAGAGCAGCAAGTGCTCTTATAACCATCTACCAGCTCCGCATTTTATCTAATTTTTTTGGAGTCATTTGTTATGCATACATCAGTAACTAATACATCCAGTTATGATCATGCATGCATTAATCCCCTAACTCAGGAGGTAGAGGCAGGAAGATTCAGAAGTTCAAGACCAGCCTTAGCTACATAATGAATTCAAGTCTATTCTGGGCTACAAGAAAACCTATCTCAAAATAAATAAATAAGATGGGTAGTTGCTGAGCGAGCCTGGTGACCTGAATTCAATCCCTGAGTCCCACAGTAGGAGGGAAATACACTCCTGAAAGTTCCCTCTGACCTCTACATGCACATCACAGTTTCAGTGCACACAGTGGAACACACACACACACACACACACACACACACACACACACACACACCATCACCACCATCATCATTTTTAATTAAAAGTAAAACTAAAAAGGATAGATTGCTAATGTAATTTCTTATTACATTACAATGTAATATGTAATTTCTTATTACGTATTAACTTATGTCTAACTAAATTTTACTCAGTTATGAAAACTATTTGCCTGGCCTGTATTAAGTCATGAATTTGATCCTCAGCACCTGTCATACACACATACCCAACCAAAGAGAACAAATAGCTATGTGTAGTTGGAAATTTTCCTGTGTCCTGCCCAGTCTGGCAGCCACTCAGATCCAAATAAACACACAGAAGCTTATATTATTTTCAAACTATGGCCATGGCAGGCTTCTTGCTAGCTAACTCTTATAGGTAGCAGGAATCTTAAATGGTCTTATTAATAAAATCAAACCTGAGGCCAGTTATTGGGATGAATGCTGGAAGATCAGAGAAGCAGAACAAGCCACAGCTACCTCACCTCTCCAGTTCCTCAGCTGATCCTGTCTCCTCAGACTGGAAGCCTCTGAGTCCTCATCCAGAATGAAACTCAGCTGAACTGCTACTCAAAAGCCTAAAAGCTTCATCAGTCAAAAGGCTTCTAGTTTCTGGCCTTCATGCCTTATATATCTTTCTGCTTTCTGCCATCATTCCCTGGGATTAAAGGCGTGTGTCACCATGCCTGGCTGTTTCCAATGTGGCCTTGAACTCACAGAGATCCAGGCAGATCTCTGCCTCTGGAATGCTAGGATTAAAGGTGTGTGCTACCGCTGCCTAAGCTCTATGTTTAATATTGTGGCTGTTCTGTCTCTGACCCCAGATAAGTTTATTAGGGTGCACAATATTTTGGGGAACACAATACCACCACACTTATATCTTAAATTAACCCATTTCTATAAATCTATACCTTGCCAAGTGGCTTGTGGCTTACAGGTACTTTACATCTTGCTTCTCCTGGTGGCAGCTAGCAGTGTCTCCTGACTCAGACTTCCCCTTCTCACAATTCTCCTTGTCTACTTATCCCACCTATAATATACTTCCTGCCTGGCTACTGACCAATCAGCATTTTATTTATCAACCAGTCAGAGCAACACACATTCACAGCATACAGAAAGATATCCCACAGCACTTCCCTTTTCTGTCTAATCAAAAAGGAAGGTTTTAACTTTAACATAGTAAAATTACATATAACAAAACAGTTATCAAGTAAGAATTACAGTTACAATATCTAGTCTATTTGTATTTGGCAAAATTAAAGAAAATATTCTATCTCATATTTGTGAGTCTAAAGTTTCATATCTAATTTATCTTTTGTCATAGCCAAGGAAATTACAACTATCTAGTCTTCAACTACATCAAAGACCCCAGAAGGATATAACATCACCTAAGTAAACAGGAAATGTATTGTAAGCAACTTCTAAAATCCTGGAAATGACAGAGACAGCTGCCTTCCTGAACCATCATCCAAAGTTCCTCTGCAATGTTGGGGCATCCATCTTCAGCCTATACACCTAATGTTTTTTAGTAGCTCCTCTGTAGAATATTTGACAGTCTCCTCTGCAAAGCAGAAACCTGAAGGACCATCTTGTCTTGCAAAGTTCAGTGGTCACCTTCTTATGGGTCCTTCATGTCCAGTTTATACAATATTTTGTCAAGCAGTCCAGGCAAGAACAGTTTCTTGCCCAAATGAGTAACTTTTGCCATAAGGAAAGCAAACTCCATACAGAGTATCTTCAATGCCCATCATTTTCTTTGAAGTAAATCAGTGCTGCCAGGAGCAGTCATGTCTCACTGTCCAAAGTCTTAAGTTTTTAAAACATTTTAGATGCCATATTCTGTAGGTCTTTGAATTGTTTGAAGATTACCTACCTAATTGAAATATATCCATGTATACCTAGAAAACTTAACTAACATGACTGTAAGTGTGATTATCATAAATGACTAATTATTAATCTATATTTCTTAATTATACACTACAATTTCAAATGAGTTGCACAAACAAAATACTTTAAACAAAAGTAGAAATATACATACAGTATAACAAAATTAACTTTAAATTTGTATCAATAAACTAAAATCCATAGCAATGTAAAACATTTTTAAACAAGTTGTTGCTCATTAAAAGTAGGTTCAATAGCTGGGCAGTGGTGGCACATGCCTTTAATCCCAGCACTAGGGAGGCAGAAGCAGGTGGATCTCTGTGAGTTCGAGGCCAGCCTGGGCTACCAAGTGAGTTCCAGGAAAGGCACAAAGCTACACAGAGAAACCCTGTCTCGAAAAACCAAAAAAAAATAGGTTCAATAATCTACCCTTTCATTTTATCATATCTTTACTATCCCCTTTTCTTCTTTAGAAAAAGATTGCATTTATAATCAACCCCCTTTAAATAAAAATAAACATAAACAATATTTTGTAAATTGGGGTATAGCTTCTCATACTACTTCCTGTTGGTTGAGGGCACTGGCAATCTTATGGGGATCCTAAGAAAATTAAGAATTATAGTTAAGTCCTGACTGGAATAGTCTGTGAGGCTGCATTATCTGAGCCAATTTCCTTGAAGCCCTTCTGGATGTTGGATCATCTGGGCCATGGTGTCATCAGAGACCTTTGGGTCAAATGTAGTTGGAAGTTTTCCTGTGTCCCGGCTGGCCTGCATCCCCCAAGTAAGCACAGAGGCTTATAATATTAATTAAAACTATTCAGCCATTAGCTCAGGCTTATTACTAACTAGCTCTTGAACTTAAATTAACCCATAATTCTTATCTATGTTTACCCACGTGGCTTGGTACCTTTTCTCAGTTCTGCCTTGTCATCTTGCTTCTTCTGTGTCTGGATGGTGACTTCTGACTCAGCCCTTTCTGTTCCCAGAATTCTCCTCTTATGTTTGTCCTGCCTATACTTCCTGTCTGGCTACTGGCCAATCAGCATTTTATTTATCAACTAATCAGAGCAACACATATTCACAGCATACAGAATGACATCCCATAGCAGCTATGTGTGATGAAAAGCTTATTCCTTACCTAATCAAGGTACTTATTGTCCAAAAAAGGCTTCCATGCTAGCAAGTGACTATATCATACTTTTGCTTCTAAGTTTGTGAGTAAGGAATGTGGTCCTGTTTTTTTCATTTAGAAACAAGGAAAGGTTTTTGTTGTTGTTGTTGTTTTGTTTTGTTTCTGGTTTTTTGAGACAGGGTTTCTTTGTGTAACAGCTCTGGCTGTCCTAGAGCCTTTGTAGACCAGGCTGGCCTTGAACTTAGAGCTCCACCTTGCCAAGATGTTTGTCTGTTTTTATAAGTTTCAAGTCCCTAATTATTTCTCCATTATCTTGGAAAAGAATGTAGTCCTAATTTGTGAGTAACTCTGACCAATTCTGGAAACAAGGACCCTTTAGTGCAAATGGTCAGAGCCTGAAGATTTGATTGCACATGTCTATTGAATACACTAGCCACCATTGTATGATAGCTGGAAGACAATCACCCTGGTAATTCTCATTATTGACTTAAAAACATATTCTTTGAGCAGGGTGATGGTGGTGCACACCTTTCATCCCAGCACTCAGGAGGCAGAGGCAGGAGTTTGAAGTTAGCCTGATCTACAATGTGAGTTCCAGCACAGCCAGGGCTGTTACACAGAGAAACCCTGTCTTGAAAAACAAAAGCAAAGCTATATTGGAGGGTAGTTACTTTTTGTTTGGTTTTATTTGCAAGTTTTTTTAAATGGTTAGTTTATTTGTTTTGGATATATTTTTTATTTTTATTTTTTAATTAATTAATTATTTTTCTTCTGGAGCTAAGGACTGAACTCAGGGCCTTGTGCTTGCTAGGTAAGTGCTCTACCATTGAGCTAAATCCCCAGCCCCTTTGCAAGTTTTTTAAGTAATAAAGTTTTAAGTAATAAAAGTTTTTAATAATGTAAATAAATAAATGAAACAAGCAGGCCTGGTAGCTCAGGCTATAATTTCAGTACTTGGAAGACTGAGGCAGGAGGACCACTGGAGTTTGAGGCCAGCCTGGGATACATAGTGAGTTCTGGGACAGCCTGAACTATGCAGAGTGAGATTCTAAGAAAAATAGACTTAATCAACTAATTAACCAATCAACTGAAATAAGTTTTCTTCCTTGTTCTGAATTTCAAAATTTAAAGAAACATTCAAGCTCTGGAGAGATGGGTCGGTAGTTAAGAACTCACTGCCCATGCAGAACACCCAAGTTTGTCTTAGTACAGGGTCAAGTGCCTGTAAGTCCACCGGTAACTAACAGCCTGAAACTCCAGTTCCAGGAGAGTCAGTGCTTCTGACCCTTTGATGAACCCACACATGCACACACACGCCACTCCCTGCTCTCAACAAACACACACATATGCATAACTGAAAATAAATTTTTGGGGTTGGGGATTTAGCTCAGTGGTAGAGCGCTTGCCTAGCAAGTGCAAGGCCCTGGGTTCGGTCCTCAGCTCCAGCAAAAAAAAAAAAAGAAGAAGAAAATAAATTTTTTTAAGTTCAAGCTTTGAAAAGCTGTAGATAATAATAATAACAACAATAATAATAATGAGCTTTTCTTTTATTTAAAAATTTTATTAATTTGTTTCCTTTGTGTTATTAGTGTTTTCCCAGCATGCACATCTGTGAACCACACGCATGGCTGGTGCCTGCAGATGCCATAAGGGTGTGTCAGGTCCCCTGGAACAGATGACTGTGAACCACCAAGTGAGTGCTGAGTGAGCATTGAACCTGGATCCTCTGCAAGAGCAGCAAGGGCTGTAATCATTGAGCTCTCTCTTCTGGGGACTTTTTCTTACCTTCTTTAAACCTATTTATACATGTCAGCGAATTCTGCTAAAATTGTGTGTTACCTTTTACTACTAACAGTTACTTCAATTCTGCAGCGTTAATCAATCCTTTAGTTTGGAGCGGTAAAGGATAGAAAAAAAAAAAAATTAAAGAGATGCCCACAAATGAAATGACGGCTCAGCAGATAATAGCATTTGGCGCCAAGCCTGACAACGTGAGCTCCACCGTCCTCAGAATCCACAGGGTTGAAGGAGAGAACCAACTCCTGAAAGTGTCCTCTGACACTCATTCGTGGACACAAACACACAAAAGTACAAAATAAAGGACTGGGAGATGGCTCAGCAGTTAAGAGCACTGGCTGAATCTTCCAGAAGCTGGACATCAAAAACTCACATGGCAGCTCACAACTGTTTGTAATTCCAGTTCCAGGGGATCCAACACTCTCTTCTGGCCTCTAAGGGCATCAGGCATGCATGCAGTGCACACACATACATGCAGGCAAAACATCATCCATAAACATAAAAAATAATAAATGTAATATAACTGATCTTTACTTAAAAAAATTCTTTTTTTTTTTTTTTTTTTTTTTTTTTTTTTTGCCTATAGAGCCCTCTACATAGTCCTGACCTAGAATTCAATATATAGTAGACCGGGCTGGTCTCAAACTCAGATCCGCCTGCCTCTGCCTCCTGAGTACTGGGATTAAAGGCCTGCACCACCATGACTGACTAAAATTTAAAAAGGAAACATCATGCCGGGCAGTGGTGGCACACCAAGACAGGGTTTCTCTGTGTAAAAGCCCTGGTCTTCCTGGAACTTACCTTGTAGCCCAGGCTGGCCTGTAACTCACAGAGATCCTCCTGCCTCTGCCTCCTGAGTGCTAGGATTAAAGGTGTGTGCCACCTAGCTGGAATAAATTTATTTATTTTTTATTCTACACAATGAGGAAACAAGCCTGCTCCTTCATCCTTATTCACCCTGTGTAGGCTTACACATCTGCCCACAGAAATTGATGTCTTTCCTCAAATGCTTAGTCAGACACCAAAGGCTACCTTTGACTCTGCATCACAAATCTCCCTCCTTACTCAGCGCTGAGCTCTAGTAATTACTTTTATTGTCTAATTACATCATCCAGTAAGCTAGTAACGCACTTCAAAGTTGGGACGTAAAATAATTTGAAATGCTGAATGGAATCTGACTTATTTTAGAATGGGGGGAAGCTTCTAGAACTTTTGTTTATTGTGTTTGATAAACCCAATGCCTTTTGTTTTCTTTTTTAAAAACTTCTGTTTGTTTTTGATTTTTCAAGACAGGGTTTCACTGTATAGTTTTGGTGCCTGTCCTGGAACTTGCTTTGGAAACTAGGCTGACCTTGAACTCACAGAGATCTGCCTGCCTCAGCCTCCCGAGTGCCGTGATTAAAGGTGTGCACCACCACCCCCAAGCCCTTTTAAAGAGTGAGGTATACACAGTGTATGTGTATGCGTATGTGTAAGTGTATGTGTATGTGTATGTGTATGTGTATGTGTATGCGTATGTGTAAGTGTATGCACATTTTCATGTGTTTGGGCATCTGGGGGAGCAGATGTGTGTACAGGTACACAAGCATGTAGATATCAGAGGTTGACTTGAGATGGATATTTTTTCCCTCTCTACCTTATACAGATAGGCCAGGGTTACTCACTGGAAACTGGAACTCTCTTACGTGGCTAGTCTAGGGAGCCAGCTTGCCCTGGGGATCTCATCTCTTCTGAATGCTGGGATCACCACCAGGCTGCCATGACTGCCTGTCATTTACACAGGATGCAGGGATCCAAACCCTGGCCTTCACACTTGCATTTTTGACTCAGTCAACATGTATTTACATACTCTGATTTTACTCTTTGAGTCAGACCATTGAGGATAGCAGTACAATTATAAACAAAACAGACAAGCTAAAATCTGTGTCTGTAATAAAAATAAAAACAGAAAAAAACACACAGGCCCCTCAGAGCTCTGAAGCCCACATTCTACTTGGCAGGAGGGTGGAAATAGAGAAGTTAGAGAGGTAAGTAAATCACCAAGTATAATTTGGTTTGGCATAATATTTTCAATGCTACATGACCTATTAAACTTCGAGTACAGGTATGTAATAAAATGAAACAGACTACTCCGAGTCCCTTTCTGGGTATACATTAACAGGTTCAACCACACAACTAATGATAGCCATCTAGCATATAATTAACATAGAACTCTAGTAAGTAATAGCTTTTTCTCAATGATAGATTACATTGCACTAAAATACACACTGTTATGCATTAAAAGAGGCCATGATACAGTCATACATTACCTACACTTTTGTTTTGTGGTGCCAGGAATCCTCCAGGCCTTATGTATATCAGGTAAGCATTCTACCCCTCAGTTAGAATCCCCAAACCAATCTCTCTCTCTCTCTCTCTCTCTCTCTCTCTCTCTCTCTCTCTCTCTCTCTCTCTCTCTCTCTCTCCACAGCCCTGGCTGTCCAGAAACTCACCACATAAACCACACTGGGCATGAACTCACAGATACCCACCTGCCTGCAAAGTGCTGGGATTAAAGATAGGTGCCACCCATGCCCAGCCCCAGCCTTCCTTCCCCCTTTTTTTTTTTTTTGGTTTTTTGAGACAGGGTTTCTCTATGTAGCTTTGTGCCTTTCCTGGAACTCACTTTGGAGACCAGGCTGGCCTCGAACTCACAAAGATCCGCCTGCCTCTACCTCCCGAGAGCTGGGATTAAAGGCGTGCGCCACCACTGCTGCCCGGCCCTTCCTTCCTCTTAAAATAAAGTTTGTATAGTTAATGGCTGAGTGTGGTGGCACACACCTTTAGCCCAGTCACTCAGGAGGCAGAGGCAAGTGGATCTCTATGAGTTCAAGGCCAGCCTGGTCTACATAGGGAGTTCCAAGTATTTTTTTTTTTCCTCCCTAGTTTAAAAGTTTTGAAATTCCAAGCATGTTACTGAGTATCTATCCTCCAGGCAAATGCAGTACCAAAAAATCAAGACTAAGAATAAGGATAGATTCACCTGAGGTACTAAAAAAGCTAGGATACTTTATAGATAGAAAATGAAATTTTAAAGTAGGCCTTTGTAGAAAGAATTACTAAAAGAATGAAGACAAAATAAAACAAACATAACCCCACAAAAGCTGCCCTGCCTGCTCAGGAGAACCCAAGAGTAGGAAGAATCACATCTATTCACAGTGTAGGGTTGACCATGTTACCATCCCCAACCATCAAAGAAAAAGGAATACACAATCCCATGTGGCAGACAGATGTCATCTACACTGAGACACCTGTGACTTTGGCAGCCAGTGGGCTAGCAGTGACAGACAGGCACAGCTCTGAAGTCAGGAACACCAGACTGAAAGCTACCAATTACACCTTCTTCTGTTCTGTGCTGTGCCTTCCAGCAAGTCACATGGTCATTGAACTTTCTTTCATTTAAACATCTGGGTATTTCTTTCCCACATTACAAGTATCTTCCCCAAATACAGTTAACACAATACCACACTTGGGTGTCTTTGGTTATGAATAATCTCAAATTGGCAGTTTTAATCAGTTCTAGGACTAGAATGAGAAAGCTAGACTCATGTGTTCCAATCCTCTAGCTCTCCATTACGCCCGAACAGGAAGTTTCCAGTCCTCTGGCTCTTCAATATAACCAAACAGGAAGTTTCCAAGCCCACCCCACTTCTCAGGAAGTTTAGATCAACCTGAGTGTGTGCACCCTGTCCTGTATAGCCTTAAATTCTTCTCTCCATTCTAGATTCAACTTGGATTAAAATATTTGAGCGATTGTTCCTGAAGTTTTTATGTAAACCTAAGTGACAAATAGACTCCTTCTATAACAAATAATAATAACAATAATAATTTTTTATAAAGTTAGGGATTTTCTTTTTTACTATAAGGGCTTGTAATATAATTTATTTGTTTTGTTTTGTTTGTTTGTTTGTTTCAAGACAGGGTTTCTCTGTGTAGCTCTGGCTGTCCTGGAACTCACTCTGTAGACCAGGCTGGCCTTGAACTCACAGAGATTTGCCTGCCTTTGCCTCTCAAGTGCTGGGATTAAAGGTCTGTATCACCACCGCCCGGCTTGTTAACTATGTCCCGATTCACTAATTGTGTAGCTAGTACAACCCAAGACAAGCAAATATACTCCTGTATGGGCATCCTGATGCTTTCCTGGAGAGATGCCTCATGGTACAGAAGCAAGGAGGTGAGTGGGGCAGGGGAGGGTGGCTCTGGTCCTATCAGCTGGTAGTATGACTCTGACAAAGTCACTTAGCCTGCAGTTTCCTCACTTGAAAATAGGAGCTAAATGATTTTTGTTACACCTGTGTTTTTACTATGGGGTGGTGGTGCCAGTCTTTATCATGGATGTTATAAAGTCACACTTCTTGTTACAAAGCAGACACAGGGGCTTAGAGGAATGGTTCAGTGGGCACAGATATACAGGCAAAACACTCAGACACATAAATAAAATTAAATAGTTTCAAAACATCAAATACCAAATCCAGTGGCTGGAGAGATGGCTCAGTGGTTAAGAACATACTGCTTATGCAGAGGACCTGAGTTTGGTTTTCACCACGTCCACCGGGAGGCTCATAGCCACCTTTACCTCCAGTTACAAGGTGATCCAAAGCCTCTGACCACTGTAGGCATCACACACACACATAATCTTTTAAAAAACTTACAATTAAAAATTTAAATAAATAAAGGCCTTATTCTAAATGTAAGCCAGGGTAGATATGATCCATCTGCCTGGGTTCTTTTCCTTTCCTTTCCTTTCCTTTCTTTCTTTCTCTCTCTCTCTCTCTCTCTCTCTGTCTGTCTCTCTCTGTCTCTCTCCCTCTCCACATTGTAGCCCAGGCTAGCCTCTAACTTGCTATGAAGACAAAGGTGTCTTTGAATGTCTAGTCCCAAGTACTAGGACTATAGGCATGTACTGTTGTTGTTTGTTTTTGCTTTTTACTCTTTGGTGGTGGGGGGACCCACCACCCAGCTCCCAGATAAATCACACATGAAGACTTATTCTTAATTATAAATGTCCGGCCTTAGCTTGCCTTGTTGCTAACCAGCTTTACTTAAATTATCCCGTCTAACTTTTGCCTTTGGGCTTTTACCTTTCTCTGTTTCTGTACACTTTTCATTTTTCTTACTCCATGGCTTGCTGTGTAGCTAGGTGGCTGGTCCCTGATGTCCTCCTCCTTCTCCCTCATTTCTTCTTTCTTCCTCCCAGATTTCTCCTTCTATATATTCTCTCTGCCTGCCAGTCCCACCTATCCTTTCTCCTGCCTTGCTATTGGCCATTCAGCTCTTTATTAGACCATCAGGGCTTATAAAGAGCAGCCACAGGAGAAGTAACACAGCCGTCA